>NC_045965.1:57782391-58133641 GCF_010909765.2 Amblyraja radiata | reverse complement strand
AGTGCAAATTAATGTGCATCCATTGGTTTTGCATCATAAATTTGGGCATGAGGCAGTTGAGCATAGCTGTCATTTATCCCGGATGCTGCCGAACCCTGACCTACACCAGCGGCAGAAACAGTTTCTGCTTTAACCATTTCCACCTGTTTCAGTGACACCACTGCTGCTGTTGATTTTTTTTCTTTTTTTTTTTTTTCCTTGCTTTGGATACAAAACAATTTCTGGCCTCCAGTTTTTAAGTATAGGGAGAGATTACTCGTTACGTATGTGTTCTCTAGGATTTTAAAGGTTATGGATCCATTTAAAGGAAGTTTTGACGCAATTGAGGGGAACTAATGGGGTATACAAACAAGCTGCGGGTGGGAGTGCAAGGGGCGTTAAAATTAGAGCCAGACATTTCATGAGTGAAGTTGGGAAATAAATTCTACACTCGGAGCTGTAGAAGTTTGGAGTTCTCTTCCACGAATGCCACTTGGCATTAGACCAGTTGTCAACTTTAAATCTTAAGATTGAAAGGTTTTAGTTCACCGATAGGTATTGAGGGATGTGTGAAAAGGCAGGAAATGAGGTAGTGTTACAGAGCAGTCTTAATCACTTGAATGGCTGAACAGGTTTGAGGTCAGTTCCATTCCTGTTCATCTATACGGTAATGAGAGAGGGGTCTGAACTGGATCAATGGAAGAAGTCTAAACCTTTCTAAAGGTTCTACAGAAATTATTCCATGCCGTGTTATCGGGCCGACCAATATCAAGTCAAGTTTTATTTGTCACTTGCACATAAAGTGCAGTGGAATGAATTTGCCAGCAACGGTACAATTTATTTAAAAAAAAACACACATACACAATAAAAATTTAACACAAATGTCCACCACAGCATTCATCACGGTGGTGGAAGGCACAAAAATTGGCCAGTTCTCCATTTTCCCCCGTGGTCAGGACCACAACCCTCCGCAGTCGCCGCTGTGGGCGTCCAGATGTGCAGACAAGGTAAATCCAGGCAAGTCCGGAGACCGCGGCTTCCTGATGGTGTGGCCGCAGGCCGGTGGTCGAAGATCTAAAGTCCCCGCCGCAGCCAGAAGCACCGCAGGGCCGGCAGTCGGAGCTCCTCTCCAGGGATCCTGCTCCGGAATGTAAGTCCCCACTGCGCCTTCAGTTAGAGTAGGCCGCGGTCCGGCGGTCGGAGCTCTTCTCCTGGGTCCCCAACGAGGGATCCCAGCCTCCGGACGCCGCGCTATTTGGTCCTCCGCAACCCGCGGCTTCAGGCTGCCGCGGGCCAGCCAATGGCGCGCTCCCCTCCGGCGACCCCCGGCGAGGGCTTGTCCGCTCTGCGACGAAATAGTTCTCACTGCTGAAGCCCCGGGCGGGTCTCCAGGAAAGGCCGCATCGATCCTCGATGTTAGGCCACGAGGGAGGGGACATGGAAAAAGTTGCCTCTCCGTGGAGGAGGCGATCAAAGAGGTTTCCCCCACACCACCCCCCACACAAGATACACAGAGAAACATTAAACACACATATTGAGACACACCCACCCTGGGCACTAAATGATAGGGCACTAAATTTAATCTCATAACAAATCAGATGGGTTGCACAGCAGAAATGATCAGAATATGTAGGGTCTGTGGACTTATTCTAAGATTATTGATGTGCTAATGTGATATTGGTGTGCTTAGAAAAAAAGCATGTCCCAACCTGAAGTTTTGCCTTCCTATCCCCTCTACGGATGCTACCTGACCCGCTTGAGTTCCTCCATCACTGTGTTTTACTCAAGATTCCAGTAATTGCAGTTCCTTGTGGCTCCATGAAGCTGAATAATGTATCTACAGAATATTAAATAAATACTAATTTTCAAAAAATTGCAAACAGTCAAATCAAAATGGATTGACATGACAGGTCTGTGGCTGAACAGGTGTAAATAAATTCAAGTAGACACAAAAAGCTGGAGTAACTCAGCGGGACAGGGGGAGGAAAGGTTTCTTGCTATCAACCTAATGTATTTGGGGGAAGAATCCACAAGAAATTGCAGTGAATTGTGGACGCAGCCCAGGCCATCACACAAACCAACCAACCAACCGTCTATTGACTCCATTTATACCTCGTGCTGCCTCGGCAAAGCCAGCAACCTAATCAAGGATGAGTCGACCCTGGTCACTCCCTCTTCTCCCCTCTCCCCTGGCCTCTCCCATCAGATAAGAGGTATAGAAGTGTGAAAACGCACACCTCCAGATTCATGGACAGTTTCTTCCCAGTTATCAGGCAATCATCCTACCACAACCAGAGAGCAGTACTGCGCTAATATCTACCTCTTTGATGACCCTCGGACTATCCTTGATCGGACTTTGCTGGCTTTACCTTGCACTAAACGTAATTCCTTTATTATGTATGTATACACTGTAAATGGATTGATTGTAACCGTATTATCTTTCTGATGACTGGTTAGCACGCAACAAAAGCTTTTTACTGTACCTCGGTACACGTGACTCATATTTTGCCCTGTTAACCCCATTCTCCTGCCTTCTCCCTGTATTCATGACAGGGGTAACCCATTGTGAGTTTGCAGTTGTACAACTGGCACTGGAAGAAGGAAGCTCAGAACCATGCCAGCTTCGTGTTAAGGCATTAATAAGCAGTGCAGACCTGGGTACGTTGCACCACAGTGAATAGTTAATACTTTTCCACCACAACATAAATGCTTCCAAGTTTACTATTTTGTCTATGTACTCAGTAATATCTAATGCACTTTGTTGGATCTGGTTTTCTTTAACTCTGAGACATCTTGGCCCTCTGCTTAATGCTGTGGAACTATTTATCACTTGCCATGTAATATCAAATAATTGAAGGGTTCATGGCTACCCGAGCTCAAGGCCTCCAATGCCCTCCAGCACATTGAGCCAGACATTCAAGAAATATCTAAAGTAATTGGGACTCTTTTCTTGGGCATGAGCCAGTGCATACTTGACCTACTATGAACAGGGCAAGGATTCTCGTTAATTACGTGCTCAAGTCTATCTTGTCTCCCAATACCAAGGCGATCTAACACCCTACAATGAACACAAAGTCTTGGCACAACTGAGATAGCTGGTTGGCAAAACAATTATTGTACACACTCTGTGTAGACCCTCCTCATGATACTCAAGAAAGGATGATCTCCCAAATGGGTTTAAGTTGAGACAAAACATTTAATAGGAATGCAAAAACTTTTACTGCATCGAGATTTGGTGGGTATATGGAATGAGCTGTAAGATGATGTCGTTGAGGCAGATACTAAAGCAGCTATTTAGAGTCATTTGGCAGGTACAAGGATAGGAATGGTTTAGAGAGGGATAGGGGTCGAAACTGAACAGGTGGGACTGGTGTAGATGGAGCGTCTTGGTCAGCATGGGTGTTAGGACGAAGGACCTGTTTCCGTGCTGTGACTCTACGACTTGATGTGCACTTCTGCATCAAAGTGAACAGTCACCATAGATTTAGCTGCCTGCAAGTATTCTGAAATGTATTTATTTAAAACTCATGACCCGAGAGTATGTATATAAAGCAGGGTCACATAATATATAATGAAATCAAAAGGTGTGAATTCAAAGTTTTTCATCAATCTGCATTGTAATGAGAGAGCTGTAAGTAAATATAAGAGTAAATAGAGAGATAGCAGAAGAGGTTTACTGGAATGCGGCATGGATTTGGGGGGCATTAACTGAAGGAGACATTGAACAAATTTAGATGGTTTTTATTTCTAGAACGCAGGATGTTGTGAGGAGACCTGATAGAATTATATAAAATTTACGAGAGGCAAGGATAGGGTAGACAGAGTGGAAACCTTTTTCCCAGGGTGGAAATGTCAAAGACTGGAGGCAAAGCTTTAACAGGCAAGGGGCAAAATTTAAAAGAGTAATGAGGGGCAGATTTCTCACAGGGAATGGGAGGGGCTTGGAATGAGGTGGTGGTGGAAAGCAGATATGATTGTGGCATTTAAGAGGCTTTTAGATGGGCACTTGGATATGGATCATTTGCATGCAGATTAGATTAAGTTATCTTGGCATTATGTGCGGCACAGACATTGTGGGCCAAAGGGCCTGTTGTTCTGCTGTACATTTCCATGTTGTGTGTTCTATATTCTATGTTAGATGGATGTAGCTTGATAACAGGAATGCATCTTATCATATTGGTTTAAAATGTTTCACTATTTCTGCAGTATATTTTCAAAAACATTTTGCAGTAGTTTCCTGAAAGATTCCTCATGGCAGTCTACCAAGCCTCCACATATGCTGGGGCCACAAAACAAATGAAATAGCAGCCATTGTTTTTTATGGGAGCAATGACGTCTGTCTGCTGCAGGATAGCTGTGTTCAGCTGGAGAGGAAAGATTACCATCTATAGATCCACGCATGCTGTCTCCCAGAAAGTGATGAACTGCTAACGGAAATGCATTCCTAATCTGTTTTTCAGGATCTCCTGCGTAATTCCATGAGGTCAGTCTTCTCTATACACCAGACCGTAGGTCAAATTGAACCAAACCTCTTACATACCAGAGCACCCAATTGGAATGGGTTCATCCCAAACTTACTAACTCCACGAACCATCAAGCGCATAAAAAACTATCCTAAATTTGTTCAATGTCTCCTTCAGTTAATGCCCCCCAAATCCATGCCGCATTCCCCGGAGCTGGAGAACGCCAACCGACCCGTGGAGCTGGAGAACGCTACCCGACCCGTGGAGCTGGAGAACGCCACCCGACCCGTGGAGCTGGAGAACGCCACCCGACCCGTGGAGCTCACCTGACCCTCGCAGCTGGAGAACACCACCCGACCCGTGGAGCTGGAGAACACCGCGGAGCTGGAGACCGCCACCCGACCCGCTGGGCTGGAGAACGCCAGGTAAGTCCCGGGGCTGGAGACCATCAGCAGAGCCGCGGGGCTGAAGAACGCCTGCGGAGTCACGGAGACGCAGACGCGGAGCAACGGAGCGGCAGAACACCAGCGCGCACCAAGCCAGCTCGGCCGACCAGAAGCACCAACAGACGGCGATGCGTACGAAAACACCGCCGGGGACGCAGAGGTGGGTTAAAGGCCAGGTTAGAGCTAACCCCACACAGGGTGGCGATTCCTAGCCTTTTCCTCGCCAACGTGCGCTCACTGGCAAACAAAATGGACGAACTCCGGCTAAGGATCACCTCCCACAGCTGGATCAAGGACTGCAACATCCTGATCTTCACGGAAACTTGGCTCAACACCGACGTTCCTGACAGCGCCATCCAGCTATCGGGGCGTCATTTACTCCGAGCGGACAGGACATCAGACTCCGGTAAGACCAGAGGTGGGGGTCTGTGCATTTATGTAAATAAAGCATGGTGCACGGACTCCACCATCATCGAGAGTCACTGCTCAGCTAACCTTGAGTTCCTCTTGGTTAGATGCAGACCGTTCTATCTGCCCAGAGAGTTCACCTCCACTGTTGTGACTGCAGCCTATATCCCTCCTGATGCTAATGCCAAGCTTGCAATGAAAGAGCTGCATACTGCCATTAGCAATCAACAGACGCACAACCCCGAGGCAGCCTTCATTGTTGCGGGTGACTTCAATCACTCTAACCTGAAGACTGTACTCCCCAAATTCCACCAACATGTCTCCTTCCCCACTAGAGTAGACAAGACACTGGACAAAGTCTACACCAACATGGCTGAAGCTTACAAAGCCATCCCCCTCCCCCACCTTGGTCAGTCTGATCACGTCTCATTGTTCCTGCTCCCTAAGTACTCCCCACTCATCAGACGGGTTAAACCAACTGTGAGGACAGTTAAAGTCTAGTCAGAGGAAGCGGACTTCACACTTCAGCAGTGTTTTGGAAACACTGACTGGAAGGCGTTTGCAGCCCAGGCCACCCTCGACTCCCACACGGACATTGATTCCTACACATCCTCTGTTCTGGACTTTATAAACTCCACCATCAATAGTGTCACCTCCCTCAAACAGGTGACCATATTCCCGAATCAGAAGCCATGGATGAACAGCGAGGTCAGGCTACTGCTGAAAGCACGGGACACCGCTTTCAGGTCAGGCGATGCTCGAGCCTACAGTTCAGCCAGGGCTAACCTGAAGAGGGGCATCAAGAAGGCCAAGCACTGCCATAAGCTCAGGATTGCGGAGCACTTCAACAACAACTCCGACCCCCGACGCATGTGGCAAGGCATCCAGGCCATCACGGACTACAGACCCTCCAACACCACCCCCACATCCAGCGACGCCTCCTTCCTTGAGGAGCTTAACCACTTCTATGGCCGCTTCGACAGGGACAATCTAGAGACAGCCATCAAGGCTGTGCTACCTGCCGATCACCAACCCCTCACACTCACCCCCTACGACGTATATGTGGCACTGAGTAGGACTAATGCACGTAAAGCTGCTGGCCCTGACGGCATCCCCGGGCGCGTGCTCAGGGCCTGTGCTGCGCAGCTGACAGACGTCTGGACTGACATCTTCAACCTGTCACTTGCCCAAGCAGTTGTCCCCACGTGCCTTAAAACCACCTCCATCGTGCCAGTGCCAAAACACTCCACTGCGGCAAGCCTCAACGACTTCCGCCCAGTTGCACTTACCCCCATCATCACCAAGTGCTTCGAGAGGCTGGTCCTGGCACACCTCAAAAGCTGCCTATCCCCCACACTGGATCCCTATCAGTTTGCCTACCGCAAGAACAGGAGTACGGAGGATGCCATCTCAACGGCACTTCACTCCGCCCTCTCCCACCTCGACAACAGAGACACTTACGTAAGAATGCTGTTCATCGATTACAGCTCAGCATTCAACACCATTATACCATCAAAACTGATCACCAAACTCGGTAACCTGGGCACCGACCCCTCCCTCTGCAACTGGATACTGGACTTTCTAACCAACAGACCCCAGTCTGTTAGGTTAGACAAGCACACCTCTTCAACCCTCACCCTGAACACCGGCGTTCCACAGGGCTGTGTGCTGAGCCCCCTCCTCTACTCCCTCTTCACCTACGACTGCACACCTGTACATGGTACACCATCATCAAGTATGCAGATGATACAACGGTGATTGGCCTCATCAGCAACAACGATGAGTCTGCCTACAGGGAGGAGGTCCAGCACTTAGCAACATGGTGCGCTGACAACAACCTGGCCCTTAACTCCAAGAAGACCAAGGAGCTCATTGTAGACTTCAGGAAGTCCAGGGGCGGCACGCACACCCCCATCCACATTAACGGGACGGAGGTGGAACGTGTTTCTAGCTTCAGGTTCCTGGGAGTCAACATCTCCGATGACCTCTCTTGGACCCACAATACCTCAACTCTGATCAAGAAGGCTCACCAGCGTCTCTTCTTCCTGAGGAGACTGAAGAAGGTCCATCTGTCTCCTCAGATCCTGGTGAACTTCTACCGCTGCACCATCGAGAGCATCCTTACCAAATGCATCACAGTATGGTATGGCAACTGCTCTGTCTCCGACCGGAAGGCATTGCAGAGGATGGTGAAAATTGCCCAACGCATCACCGGTTCCTTGCTCCCCTCCATTGAGTCTGTCCAAAGCAAGCGTTGTCTGCGGAGGGCGCTCAGCATCGCCAAGGACTGCTCTCACCCCAACCATGGACTGTTTACCCTCCTACCATCCGGGAGGCGCTACAGGTCTCTCCGTTGCCGAACCAGCAGGTCCAGGACCAGCTTCTTCCCGGCGGCTGTCACTCTACTCAACAACGTACCTCGGTGACTGCCAATCACCCCCCCACCCCCCGGACACTTATTATCACTTATTATTATTTATTCAAATCATTTGCTATGTTGCTCTTCCAGGGAGATGCTAAATGCATTTCGTTGTCTCTGTACTGTACACTGACAATGACAATTAAAATTGAATCTGAATCTGAAAACAATGGACCAAAATGACTTCGTTCTTCAGGGAACGGGGATTCCCCTCCGCCACCATAGATGAGGCTCACACCAGGGTCTCATCCATACCCCGCAACACTGCTCTCTCTCCCCATCCCCGCACACGCAACAAGGGCAGAGTCCCTCTGGTCCTCACCTTTCACCCCACCAGCCGGCAAATACAACACATAATCCTCCGCCATTTCCGCCACCTCCAACGTGACCCCACCACTCGCCACATCTTCCCATCTCCCCCCATGTCTGCCTTCCGCAAAGACCGCTCTCTCCGCAACTCCCTCGTCAATTCTTCCCTTCCCTCCCGCACCACCCCCTCCCCGGGCACTTTCCGTTGCAACCGCAAGAAATGCAACACCTGTCCCTTCACCTCCCCCCTCGACTCCATTCAAGGTCCCAAGCAGTCGTTCCAGGTGCGACAAAGGTTCACCTGCATCTCCTCCAACCTCATCTACTGCATCCGCTGCTCTAGATGTCAGCTAATTTACATCGGTGAGACCAAGCGTAGGTTGGGCGACCGTTTCGCCGAACACCTCCGCTCAGTCCGCCTTAACCTACATGACCTCCCGGTGGCTCAGCACTTCAACTCCCCCTCCCATTCCCAATCCGACCTCTCTGTCCTGGGTCTCCTCCATTGCCAGAGTGAGCAACAGCGGAAATTGGAGGAACAGCACCTCATATTCCGTCTGGGGTCCTTGCGCCCTTATGGCATCAACATCGAATTCCCCCAATTTGGCTAGCCTGTGCTGTCCCCTCCCCTTCCTTCACCCTCTAGCTGTCTCCTCCCACCCTCCCATCCGCCCGCCCTCGGGCTCCTCCTCCTCCCTTTTTCCTTCTTTCTTTCCCCACCCCCCATCAGTCTGAAGAAGGGTTTCGGCCCGAAACGTCGCCTATTTCCTTCGCTCCATAGATGCTGCTGCACCCGCTGAGTTCCTCCAGCAATTTTGTGGACCAAAATGACTTCCTCCCCTCAGTCTCTAAAGCTGGATAATACAAAGCATTCTATCTTAAAGAACACTTGATATCTTCAGGAGGAGAGAGGGAGCAGGAGGATTTGGGAAGAGAGTAGCCTTGATGAAGACCAAGGGCAACCTTCACTGCGTTCGCGGGCAAAGTAAACATTCCACAAGAGTTTGGGGACATCTTTTCCCCAAGAGCAGGTGATAGGTTCTGGCAGGTGTCAAGCTTCAAGAACGGGGCGCTCGTTATCTCTGCCATGTTTGTCCTTCCCAACATATCGGCCTCAATCTGCTGGCCGAAACAATTCTCCTCAATCTGCTACATTTTATTTTTGAACAGTATGTTCTGTGCTGAGCTGACTCATTGCGATAAGTTGTTCTGAAGCAGTAAAATATCTTAACAGGAAAGGCAGCTGGATGAAGGCAACCTAAATTGTTCTACATTAATTTTGCTACTCCGAAGAGTCTTGATCACTTTAGTCACTTTGCTACTAATTTGCACAAATGATTAATTGTATGTGTGACTGAAATGACTGCCAGATGACAGGAAACGTTAATATCCTGGATAATTTACCAGTAATCCTAGATGACTGAACGCAAGGTTGTGTTATGCTGTGCATAACCATCTGGAATTATAGGCAGGCTGGTAAAAACATCAGGTTCTTTTAGAAGTTGCTGAATTTGCATCCTCATATGCAACAATAATGTCTCGTTTTGCACAGTCTTTATTCACTGTCTTGTATAATTGACGTATGCCTTGTGTTTTATGTGTTTGTCTATGTCTATGTGCCTGCAAGTAAGATTTTCATGATGCAGAAACCAGGAACTGCAGATGCTGGTTTACCAAGGAAAGACACAAGGTGCTGGAGTAACTCAGCGGGTCAGGCAGCATCTCTGGAGAACACAGATAGGTGACGTTTCGGGTCACCTACCCTCCTTCAGACTGATTGCAAGTGTGGGGGGAAAGAAACTAGAAGAAATTTTCATGGTGCCTGAACCTCGCCAAATGACAATAAACTTAAGATCGACACAAAAAGCTGGAGTAACTCAGCGGGATAGGCAGCATCTTTGGAGAGAAGGAATGGGTGACGTTGCTGGGTCGAGACCCGTCTTCAGGCTCAACTTGACCAGCTTCAACTTACTTGAGTTTGTTGCCAAAGGAAAGCTGAAGTTAGAAAAGGTTTTGAAATGAGTTAAGGCAGGAGAATGAGGGTGGGATCAGCTTACACAAGCTTCCCAAAGCCCCGCGTTTCTTGAATATCCTATCCTATTGATAGGCCAAATTAAGTGGTGCACAAAACTGTAAAACAAAAGTGAAGACAAAATAATCTGAGTTTTAGATTGAAATATTCTTCTAGGGTGAAGTCAGAGATGTGGACCATGTGTTGTACACTCCTATTGTTCTATGACGCAGCATTATCAAAAGGCCATTCGGACCCTTGAATCTCTGCTAGCTATGAAGTTTAGTTTAGTTTAGAGATACAGCGCAGAAGCTAGCCCTTTGGCCCACATAGTCTGCGCTGACCAGTGATCCCCGCACATTAACACTATCCTACACACACTATGGACAACTTACACATACACCAAGCCAATTAACCTACATATCTGTACGTCTTTGGTGTGTGGGAGGAACTTACGCGGTCATGGGGAGAACGTACAAACTCCGTACAGACAGCATCCGTAGTCGGGATCGAATCCGGGCCTCCAGACTCTGTGAGGCAGCAACTCTACCGCTGCGCCACCGTGCCACCCTAATGGTGGACAGTTCCATCTGTCCAACTTCCCTGTTCGTGCCAAGTAGCTCTAGAAAGTATTCTCACGTACCCCTATCCAATTTGCTTTTGAAAGTGTTATCAAAAAAAATGTCGTCAACACTTCTGGTGATGAATTTCAGATGATAATCGATATCTACATAGTGACGTTTTATCCTTCTATTTCCTTACATCGTTTGTTACATTCATTGTTATAACCAGTATCCCCGGCCTTGAATCATCAGTTAATTACAACAACGTCCATCTTCTTATCCTTTCCAAACCAGTCATGATCGGGTACATCTTTGTCAAATCTCCTCTCAAATAAACTGTGAGGATGCTGCAAATGCTCAGTAAGGTCAGGCAGCAACTGTGGAGGGAGAAGCAGAGTTAAAGGGTTTGGATTGCATTAGTGAGGCTAGAGGTTGCACTGCAATCCCTCGTATGGTGCATAGGTTAGTGCGTGCCAGACGTATGGTGCATAGGTTAGTGCGTGCCAGACTTAAGCTGTGAGTAACTAGTTCTTCTTCGTCTTCTGTCGTATGTCTTTTAGACCTGCAGCTCTGTTGAGGCGAGCCACGCCAACGTGTCATCGTCCAGTTCAATCAGTCCTCGTTCAAGTTCAAGTGAGTTTATTGTCATGTGTCCCTGTATAGGACAATGAAATTCTTGCTTTGCTTAAGCACACAGAAAATAGTAGGCATTTACTGCAAAACAAATAAATGTGTCCATATACCATGATATAAATATATACACACATGAATAAATAAACTGGTAAAGTGCAAATAACAGAAAGTGGTTATTAATAATCAGAGTTTTGTCCGAGCCAGGTTTAATAGCCTGATGGCTGTGGGGAAGTAGCTATTTCTGAACCTGGTTGTTGCAGTCTTCAGGCTCCTGTACCTTCTACTTGAAGGTAGCAGGGAGATGAGTGTGTGGCCAGGATGGTGTGGGTCTTTGATAATACTGCCAGCCTTTTTGAGGCAGCGACTGCGATAAATCCCCTCGATGGAAGGAAGGTCAGAGCCGATGATGGACTGGGCAGTGTTTACTACTTTTTCCTCTCCAAGGCGCTCAAATTGCCGAACCAAGCCACGATGCAACAGTATGCTCTCGACTGTGCACCTGCAGAAGTTAGAGAGAGTCTTCCTTGACAATCCGACTCTCCGTAATCTTCTCAGGAAGTAGAGGCGCTGATGAGCTTTTTTGATAATTGCATTCACCATTGTTTGGGGCAACTGGTGACTATGTTCTCCACTGTCTGTGGTGGGTTCCCACACTCGCAGGAGGCGCTCACTGTCCACGAGGCCCCACCTCTTCATCGCTACTCCATAGCGTCCGACGCCTGTCCTCAAGCGGTTGAAGTTTGTCCACTGTTTTCGGGGCAGGTCCTGGCCAGGGACGTCCATGGGGTCATCGATGTAATGGTGTAGCCTAGATGGTTCCGCTGACTTCCACTGGTCTCTCCATCTCGTCTTGACCCAGGCGGACTTGGAAGCATCAGCCGGTGTTGTGCGGAGCAGCTCTTGGGCTTGCGTGGCAAAGGGGCGCCGTGACTTGAGGCACACACGTTGTGGTGTCTCTGTGACGATCTGATGGACGAGGTGGGATTCACTGGTCTATGCCTTTCGAGAGAGGGCCAGCGTGGTTGCTTCTCGTCTGATGTTGGCTGGGGCGATGCCAGCGAGGACGGGCGGTTGGTTTACTGGGGTGGCTCGTAGGCATCCGGAGACAGTCCGCTGGGCGCTGTTGAGGGCAGCATCCAGCGTGAGGGCTACGGCACCAGACCGGGGCGCAGTACTCGGCGGCTGAGAACACCAGGGCCACTGTGGACATGCGCAATGTCTACGTCGTGGCTCCCCATGTGGTGCCGGCTAGGCGACGTATCAGTGCGGCACGGGCACTTGTCTTTGCCTTGGCACCTTCCAGGTGTTGTTTGAATGACAACGTTCTGTCGAGCTTCACACCGAGGTACGTGGGGACGGGCTGGGACCGTATCCGGGGGGAGACAAAGAAAGCCTCTACGCGGCCTCCTCCACGAGTAGCTTACAGGCTCATAAGCCCACAAAGCGAAACCAATGTCTTTACCGCGTCTGCAGACCGCAAAAAGCCATGCCTCCCCAGGCCATACGGCACCGTTAAATGCCGCCAACTGTCGAGGCTTAGCACTACAGCAGCTCAATGTTGAAGGTTCTTAGTTGAAGAGGCAGATACACGTCCCATCTGGAGATGTTGATTAGGATGAACCTGGTCCAATCCAATCTGACTGGGGTGATGGTGAGGTCCATTCCAATGTTTCATGAAACATTAAACATTTACGAGGTTGTTGGCAGGATTCGAGGGCCTGAGCTATAGGGAGAGTATGATCAGACTAGGACTCAATTCCATGGAGCGAAGGAGACTGAGGGTTAATTTAATAAATTCATGGGAGGAATAGATCGGGTAGACACACAGAGTCTCTTGCTCAGAGTAGGGGAACCGAGAAGCAGAGAACATTGGTATAAGGTGAGGGGGGGAAAATGAGCGGTAACATTTTTCACACAATTGAGGCAGGTTCCATCGCAACATTTAAGAAATATTTGGACAGGTACATGAATAGGACAGATTTAAAGGGACAAACGCAGGCAGGTGAGACTAGTGTAGATGGGACATGTTGGACGGTGTGTGCAAGTTGGGCCAAAGAGCCTGTTTCCATGCTATAAGACTCTATAAGAATTCTTATCCTAGAACATTTTGTTATTTTTTGTTGTTTTCATTCATCTCCATTCCGTGTTGAGTTTGGAGTTAACAAAGCTACTGAAAGTGACACAAAGTGCTGGAATAACAGCGGGTCAGGCAGCATCTCTGGGGAACATGGATAGATGATGTTTTGGTTGGGACCTTTCTTCAGAAAGACTGGGTAGCTTCTGCTTTAGATGAGCTGTAGAAAAGAAAATAGTGGGTGTGCTGTCTCCGAGTTTTAAAGGCAGTGTGTGCAGGGGTTAGCCCTTAATGTACTGTACTGAATTAAGGTCTCCAGTGTGTGATAGTTGTGTGCTAAGCCAGGTACATTGAAGAGGCTTAGCAATAGTATTCCCCTGCAGAATTGTTCTTTATGCATGTATTTTCCCTTGCTTTTTCACTTTAAATTAATTTCAAGTGTTACATTGGCCGTGTTGTAGGTAAATTTGATTTGTGTTACTTTTATAGGTTTCTCCTAAAGCCTGTACAGAGCACAGTTGCCAGGATACTTAATTTCAACAAGGTGCATATTTTACTTTTCGTGTGTTTTACTGGTTTAAAATGTCCCAACAGTTCCAGTTTTAAAGGGTACATTTAGTAAGTAAGGGTTTTACATTTTACATTAATTTATATTAAGGTACAATTGGGCAGCACAGTGCAGCTAGTAGAGTTAATGCCTCACATCACCAGAGGTCTAGGTTCGATCCTGACTTCGGGTGCTGTCTGTACGGAGTTTGAATGTTCTCCCCGTGACCGCGTTTCCTCCCGCACTCCAAAGATGTGCAGGTTTGTAGGTTAATTGGCTTTGGTGTAAATTGTAAATTGTCCCTTTTAAGCCCCTGTCCCACTTAGGAAACCTGAACGGAAACCTCTGGAGACTTTGCGCCCCACCCAAGGTTTCCGTGCGGTTCCCGGAGGTTGCGGGTGGTTGCCGGAGTTTGCAGGTAGTGGAAGCAGGTAGGGAGACTGACAAAAACCTCCGGGAACCGCACGGAAACCTTGGGTGGGGCGCAAAGTCTCCAGAGGTTTCCGTTCAGGTTTCCTAAGTGGGACAGGGGCATTAGTTACTGTACGGGGATCGCTGATCAGTGCAGACTCGGTGGGCTGAAGGGCCTGTTTCCACGGTGTATCTCATGTGCTGTCTGTGTGAAGTTTGCACGTTCTCCTTGTGACTGCTTGGGTTCCCTTGGGTTCTCCACCTTCCACCCACATCCCAAAGATGTGCGGGTTTGTCGGTCAATTGGCACGGTGTAAATCGCCCCCTAGCGAGCAGGGAGTGGATGAGAAGGTTGGATAACGTAGAGCGAGTGCTAATGGGAGGTCGGTGTGGACTCGATGGGACGAAGGACGTGTTTCCATGCTGTATCTCTAAACTAAACTAAGCTAAAAGATTAGCCATGACGATGGTGTGACAGACATGAGCAGCCAAACTGTCCACTCTCTGCTTCTCTTTCACATGACTTAAAAATCTGCAGATCCTTCCTTTTGGTCTTGCTGCAAGTGTTGTCAATTTCCTGTAGGTTTATGGATTATATACTTTAATATGTTACAGTGTTGTCCATATGTACTCTTTAATTGCACAATAATCTGGAATAGCCCAGGGGCTGCCAAGTGTTGCCACGGTTAATTGGCATTTATGTGCTGCTGCACAGAGCTGGAGGCTGAAATTCTGATTGCTATCACCTTGCAACTGAATCCTGTTGCACTGAATTCCAGTGCGACTGGAAAAAATAGTAATTGGAGATCTTGGGAATTGTAATTGTGGGAAATGGAATTCACGCAAGTGAACAACCTAAACTCCATCAACTCTTACTAGCCATGCGATAAAATGAATTGATTCAGATAAGCTTTGCCGAGCGGAGTGATCCAATCTATGGTCCATAATAAGCTGGGACCAGAATGTCAACGGATTGAACGTAGGATGTAGAAAAATATATCCGCCGCGTACTCCATTCCAATCACGTCTCAGCGGATAGATGCGATGGAAAAAGGCAACCAGTTTCAAAATAAATAACTTTGCCCCTGTGTTGTTGATTCAATCAGTTTGGGAATTGAGAAGCAAATAAGGGGTTGGACAGGCTAGATGCAGGAAGATTGTTCCCGATGTTGGGGAAGTCCAGAACAAGGGGGTCACAGTTTAAGGATAAGGGGGAAATCTTTTAGGACCGAGATGAGAAAAACATTTTTCACACAGAGAGTGGTGAATCTGTGGAATTCTCTGCCACAGAATGTAGTTGAGGCCAGTTCATTGGCTATATTTAAGAGGGAGTTAGATGTGGCCCCTGTGGCTAAAGGGATCAGGGGGTATGGAGAGAAGGCAGGTACGGGATACTGAGTTGGATGATCAGCCATGATCATATTGAATGGCGGTGCAGGCTCGAAGGGCCGAATGGCCTACTCCTGCACCTATTTTCTATGTTTCTATGTTATAATAGGAATTTATAGAAAGGGCAACACAGAGGTGCAACTGGTAGAGCTGAACCAAGAAGACACTTGCTCATTGACACACAGAGGGAGTGTCAGTTCATGGGTGTTGGCAGTTGGATAACTCTGGTATTTGGATAACTCTATGGAAGTTTGTAACTCTATGGTGGTTGGGTAACAATGATCGTGTAACTCTAAGGTAGGTCGGCAACTCTATGATAGTTGGTAATTGGGTAACTCTATGGTAGTTGATGGGCAGATAGATAAATGGGACCCCACACTTGACCTCAGCACCCCAGTTATGGAAAAGCTAGTAAACCAGGATTTCTGTTCAGGAGACAATATCCAAACTGGAGCCCCGTGGTGGTGGATGTCGTATAAGGTGCAGACTGGATCTAGTTGTTAAGCTTCTCACAGGTAACCCTGACCTTTAAGGAGCGTATATCACTATAAGGCGATGTGCTGAGAGCTAACACAGCATGTCTTGTGTCTGTAATGGCATAACATAGCAAGACCTCATCATCCTCCCAAGAGCAGAGGTGGAAAGAGATGCTCTGAGTATCATCTTCTGTTTCTCTCCCCACGGATGCCGCTTCACCGTCAAGGTGCTTCTAGCATTCTTGGAGTCATAGAGTGATACAGCATGGAAACAGGCCCTTCAGTCCAACTTGCCCACACCGACCAACATGCCCCATCTACATTGGTCCCAACTACCTGCGTTTGACCCATATCCCTCTAAACCTATCCTATCCATGTACCTATCCAAATGTGTCTTAACTGTTTATATTGCTTCTGTTTATATTTCTGATTTCCCGCACCTAGTTTAGTTTAGTTTAGAGATTGCAGCATGGAAGCAGGCCCTTCGGCCCACTGAGTCCGTGCTGACCAGTGATCCCCGCACACTAAAGCTATCCAATGCACATTAGGAACAATTTCACAATTATACCAAGCCACTTAGCCTACAAACCTGTACGTCTTTGGACTGTGGGAGGAAACCTGAGAAAATCCACACAGAGGAGAACATACAAACTCAGTACAGTTTGATTGTCATGCTTCCTATTTTCCCGGCACGATGGGAGTATGCGTGCGAGTTATGCTGATGTTGAAAGGGGTCTTATCCTTGTATGCAATGCACTGAAAGCCAACATGTAAATGCAATAAGTGAAATGATACGTCAACCTTTATTATGAGATTCAAATAAAAGAGATCCTTATTGCATGGAACACAAAGTGCTGGAGTAACTCAGCGGGTCAGGCCACATCTCTGGAGACCATGGATAGGTAACGTTTCAGCTCGGGACCATTCTTCAGACTGATTGTAATAGGGGGAGAATGGGGTGGTGCGGGACAAAGCCTGGCAAGTGATAGGTGGATACAGGTGAGATGGGTTTTGATTTGTAGATGGATGGACTAAGACTAGAGATAAAAAGAAGATATAAGGGTGACAAAAGGGGACAAATGGAGTTTGCGGTTGTATTGGGCCTTGATGGGACCATACATGGAATGTCAGCCACAATGTTGCTCTCCTTATTTGACTGATGTGGAACACCCCCCCTCCATCTCCTCCCCCCCCCCCAAAAGCTCGTCGAACGTGGAATGGAGTTGCTACAAATATCAGGTATGGAAAGGAAGGGTCGGTAGGGGTGGGGGTGAACCAGGGTAATGCCTCTAGCGCCTTTAGGTAACCTGCAGGAGGTTGCCCCCAGGAGACAAGGTGACTGATGAGGAGAAGAGAGAGACGTCGGTTCGCGGGCCGTGACGGTCGTGGGCAACAGAGGGGATCGGGAGCCGCTGCGGTAGAACGAACACGCGGAAATCCGGACATGGAACTCGGTAAATTGGCACCACACGTGGCGGGGCCGGCATTATTACATGCAAAATGAATTACATTGTGTGATGTTTAATTGCATATGTGACAATAAATATCCATTCAACCAATCATATTCATTGAATTGAAAAGATGACTTGCGATAGAGAGTGTTTCAGGTCAGGACAGAAACATATAAGATTGTTAAGGGCTTGGACACGCTAGAGGCAGGAAACATGTTCCCGATGTTGGTGGAGTCCAGAACCAGGGGCCACAGTTTAAGAATAAGGATTAAGCCATTTAGAATGGAGACGAGGAAACACTTTTTCTCACAGAGAGTGGTGAGTCTGTGGAATTCTCTGCCTCAGGTGGAGGCCGGTTCTCTGGATGCTTTCCAGAGAGAGCTAGGTAGGGCTCTTAAAAATAGCGGAGTCAGGGGATATGGGGAGAAGGCAGGAACGGGGTACTGATTGGGGATGATTAGCCATGATCACATTGAATGGTGGTGCTGGCTCGAAGGACCGAATGGCCTACTCATGCACCTATTGTCTATTGTCTATTGACCCATCACTGTAGATTCACTTGACTGGGTACACATGGTGAGTTTGCTCTGGCACCTGAGACTAAGGAGCTGAGAAGAATGGGAGAAGATCTCAACGAAACTTGCAAAGTCTTCATGAGGCTCAACGGGACGGTGGCAGGGAGGATGCTTCCCCTGCCTGAGGTGTCTGGACCCAGGGAACAGTCACAGACCGAGCAAGGGCAGCCTGTTTGCGACTGAGATGAGGAGAAAGGTCTTCAGTCAAAGGATGATGACTTCCATTAGTGCCGTGGAGGTTCAGTCACTGAGTTTATTTGAAGCAGCGATGGAAAGACATTTGAATATTAAGGAATCTGGGGAAAGTAGGGGGGATTTAGTGCCAAAGTAAATGATCGGAAGTGTACTTGATGAAAAGCAGATCCAGTTCAAAGGACTGGGTGTCAACTCCTACTCCCAAACTGTAAAACCACAAAAATCATTTAACTAGAAACAGAGCAGACCACAGACCATAAACAAGAGTCAAGAGTGTTTTATTGTCATTTGTCCCGAAACAGAACAATGACATTCTTACTTGCAGCAGCACGACAGATATGTAAACATGGAGGTTGCAGGTTTCAGGCTTCTATAACTTTTTCCCAATGGCAAGAGTGAAATGAGAGTGTGGCCAGGGTGGTGTGGACCTCTGATGATGTTGTCTGCCTTTTTGAGGCAGCGATTCCTGTAGATCTCTCTGATGGAGGGGAGGTCAGTACCCGTCATGGATCGGGCAGTGTCCACCAACTTTTACAATCTTCTATGTTTCTGAGCATTCGAGTTGCGAAACCAGGCTAGGATGCAACCAGTCAATATGCTCTCTACCGTACACCTGTAGAAGTTCAGCAGTATTCATTGACTTACCAAATCTCCTCAATCTTCTAAGGAAGATCGATGGGCTTTCTTTATGATAGCATCAGCGTGCCGGGTCCAGGGCAGATCTTCAGAGATATGCACAATCAGGAATTTGAGGTTTTTGACTCACTCAAGTTCAAGTTCAAGTGAGTTTATTGTCATGTGTCCCTGATAGGCCAATGAAATTCTTGCTTTGCTTCAGCACACAGAACATAGTAGGCATTTACTACAAAACAGATCAGTGTGTCCATATACCACAATATATATATATATATATATATATATATATATATATATATATACACATAAACAAATAAACTGATAAAGTGCAAATAGCAGATAATGGGCCACCAATAATCAGAGTTTTGTCCGAGCCAGGTTTAATAGCCTGATGGCTGTGGGGAAGTAGCTATTCCTGAACCTGGTTGTTGCAGTCTTCAGGCTCCTGTACCTACTACCTGAAGGTAGCAGGAAGATGAGTGTGTGGCCAGGATGGTGTGGCCATCGGCCCAACGGTGAAGACAGGTTTGTGGATCCTCGACCTTTCTGTTCCAAAGTCAATGATCAGTTCCTTGGTTTTACTGATGGTGAGAGCAAGGTTGTTGTTCTGACACCATTTGGTCACTCGATCGATCTCCCTTGGAGGAAGACAATGTATAGTGACAGATTTTCATATTGTTCAAAGAATCTTTCCTTTAGTCACTATTATTGAAGACAGGGGTTCAGGAGATAATCAAAACGCACTCACGAGCTCTCCACGAGGCATTCAATGCTGTTGAAAGATAAATCTTCCAAACACAGTCTCTTGATTAATAGTTTCTTTATTGTAATAGTAAAATCAGTAAGATATTCATCCAAACTTCTTCTTGTATAAGTCCATTTTGATCTTACTCGTGCATGATCAAAAGTTGTGACCTCTCCCCCATGCTTCTTCAAACTAAAGTAAACTTACAGGGAGTCTGCGTGAGAATCCCAGCCGCAAACACGCCTCAGACTACGTATAAATCCCACCCACATAATTACAGGCAGATAAAATTTAAAGGTAACTGGTTACAGTTAAGGGCCTGTCCCACGAGCATGCGACTCCATGCGGCAAGCGCGACCTAACGTGGTCGCTTGAGCCATACGGCCTCACGGGGCCGGTCCCACTTCGATCGTCGGAGCCGTATGGAGTTGTGCGGAGCTGGTCCCGACATAGCGCGGGGCTCCGAAAAACTGACCGTGTTCAAAAATTCAGCGCGGCAATGGCCTGCCGGCCCGCAGCCACCTCGGCGCCGTTCGCAGCGTCTTGACGCCGTAAGTCACGCGCGAACTTCCTGCGGACTTCGCTCGAACTTCACGTCACTCACTCGACCTCCGCGCCGCCCCCGTTTCCGGTTTGGTCGCGCTCGCCGCATGCAGGCGCATGCTGGTGGGACAGGCCCTTTATAACAAACTGAGTTAAGCTAAATCGCTACTACATGAAGCTCAGGTCCATTTGATACTTTGATACTGATGTTTGTGCTGGTCCACTTCACATCATAATTTACCATCTACCCAAACCAATGAACAGGACCACGGATCTATTCAAAGCAATGCTCCTCTGGCAATACAAGCTTTCCTCAACACTACAGGGGACTACCAGTCTCTGGAGACCGAAGCGACTGTAGATGCTGGAATCATGAACAAGAAGATAGACACAAAATGCTGGAGTAACTCAGCAGGACAGGCAGCATCTCTGGAGAGAAGGAATGGTTGACATTGCGGGTCGAGACCCTTCTTCAGATTGATGCCAGGGGACAGGGAGATACATAGATAAGGAGGTGTAAAGTGTTCCTCAGTCTGACGAAGGGTCTCGACCCGAAACGTCACCCATTCCTTCTCTCCAGAGATGCTGCCTGTCCCGCTGAGTTACTCCAGCATTTTGTGTCTATCTACGGTTTAAACCAACATCCGCAGTTCCTTCCTGCACATCACGAACAAGACCCTTCTTCAGTCTAACTGGAGCAGGAGGAAGGCACAAAGTGCTGGAGGAACTCTACCACCCAACACCAAACGGCACCTGTCTATTCCTCCTTCAGATGCTGCCTGGCCCGCTGAGTTCCTCTGGACCACCACTATTATTTATGATTTGAAGCAGGTGGGGTTCATTGCCAGAATTGTTCCAACCAAACATGAGGATTTAAGAGAGAGTTAGATAGAGCTCCAGGGGCTAGTGGAGTCGAGGGATATGGGGAGAAGGCAGGCACGGGTTATTGATACGGGACGATCAGCCATGATCACAATGAATGGCGGTGCTGGCTCAAAGGGCCGAATGGCCTCCTCCTGCACCTATTTTCTATGTTTCTATGTTTCCATGTTTCTATGAGTGTGTTACCGCATGAACCAAACTGACAACGGAAACATTTTACAATTTTTACTTCAAGTACGACATCTTATGTATTGTAATGTATATATTTAAAAAAAAATGAAATACAATTGCTCCTTTATTCCAAAGACATGCTGGGGATGTAGGTTAATTGAGGAAATTACCCTTAATGTGTAGGGAGCGGATGAGACAGAGGGATAACATAGATCAAGCTTGTGTAGGTGATGATGGTTAGTGTGGACTCGGTGGGCCACAGGGCCTGTTTCCGTGCTATGTCTCGAAACTAAACGAAATGTTATCAGTGAAGAATATTGTATTCCAGTCTTTCTTGTGAATATTCGTGTGTGAGGGTGGGATAAGTTGGTTCAATTGTCTGGAATATTAGATTAAAATACAGAAATTGATGTTAAGTTTAGTTTAGAGATTTAATGTTTTTCTAGAATTCAGTGATTCAGAATAAGTGTGTTAAACTCGAAGGGCAAAGGTTCGGTAAAAGGCATTTTTATTGTGGAAAATCAGGTATGCTTTGAGCAGTTTGGCATCAAAACTATTCTTTCATTGATGTTGCATTGAAATTATGTAAACAAGCACTTGATCAGAGGAATGGAGAAGTCCTGGAATGTTTGACTTGCAAGTTTGAAGGTCAAGTGAGGCGTCTTTTGGCGTCACAAGTTGCATATCGCATTAGTACGAGGTCACTTGCTTTACGATTGTGCAAAGAAAGATTCCTACTTTAGTTTTTCATAAATTAAAATGTAAAGAATTGCGAAATCACATTCCAGGCACTTTCTACTTGAAATAGACACAAAATGTTGGAGTAACTCAGCGGGCCAGACATCGTCTCCGGAGAAAAAGAATAGGTGACGTTTCAGGTCGGAACCCTTCTTCAGACTGAAAGTAGAAGTGGGGGTGGGGGGGGAGTGGGGAGTGGGGGGGTGGGGAGTGGGGGGGGGGGGTGGGGGGGGGGCGTTAACACCAAACCAGACAAGTAGAAGAGAGAGTAGCCATTGTTAATGCTTGCAAGAAGATAGTGGCGTGTGTCAATGAGCCCTTTCTGGAGGACACCAAGAGGTACAGACGGAAATGGTAGGCTTATCCAAGAGGGAATCATCTGGGATGGTTCATAGAAAGAAGATCAATGATTTCTCAAGGGTTGCAGCAGGGATTTGAGAGGGCATTGTATCAAGGGCGAAAAGTAAGAGGAGGATTTTATTCATGTTTGGGCTTTTTTTATTCATATAAAATCCTAGATAGCACACAAACAAAAGAACAGAGGCTAGAAAATGCCAGAACAAATCAGATGACCTCGAAGGGTGGAGCCCACAATGGCCCATTGTTGGCTGGGGGGGGGGGGTAGGTGCGTTAACAATGTTGGCCTATCCAGCCAACAATGAAACCTATTTGGGTCCCACCATTCCTGAGGTCATTTGTTGCCGGCCCTTGATTTGCTCTGGCCTTTTCTCATCTCCAGTTTTTTTACCCCACCTCTACTTTGAGTCTGAAGAAGGGTTGTGACCCAAAACGTCACCAGTTCTTTTTCTCCAGAGATATTGCCTGACCCACTGAGTGGAAGTGGCGGCGCTGTGATACAGCTGCGGCTCGCCTGCAGTCTGTCTGTATTTACTTTTTTGTGTTGTTTTTTTTTGTCTAGTTCAGTAATTTTTTTGGTTATTAGGTGGTGTTGTGTGTGTGGGGGGGGGGGGGGTGAAACAGGGCTTTCTGTCTCTCCCTTCTGGGGAATGCGACTTTTTTGTTGTATCCCCCTTCTCTTCCCCCGTCTGCGCTGAGGCCTAATGGCGGAGCTGGCGGCCTCCAACCTGCGACCGACCTCGAGGGTCCGGAGGTAGAGCCAGCCAGGACTCACCAACGCGAGGCTGGCCGTCTTCGAGCTTTGGCGACGTCCGGGCAGCGGCACGACTCGGCGCGGGGCTGAGACACTCCCGTGCGGGCGGCACGGCTACCGGCTGGAAGGCGCTCCTGTGTGAGCGGCCTGGATCCCGGCTGGAAGGTGCTCCCGTGGGGGCAGCCCGGTGCGGGGCTGAGAAGTTGCCGTGTGGGCGGCCCGGCTACCGGCTGGAAGGCGCTCCGGTGAGGGCGGACCGGCTCCCGGCTGGAAGGTGCTCCCGTGGGGGCAGCCCGGTGCGGGGCTGAGACGTTGCCGTGTGGGCGGCCCGGTGCGGGGCGGAGACGGTGCTCCGGTGGCTGAGGCGGCGTTCTGGCGGCGGCGACCTGGATCCGGGGCTCGGCCGCGGGCCAGTGGATGACAATGTCGGGAGCTCGCAGGTCACAGGCTGGTGCCTGTTTTCCGGAGCTCCCGTTGCAACAGCTGCGTCCGCTGGACTGGAGGGCGGCAGCTTCGACCACCCCCGGGCCGCGGAGCTTGAACCGCGGGACTGACTTACCATCGCCCGGTGGGGTATCGCCTCGGCGCAGAGGGAGAAGAGGAGGGAAGAGACAGTAACTCTAAGACTTTTGCCTCCATCACAGTGAGGAGGTGTTTGGTGAACTCACTGTGGTGGATGTTAATTTGTGTTTATTGTGTGTTGTTATTATTACATGTATGGCTGCAGGCAACAGCATTTCGTTCAGACCGAAAGGTCTGAATGACAAATAAAGGATTCAATTCAATTACTCCAGCATTTTGTGCCTATCTTCAGAATCAACTAGCATCTGCTATTCCTTCCTGCACTTTCTACATTAAGTTTTTGCTGGGAAGTACAAGAGGTTCTCTGCTTCCTCACTGAATTTTGTTACAAACAGAGATTTGAACTTTTACAAAGCAGCAATCTTTTCCCGAAGACATTCACAAAAAGCTGGAGTAACTCAGCGGGACCGGCAGCATCTCTGGAGAGAAGGAATGGTTGACGCTTCGGGTCGAGACCCCCCCCCCCCGCTCAGTCCACTTTGTTTTCTCTCGATTGCCATGGAGTTTTTAAACCAAGACAGTAAACAAGGGATCCTTTCCCATATTATTGTCACTGGCAACATCCAACAGGGGTGAAAAGTTGCTGAAGGATGCTCCTACATTGCACCGGTCAGAACTCAAGTGTAACATCTGTTGTTGAAACAATTTGGGGCCTTTAATTAAAGAGGAAATTGCTAAACAATTGGATGAAGATAATATGATGACATTTAGCCGAGAGAGAGCAAAGCTGAGCTTGAGAAAATTCTGTGTGGGGCTGACTAATGTGCAGTGGGCATGCAGAAAACTGTCATTAAGATCAGTGGGAGAGTTGACGGAATGAAGGAAGGTTATGCCCCTGTCCCACTTAGGAAACCTGAACGGAAACCTCTGGAGACTTTGCGCCCCACCCAAGGTTTCCGTGCGGTTCCCGGAGGTTGCAGGTGGTTGCCGGAGGTTGCAGGTAGTGGAAGCAGGTAGGGAGACTGACAAAAACCTCCGGGAACCGCACGGAAACCGCAAAGTCTCAAGAGGTTTCCGTTCAGGTTTCCTAAATGAGACAGGGGCATTAGTGACTTGGATTTAAAAACTGCTCAAAATGGAGGAAAGCAAGGAGAGGAGTTGAGGTCATTTTGGGACAAGTTGGTGGTGGGAACCAGTGCTGCGAAAGCTTTTACTCTGGAATTTATCTTGTTTCTTCAATGTCATTGTTTCTTCAATGTCATTGTTTCTTCAATGACCTGGATGATGGACTAAAGAGAGTCATTAAAGTAAGAGAACTATTGCATTTTTCTGTGCACTGAACAAAACTGCAGAGCGACATTGAGAAGATCGTAAAATGCCAAAGAATTCCGGATGGAACATAATGCGGGTAAATGTGAGCTGACATATTAAAGTTATAAAAACAACAACTCTGTGTGGATGGAGATTTAGGAGATAAAGGAACAAAAGTAACGAGCGTATAAGCTTTTTAACATTTATTTAATGGACGTGGGCATTGCAAGCTGAGCCAGCCACAGTGGCGCAGCAATAGAGTTGCTGCCTTACAGTTCCAGAGACCTGGGTTCGATCCTGACTGCGGGTGCTGTCTGTACTGAGTTTGTACGTTCTCCCCGTGACCTGCGTGGGATTTCCCCGGGAGCTCTGGTTTCCTCCCACACTCCAAAGATGTACAGGTGCGGACTCGGTGGGCTGAAGGGCCTGTTTCCGTGCTGTATCTCTAAACTAAACTAAACTTTAAGCGCCCATATCTCATGAACCTTGAGAACGTGGTGGTGAGCTGCCATCTTGAACCACTACAGTATTTGCACCCGCTGAGTTTCTCCAGCATTTTTGTCTACCACAGTATTTGAAGTGTGGATTTCTTCATAATGCAATTCAGATGGGACTTGCAGGATTTTGACCCAGTGACGTTGAAGAACCAGTAATATATTTCCAAGAAAGGGGTGGTGTGTGGCTTGGAGAACAACTTCCAGGTGGTGGTGTTCCCATTTTTTTTTTGCTTCCCTTGTCCTTCTGGCTGGTTGAGGTTGGAGGTTTAGAAGGTTCTATCCAAGGAGTCTTGGTGAGTTTCTGCAATGCATCCTGTCGATGTACCTGCGCCACTGTGCCGCCCTTGTTCAATACAAGAATGCAATGACTTTAAGCAGCACACTGGCGCAGCGGTAGAGTTGCTGCATTACAACGCCAGAGACACAGGTTCGATCCTGACTGCGGGTGCTGTCTGTATGGAGTTTCCACGTTCTCCCTGTGACCACGTGGGTTTTCTCCGAGTGCCCCATTTTCCTCCCACATTCCAAAGACGTGCAGGTCTCTGTAAATTGTCCATAATGTGCAGGATAGAATGAGTGCACGGGTGATCGCTGGTTGACATGGACTCAGCGGGTCGAGAGATCTGTTGCCACGCTGTATCTCTAAACTAAACTAAACTGGTTGGAGACTAGTGCAAGGAGCACATTGTGATTTAGATAATGGAACTGGTGGATGAACAATGCAAAACACACATTGGCGGAGGAACTCAGTGGGTCAGGCAACATCTGTGGAGAGAATGGACAGACAACGTTTTGGATTGGGACCCTTCGACTCTACAGTGTGCATTACATGGGAGAGAAAGAGATGAGAAAGAGAGAGATAGCAGGAAAGTAGTGGAGTGAAATATAAATCTTCAAAATTGAAATAAATAACTGTAAAAGGTTTGTATTATTGTCCAATCAAGTCTGGAGAGGTTTATGTTGCAAGAAAGCTTCCCACCAGACATCCCTTTCTCTTTAAATCATTTAGATTCATTAGTGTCAATTGTTAGTCATTATCCATCTATTCCATCATATTCAGTGTTAATGTGATGTGGAGACAAGCTTAAAACTAGAGTAGACATAATGAATAATCCTGTTGGATTTATTCCTAATGCATTATAATTGAACTGTCAGTTTTTATTATAATAAAACATAACTTTAACACTGATCGCAATTCTGGCCGATTTCTCTCTCTTGGTTAATTGCCTACTTCTGCATTTCAATAAAACCACTTTATGTCAGGAGGCAGATGAATCTGTGCTGTGTTCAGTGCCTTGCTGCTTGGGTGGGTTGTGGGGTACATGGTGTCGTTCATCAGTAAAGCTCTCAGTCATTTACAGATATAGATATCTGTGAAATTGACAGAACATAGAATATACAACAGTACAGCCTAAGAACAGGCCCTTCGACCCATACCATCTGTGGCGAACACGATGCCAAGACCACCTCTTATCTGCCCGCACGTGATCCATATCCCTTTATCCCTGCAGATACATGTGCCTATCCAAAAGGCTCAGAAATACCGCTATCGTGAGTTGTATACTATGAGTTGTATACTCTGGAGTTTAGAAGAATGAGAGGGGATCTTATTGAAAGATATAAGATTATTAAGGGTTTGGACCCGCTAGAGGCAGGAAACATGTTCCCGATGTTGGGGGAGTCCAGGACCAGGGGCCACAGTTTAAGAATAAGGGGTAAGCCATTTAGAACAGAGATGAGGAAACACTTTTTCACACAGAGAGTTGTGAGTCTGTGGAATTCTCTGCCTCAGGTGGAGGCCGGTTCTCTGGATATTTTCAAGAGCGATATTTTCAGATAGGGCTCTTGAAGATAGCGGAGTCAGGGGATATGGGGAGAAGGCAGGAATGGGGTACTGATTGTGGATGATCAGCCATGATCACATTGAATGGCAGTGCTGGCTTAAAGGGCCGAATGGCCTGCACTTGCACCTTTGTCTATTGTCTATCGTATCTGCCTCCACCACCACTTCTTTACCCGCTGTGTGTGTAAAAAAAAATGTGCCCCTTATAACTCCTATAAACTTTGCCCCTCTCAGCCTACAAGCCACGCCGTCTAGTCTTTGCCATTTCCACCCCGGGGGAAAAAAGGTTGTGACTGTCTGCCCTGTCCATACTTCTCAACTCTATACTCTTCAACTTTGCAGGTTGTGCACTTAGTTCACGGCTTTTGGTCCAGGTGTCTGCCTATATATTCAAGGCCCATTGTTCTGGATTTGAGCAAATTTTAAGATTAGAGTCAAAGAGTCTAATTTAATGACATTTGTCCAGCAAAGAGCAAACTGAATTTCCAGACCCTGGTGTCAAACTAAAAGCTAATCAGACTATGTGTGTAGGAAGGAACTGCAGATGCTGCCTGACCCGCTGAGTTACTCCAGCATTTTGCGTTCATTTATCTAGCTAATTGCCAGCGAAGGTTCACCAGACTGATTCCTGGGATGTCAGGACTTTCATATGAAGAAAGACTGGATAGACTCGGCTTGTACTCGCTAGAATTTAGAAGATTGAAGGGGGATCTTATAGAAACTTACAAAATTCTTAAGGGGTTGGACAGGCTAGATGCAGGAAGATTGTTCCCAATGTTAGGGAAGTCCAGAACAAGGGGTCACAGTTTAAGGATAAGGGGGAAATCTTTTAGGACCGAGATGAGAAAAACATTTTTCACACAGAGAGTGGTGAATCTCTGGAATTCTTTGCCACAGAAGGTAGTTGAAGGCCAGTTCATTGGCTATATTTAAGAGGGAGTTGGATGTGGCCCTTGTGGCTAAAGGGATCAGGGGGCATGGAGAGAAGGCAGGTACGTGATACTGAGTTGGATGATCAGCCATGATCATATTGAATGGCGGTGCAGGCTCGAAGGGCCGAATGGCCTACTCCTGCACCTATTTTCTATGTTTCTATGTTTCTAAACAGACTATGTGGTGTTTCTTCATATATTATCAAATTAGAAAATCATTTTTCTCTTTTTAAATAAAGTGAGTATTTGGTTGTTTACAGAAGTTAGAGTACTTTTGTGTCAGGAGGTCTGAACAAAATTCTCGAGTCTGACTCCAGTTAGATTATTCCATGTAAATAAGGGGGACAGATGATTGTGAAAAGTGAATGCTGTCTGTTGTGCTGCCAAGCATATTTTGGAAGTGAATCTGTTGATAAATGATTGTTGTGTACACCTTGGCACACAATCTTTCTTCATTACAAAACAGATGTGGCAGATAATTGAATTCTCATTAGTATATACTCTTATCTTGCACACGAGCCAACATTCATCCCAAGGTACACCTTGAAATCTATGCAATTTGTAAGCGTTTCAAGTGCAGTACCGTATCTTTCAGTTATCTGCTGTCCTTGGCATTTGATTCAGGTCAAACCACATGTGTGGCGAGATATGCCGAATATTTTCTTTGGAATGGAGAAGCAAAATATTCCATCTCAAGGGAAAATTGCCACTGCCCAGTAGTAGTTAGTTCTCCTTCCAATGTCTTGTTCCTATTGTAAGAGTTCTCTGCACTTCAGGAAGAATGAATACTTGTCGAGATGAGCTAATACAAAAGGAATTGTTGGCATGAGAATCAGAACATAATCTAACATTAGTGTTAATCTAACTTTGCTTTCGTCAAGGTTTGTATGCATCTCTTTCCACTGCTATTTTTTTTTTCCAGAAGACTTACATAACCACTCTGAACATCTGTTAGAAGCAAGGCTGATGGATTGGCGCTGACAGGAGGAAAAAGATCTACTTTTGCTCTTTGATTTGTCATTAGCACACACACTTTTCACGTTTTGGTTCTGCACCAGAGCAAGCTATACACCCACTTGACTCCAGCGTCTGAGCATATCTCCGAAACAATGAAACAAAATTATGACCCATTTCATCACTGGAATGAGGTTCAACCACAACAATTAAAAACACTTGCAGATGATAAAAGAGGTCTTCCACTTCTGAATTAAAAACAGGAAATGAAAGAAATATTCGGGTCAGGCAGCATTTGTGGAGAGATAAACAGAGTTAATTTCATCAGAACTCCACTAATGACATGTGGCAGCCCGACTAACCTTAGAAATATTGAATGTTCATTAATTCGCCTCCCTTAAAAAGAAGCGGAAAGATAGATGATCCCTCTACAGTCATTTAATGTATTCAATCAGGGCTAATGGCTGGCATTTAAAAGAATTATAACCAGCAAATTTATAAAAGGTATTCGAGTATTGTACACAATAGTAAATCCTAGGTAGAAACATAGAAGCATAGAAAATAGGTGCAGGAGTAGGCCATTCGGCTATTCGAGCCAGCACCGCCAATCAATATGATCATGGCTGATCATCCAAAATCAGTACCCCGTTCCTGCTTTCTCCCCATATTGCTAGATTCCACCTTCTTGCGTATGGCATGCACAGTCTAAAGTTGTAGGGCAACTTGTTCTATTTGATCTTATTTGATTGTGCCCGGGTTGATTGCACTCGTCGAAACAGGGCGGACCACGTGAAGGTTGCAATCTCTCCCACCCTCCTTGATTCCATTAGCCCCAAGAACTATATCCAACTCTCTCTTGAAAACATCCAGTGAATTGGCCTCCACTGCCTTCTGTGGCAGAGAATTCGACAGATTCTCTCTGGGTGAAAGAGTTTTTCCTCAAAATGAGCATTCTGCATTCTCCTGTGCATCTGCACTTACAACAGTGATTCTTCCTTTATCAATGGAAGAACTCTTGTAATGAAAATAATGTTTCATACAAACCTTCTCATGTTTGTGAGACTGAACCAACATTCCCGCTGCTGAGTAGATTTCTGCATTAAACTGCATAGATCAATTCTGATACAATGAATCTGACACCGAGAGGCCTATTGATATCTTCATTTGATTTGATCAGTGCCTATTTTAAAGTGTTTAACATTTTTTAATATTTTCTGCTTTATAAAGCCAGATGGACCATGCAATGCTTTGGTCCTTTTATCATTATTTAAAAAAAATACCTTCACAAAAGATTACGGTTGTACAAAACGTTGGTCAGGTCACATCTGGAATATTGTGTGCACTTCTGGTGGCCCCTTGTCAGGAAGGATGTGGAGGCTTTGGAGAGGGTGCAGAAGAGGTTCACCAGGATGTTGACTGGATTAGAGAGGATTAGCTATAAGGAGAGATTATAATTAGCCTCAGGTATTAGGGTAGTTAATTAGTCCTTTTTCCCCCAGTATGGAAATGTCCTTTGCTAGAGGGCATAGCTTTAAGATGAGAAGAGGAACGTTGAAAGGAGATTTATGAGGGAAGTTTTTTTTACAGAGTGTGGTTGTATTTGGAGTGCAGAGTCAGGGTGGAGGTGGAAATAAATATGTCAGCAATATTTAAGAGTTATTTAAAGGGACACATAGACATCCAGGGAATAGAGGGATATACAGTAGATAATAGACAATATAGAAAATAGGTGCAGGAGGAGGCCATTTGGCCCTTCGAGCCAGCACCGTCATTCATTGTGATCATGGCTGATCATCTACAATCAGTAACCCGTGGCTGCCTTCTCCCCATATTCTTTGATTCCGCTAGCCCCTAGAGCTCCATCTAACTCTCTTTTAAATTCATCCAGCGAATTGGCCTCCACTGCCTTCTGTGGCGGAGAAGGGCCAAAATGTTATCCCACCTTCTTGAAAGGTGGGATAACATTAGCTACCCTCCAATCCACAGGACCTGATCCTGAATCTATAGAACATTGGAAAATGATCACCAATGCGTCTGCGATTTCTAGAGCCACCTCCTTGAGTACCCTGGGATGCAGACCACCAGACCATTATTTATGAGGCAAGTTTTTTTTTTACAGAGGGTGGTCGTATTTGGAATGCACTGTCAGGGGTGGAGGTGGAAATAGATATGACAGCAATATTTAAGTTCTTTAAAGAGACATATAGACAGCCAGGGAATAAAGGGATATAGATCTGTGAAGGCAGGTGTGCAGTTTGAATTGGCATCAGGTTCAGCACAGGCATCATGGGCTGAAGGGCTGTACTGTCCTCTGTTCTAAAATAATATAAAAAATCACAAGAGTACTTGACAGGTTAAGGGCAGCACCCTAAATGATGCATTTCAGAGACTATTTTTGGGTAATGTTTAACAGAAATATTCTGGCCTCAACAAATCATAAATGTTGTAAAGAATTCCATTAGTTACGAATGTAAGAATCTTTCCTACAATGTGTGTGGTGGAACAGAAGTTGTGTGGATGGTATCTGATGGCAGGTGAGAAGGGTTTCTGTTGCTGGGAGCAGCAGCAATACATTTATGGCCATCCAGCTAAAGTTCATTAGCATTGGGGATATGCAGTCCTTTCAGAAGCCTAAGGAAGTTCAGCATGTTTAGTTTAGTTTAGTTTAGAGATACAGTGTGGAAACAGGCTCTTCGGCCCACCGATTCCGCACCAACAAGCAATCCCCGCACACTTACACTATCCTACACACACACACACTCACTATGGACAATTTACAACTATACAAAAGCCAATTAGCCTAAATCCCTGGGATGGCGGGACTGTCATATGCGGAAAGATTGAAAAGACTAGGCTTGTATTCGCTGGAGTTTAGAAGGATGAGAGGGTATCTTATAGAAACATATAAAATTATAAAAGGACTGGACAAGCTAGATGCAGGCAAAATGTTCCCAATGTTGGGCGAGTCCAGAACCAGGGGCCACAGTCTTAGAATAAAGGGGAGGTCATTTAAGACTGAGGTGAGAAAAAACATTTTCACCCAGAGAGTTGTGAATTTATGGAATTCCCTGCCACAGAGGGCAGTGGAGGCCAAGTCACTGGATGGATTTAAGAGAGAGTTAGATAGAGCTCTAGGGGCTAGTGGAGTCAAGGGATATGGGGAGAAGGCAGGCACGGGTTATTGATAGGGGACGATCAGCCATGATCACAATGAATGGCGGTGCTGGCTCGAAGGGCCGAATGGCCTCCTCCTGCACCTTGTTTCTATGTTTCTAAACCTATAGGTCTTTGGAATGTGGGAGGAAACTGGGGATCCTGGAGAAAATCCACGCCGGTCACGGGGAGAATGTGCAAACTCCGTACAGACAAGCACCCAGTAGGCAGGATCGAACCCAGGTCTCTGGAGCTGTGAGGCAGCAACTCTACCACTGTGCCACCGTGCCGCCCAATGTTTCCAATGACTCTTACCAACCTCAACAAACGTACCATATGAAGCCTACTGTTGGATTGCACCACAACTTGGTTTGGCAGAAGCTCTGTCCAAGTCTGCAAGAAATGTCAGGGAGTTAGAATCATGGAGTCATGGAGACATACAGCACGGAACCAGGCCCTTCGGCCCAACTTGCATATGCCGACCGACATGGCCCATCTACGCTACTCACACCTGCCCGCGTTCGGCCCAAATCCATCTCAACCTTTACTATCCATGTACCTGTCCAAATGCCTTTTAAATGTAACCCAGTCCATCACACGGATCAGCCTCCTCACCGTCAACTCCACCTGCACTTCATGCTGCCTTGTGAAAGGGGCCAACATAATCATGGGGCCTTTTCCAAACCTCCTTCTCCCCTCTCCTGTCAAGCAGAAAATATAAAAGCTTGAAAGCATCCACAACGGGATTTCGGAACAGCTTCTTCCCTGCAGTTAGCAGACTACTGAACGGTCCTTCCATCTGCTTCCGTGTAGTCCCAGCCATCTACCCCGGCTCATTGTGGACCTTTGACTTTTCCGCCTTGAAACATATAAGATTGTTAAGGGCTTGGACACGCTAGAGGCAGGAAACATGTCCCCGATGTTGGGGGAGTCCAGAACCAGGGGCCACAGTTTAAGAATAAGGAGTAAGCCATTTAGAACGGAGACGAGGAAACACTTTTTCTCACAGAGAGTGGTGAGTCTGTGAAATTCTCTGCCTCAGAGGGCGGTGGAGGCAGGTTCTCTGGATGCTTTCAAGAGAGAGCTAGATAGGGCTCTTAAAAATAGCGGAGTCAGGGGATATGGGGAAAGGCAGGAACGGGGTACTGATTGGGAATGATCAGCCATGATCACATTGAATGGCGGTGCAGGGTCGAAGGGCCGAATGGCCTACTCCTGCACATATTGTCTATTGTCTATTGTCTATAACTCTCACTTTATATCACATGAGCTCTTGCAGCCTGTAACCTAGTCAGAGGCATTCAGAAACATTCAGAGTGGTTTACAGTTTTGACAGCCTGGTCCACTGTGATGAACTCAGGAAGATGTCAGCACGTGTCCAGCTGCTATGGAGGTGGTGCTTATTGTGGGTGGCCTTATGAACTGGCCACACAGGTGACAGTGTCATGTTCCATGTGTAGAAACAAGGAACTGCCAATGCTGGTTTACAAAAAAAAATGACACTGATCATCCAAAATCAGTACCCCCGTCCCTGCTTTCTCCCCATAACCCTTGATTCCGTTAGCCCTAAGAACTAAATCTAACTCTCTCTTGAATACATCTGTATTGTGTAGCCAGGACATGTTGGCCGGCGTGGGCAGGTTGGGTAATAGGGCCACGTTGTACGACACTATGACTTCTTCAGACTGATTGTAGGATCCCGACAATCTAATTACTGCCCATCCATGTTCTCCATAGATGCTGCCTGACATGCTGAGTAACTCCAGATTATTGTGTCTTTCATTAATGTCTGTGGCTTATTTTTATTTAATTCTTGCTGAGTTTGCTGCACGTACTTAGAAGGTCCTGCTTCATCACGTGGGCTTGGCTGAAATGTAGAATCAGGCTCTATTTAGCTTCAAACTCCCAAAGGGAACATGAACCTGTTTAAGAAGGAACTGCAGATGCTGGAAAATCGAAGGTACACAAAAATGCTGGAGAAACTCAGCGGGTGCAGCAGCATCTATGGAGCGAAGGAAATGGGCAACGTTTCGGGCCCGAAACATTGTCTATTTCCTTCGCTCCATAGATGCTGCTGTACCCGCTGAGTTTCTCCAGCATTTTTGTGTACCTGGGAACATGAACCTGTTATGCTCAGATGTGATTATACCTCCTTTACTTCACAAATAACTTGGTGCTCGATGGGACCCGAGCCATGAGCTTTCACAGCTAACGGGCAGGCGAAACCCGGTCAATAGGTCATCAAGCCAGGGCCGTACCTTGATTACTGGAACTCCCTGTTTAAAGAACCTTGGGTGTGTCAGAATTACAGCAAAATCACGGTTAAAATCGCAATGAATTATACACCAGCTGCAATACAATGGAAAAAAATGCAGAGATCTGTTGCTGCACTTACGCAGAAATTTTTTAATTAAATTAAAACGTTTCTACAGGCGGCGGTGAATGATAATATTCATTGATTCCCAAAGGTCGGCAATAAATGTTTTAACTTCCATTCCATGAAAACGCATACATCATGTGTTAGAGAAACAATAGACAAATGTAGGTGGGAGTGCACAGTGTGTTGACTAGCTGAACAGTGATTGCCATTGGTTTCTGGTGAAGCAATGAAGGGTCCCAACACTGAAATGTTGTCTGTCCATTCCCTCCACCGATGCTGCCTGGCCCGCTGAGTTAAGGGCCTGTCCCACGAGCATGCGACTCCATGCGTCGAGCACGGCCAAACCGGAAGCGGGGGCCGCGCGGAGGTCGAGTGATCCCCGACATCGCGCGGGGCTCTGAAAAAATGACACTGTCCAAAAATTCTGCGCAGCAACGGCCTGCCGGCCCGCAGCCGCATTGAGGCCGTACGCAGCGCCTCAACGCCGTACGCAGCGTCTCAACGCAGTACGCAGCGTCTTGACGCCGTACCTCACGCGCGAACTTCCCGCGGACTTCGCTCGAACTTCACGTCAACTCGTACGGGATCACTCGACCTCCGCGCGGCCCCCGCTTCCGGTTTGGTCGTGCTTGCCGTATGCAGTCGCATGCTCGTGGGACAGGCCCTTTAATCCAGCACTTTGTGTTTTACTCGAAATTCCAGCACTTTTTACTTTCTTGTGTCTCTTCAATTTGTAAGATTCCGCACTTAGTTTTTTAAATGTTTTGTTTAGAGATACAGTGCAGAAACAGGCCCGTCGGACCACCTAGTCTGCACCGACCAACAATCCCCGCGCTCTAACACTATCCTACACACACTAGGGACAATTTGTGATTTTACCACATTTTAACGTACAAATTCTATACAGGCAGCACCTTGGTAGGGAGTCAAACCCGAATCTCCAAATTCAGTCCCCAAACCTCCAGGATACAAGAGGATGGAGGAAAGCAACAGGTCAGGCAGCACCTGTGGAGGTAATGGACAGGCAACGTTTCGGGCCGGGACCCTTCTTCTGTCTGAGTAATGGTCCCGACCTGAAAATATCACCTGGCCTTTCCGTCGACAGATGCTGCCTGACCCACAGAGTTAAGGGCCTGTCCCACGAGCATGCGATTGCTCTAGCGCGACCTAACGTGGTCGCTTGAGCCGTACGTCCTTGCGGGGCCGGTCCCACTTCGATCGCCGGAGCCGTATGGAGTTGTGCGGAGCAGGTCCCGACATCGCGAGGGGCTCCGGAAAACTGACCGTGTTCAAAAATTCCGCGCAGCAACGGCCTGCCGGCCCGCAGCCGCATTGAGGCCGTACGCACCGCCTCGACAGGCATACGCAGCGTCTTGATGCCGTACGCAGCGTCATGATGGCGTACGCCTAGCGCGAACTTCCCGCGGACTGCGCTCGAACTTGACGTCACTCACTTGACCTCCGCGCGGCCCCCGCTTCCGGTTTGGTCGTGCTTGCCGCATGCAGGCGCATGCTCGTGGGACAGGCCCTTTACTACAGCACTTTGTGCTTTATTCAAAACCCTAGCATCTGTTGTTCCTTGTGTCTCCAAGATTCAAATCCGTCACTACCTTGCCTTGATAAATGCCTTTCCATCTTTGAGAGGCTTTTCAGGACTGATCTCTTTGATTGTCGTCTCTCTTGGCCTCTCCCGGTCCCATTTGTCTTTTCACTTAGTGAAGCACCTTGAGACATTTTGTCAGATGAAAGGGCACTTTCCACGCTTCAGTTGGTGCAATGCCTTCGGGTGAAATGCTCCAATTGCTGGTTGTGAAAGAGAAGTTACCTGGAGTCTTGGAATGTAATTCCCACATAATATTCATCTGCAACTTTAAGTTGTGAATTTGGTTCAAAATAACTTCAATGAATATAAAATTCAGCCTTTCGTTTAAATGGGTTAGTGCAACAAAGTCTGAAGAACAGGTCCCAACCCGAAACATCACCCATACCTTTTCTCCAGAGATGCTGCCTGTCTCGCTGAGTTACTCCAGCATTTTGTGTCTATCTTCTTGTCTTGGGTCTCCCTATCACTGGGCCAAGACCATCTTCTGTCAACACAATGTGGTCATAGGAGTACAGTGGACTTCCTACATTGAGCAGACTCACGCACAGGTAACTTTCTCTTGCCAGAACTGCGGTGGAAACAACTTCGTCTGGGGATGAAAGATTAAATCAGCGTTTATAATCTTTTGCCTAAAAGCGTAACTTTCCTTCTCAAATGTTCTTAACTTGCGCCGAAGTCTAAAAAACAGCTACATTAAGTTGACTGCTGCCAAAAGATATAAACCATTGAGACAGTGGAGTGAGGATGATGGCAAATTGCAAGTGATTTTTGAATGCAGTTTTCTAAGGCTTGATTTCAACAGTTTATTATTTTAATCTGTCACTCATTACTTTGGTGTCTTAAGTATTTTAATAGATTGAAGGTTCCAGTTTTTTTTCTCCCTGTAAATATTTGGAAATGGCAAATGAACGAAAAGTTTAATATAAACAGCTCTGCGCAGTAATAAATTTCTGGAGGCCTCTACCTCCTCATTAAACCTTCCCATATAAGGTGTGATTTGAGATCGCTAAAAACTTAGCCCTTGAGCAACTTGTGGAAAACAATCCTTCCTTCTAAATAACCGGGCTCCGTTATTTTGCAAAGGTTTTCTGCCACACTCTCTGTGACGTTAATCTCTCTTGCTTTCTGGCAAGATCGGCGAAAACAAAATAGTTACAGATGTCTTTCTGCATTGATTGCTGAGAGTTTCAAACCCCACAGGCCCTGAGGCCCCGAGTCCTTGTAATTTCTGCTGTTTATGTAATTTTCAGCAGAGTACATCACTGAAAAGTTATTTATCTGGTAGAAACTACGGCCAAAGTTGGCAGGTAGCGCTGTCTGCCAATGTCTAGTGATCCATCATATCTTCCTCACTCAGTCGTGCTGTCTGTGGTTTTTTTTTAAAGATACTGGATGACACCCAGACACACTCTGTCCATGGCTCGCTTAAATAACCTCCTCACAAGCACCATATCTGGAAGCTTCATTATCACCAAGCACCTTACACTCTGAGCTGAGTTGGTCTCCTCCAGATCCCCGACAAACGCAGCTTAACTGAGTGATTGATACTTTTAGCAACACATAGAAACATAGAAACTAGGTGCAGGAGTAGGCCATTCGGCCCTTCGAGCCTGCACCGCCATTCAATATGATCATGGCTGATCATCCAACTCAGTATCCTGTACCTGCCTTCACTCCATACCCCCTCATCCCTCTAGCCAGAAGGGCCACATCTAACTCCCTCTTAAATATAGCCAATTAAAAAAATCCTAGAATTATTGAATGAATGGGAAAATATTCAACTTCAGTCCCAAACTCTAAACACAAACTATTTTGTCCTGTGTTCCGAAATGTGCTTTGATATTGCATATGCACAGAACTTAGACCACTTAAGACACAAGCAATTACAATTAATTACATTGCCTATGTAATTAGGAACATATTTCCAACCTCAAGTACCTTCTGTGGCAGAGAGTTCCAGAGATTCACCACTCTCTGCATGAAAAATGTTTTTCTCATCTCGGTTCTAAAGGATTTCCCCTCTATCCTTAAGCTGTGACCGCTTGTCCTGGACTTCCCCAACATCGGGAACAATCTTCCTGCATCTAGCCTGTCCAATCCCTTAAGAATTTTGTAAGTTTCTATAAGATCCCCCCTCAATCTCCTAAATTCTAGCGAGTACAATCCGAGTCTATCCAGTCTTTCTTCATAAGAAAGTCCTGACATCCATGGAATCAGTCTGGTGAACCTTCTCAGCACTCCCTCGATGGCAATAATGTCCATCCTCATATTTGGATACTAAAACTGAACGCAATACTTCAGGTGTGGTCTCACCAAGACCCTGTACAACTGCAGCAGAACCTCCCTGCTCCTATACTACATGTGACATTCTTTTCACTGTACCTCGGCACACGTGACAATAAACTAAACTGAACTGATACTAAAATAAAAGAAACTAAACTAAACTGATCTTTGTTTTGCATGCCATATACAAGGTATGCAAAGGGTCTCCAACACTTTTTCGAGGTAAGTGCAGTAAACCATTGTTTCGGTCAATGGTTTCTTTATTGCCTCATGTACCAGGTACAGTGATGTACAATTTTTTCACTTAGACTATCCCCCGTACGGTTCCTCTATAGACCTCTTTATAACGGATTTCAGTTATAGCGGATGGGCACACCGCCCTTCACCACCAGACCAGGCTGCCCCCAGCCACTTCCAGGCCAGATTCACAGCCGTCACCGCCGGCCCACACAGCTTCTTCCTTGGCCGCTTCCAGGCTGCGCCTGCTACCACCACCGCCGACCCTTACCTGGGCTCCACCCGCCCGCAGGCCGTGACCGACGACTTCGCCGATCTTCGCCTCTGCTCCGGCCACCAGCAGGCCGAGGCCTTCAACTCACCTCAATTCCAGGCCCAGTTTTGGACCGAGAGACTGAAGAAGGGTCTCGGCCCAAAACGTCACCTATTCATGTTCCACAGAGATGCTGGTTTACCTGCTGAGTTACTCCAGCACTTTGTGTCCTTTTGTGTAGTAACCAGCATCTACAGTTGTTTGATTCCACGACTTATTCAATGATAATCCCTTACTTGGTTATAGCCGATAATCGACAATTAGGGACACCGTTCCTCATGGGGCATGTTGGTAGGTGTGGGCAAGTATAGCTGAAGGGTCTGTTTCCACACTGTATAACTCTATCACTCCATGACTCTATAAACTAATTTAAAAGAATCCGTACTGACATTAGCTTTTCTAGTTACTTTTAATCAATGTGCTTTAGGACGAGTCATTAACAGGGGTTGGGTGGTCAGTGGTGAAAATGAAGAGGGACAAGCAACAAATTGTCTCGGTCCAAGGTGCAGGTTAAAAAGAAAATGTTGGGAATGAAAACAATAGCTCGAAGCGGCACAGTGGTGCAGCGGTAGAGTTGCTGCCTTACAGCACCAGGGACACAGGTTCAATTCTGACTACGGGTGCTGTCTGTACAGAGTTTGTACATTTGCCCTTGACTTGCGTGGATTTCCTCAGGGTGCTCCGGTTTCCTCCCACACTCCTAAGATATGGGAAGGTTAATGTCAGGGACCATGCCCTTCCATATCTCTGTGTCTCCCTCTCCCCTGACTCTCAGTCTGAAGAAGGGTCTCGACCTGAAATGTCACACCTTCCTTTTCCCCAGAGATGCTGCCTGTCCCGCTGAGTTACTCCGGAATTTTGTGTCAATCTTCGGTGTGTAAGATAGTGCTAATTGGCTTCGGTAAAAATTGTAAATTGTCCCTAGTGTGTGTATTGGTAAACTAAAAACATAAACTAAGTGCTAGAGAAACCCAAAGGGCCGTCCCACAACCCGAGAGGTTAACAGTCTGGGTGTTGGCCCTTCCATCAACTTGACTGGTCAGATCCAATGTGTCTGGACAGAAGGGCCTTCACCCCTAACCCATCTCCACTGAAGACACCATGGTCTCTGCACAACTGGCTGTGTTTATTCCCTGTCTCTGCTATTGGGTTGGGTTCCATATCGGCTCTGCAAGGGCCAGTGACTCTGCAAACAGACTTTTCCTTTGGGAAAGGGAGGATGATGGTCATGGGGCCCAGGGAACAGGGAGTCACAGTGCAAGTGAACAAGATGGGGGGAGAATATCAATTTAACACGAAAAAGAAAAACCAAATTTGCTGCTCTACAGATTATAACAGTCCCCAGAGTGGATGGGCCCTCTCCAAAGCTTTCAGGCAAATTTCCAGACTACACCCTGTGTTAACAAAATAAATACTGTTCTGTTGATTTGAAATTGTCATTATCTCCATTCTGCTTTGGTGAAAAAATTAGATTGCATTTCAGGTGTCCAACAGCAGGAACTAATTCTAAGCACAAAAACATTTCTGTGCTTTGAAAGAGCGTTAATCTTGCAGTCTGGGCAACCCTTCACCCCCCTGCGGTGTGTCAGGCGTAACTTTGTGTCATTAAAATGGAATCAGATCATAAAACAGCTTGCGGCATCGACAATAATTCACCAGCCGCTCGCCGCCGCTTTCTTTCCTTGTCAACCGTTCCCTCATCAGGTAACACTAGCGAAAATAATGTCGGCACAGGGAACTGCAGGTGTCCGTTTACAAAAAAAAGTGCTGGAGTAACTGAGCTGGTCAGGTGGTCAGGTAACTGAGCTGGTCAGGTAAGTTATAGAGCCATAGAGTCATAGAAACATAGAAACATAGAAAACAGGTGCAGGAGTAGGCCTTTCAGCCCTTCGAGCCTGCACCGCCATTCAATATGATCATGGCTGATCATCCAACTCAGTATCCTGTACCTGCCTTCTCTCCATACCCCCTGATCCCTTTAGCCACAAGGGCCACATCTAACTCCCTCTTTAATATAGCCAATGAACTGGCCTCAACTACCTTCTGTGGCAGAGAATTCCACAGATTCACCACTCTCTGTATAAAAAATGATTTTCTCATCTCAGCCCTAAAAGACTTCCCCCTTATCCTTAAACTGTGACCCCTTGTTCTGGACTTCCCCAACATCGGGAATAATCTTCCTGCATCTAGCCTGTCCAACCCCTTAAGAATTTTGTACGTTTCTATAAGATCCCCCCTCAATCTTCTAAATTCTAGCGAGTACAAGCCGAGTCTATCCAATCTTTCTTCATATGAAAGTCCTGCCAAAGATTCATAAGTAAGTCCTGTCATAGAGTGATACAGTGTAGAAACAGGCCCTTCGGCCCAACTTGCCCACACTGGCCAACATGTCCCAGCTACACTAGTCACTGTGCTTGGTCCAAACCTGTCCTATCCATGTACCTGTCTAACTACTTCTTAAACATTGGGATAGTCCCAGCCTCAACTACCTCCTCTGGTGACATTTTCACCCACCACCCTTTGTGTGAAAAAGTTACCCCTTAGATTCCTATAAAAATCTTTTTCCCTTCAGCTTAAACCTATGTCCTCTGGTCCTCGATTCACCTACACTGGGCAAGAGACTCTGTGCATCTACCTGATCTATTCCTCTCATGGTTTTATACATTATAAGAATGATCCCACAAATTAGTAGATTAACCTATGATGAGCCTTTGACAGCACTGGGCCTGTACTCGCTGGAGTTTAGATGAATGAGGGGTAACCTCATTGAAACATACAGAACAGTGAAAGGCTTGGATAGAGTGGATGTGGAGAGGATGTTTCCACTGGTGGGTGAGTCTAAGATTAGTGGTCATAGCCTCAGAATTAAAGGATGTTCTTTTAGAAAGGAGATGAGGAGCAATGTCTTTAGTCAGAGGGTGGTGACTCTGTGGAATTCTTTGCCACAGAAGGCTGTGGAGGCCAAGTCAGTGGATATATTTAAGGCAGAGATAGATAGGTTCTTGATTAGTACGGGTATCTGAGGATATGGGGAGAAGGCAAGAGAATGGGGTTAGGAGGGAGAGATAGATCAGCCATGATTGAATGGCGGAGTAGACTTGATGGGCCGAATGGCCTAATTCTACTCCTATCACTTATGACTTTATGACCTCTATAAGATCACCCATCATTCTCCTGCGCTCCCCTAGTTGTGCAGGGAATGAATGAGAAAGTGGGATAACATAGAACAAGTGTGAATAGGTGACTGATGGTCAGCGTGAACTTGGTGGGCTGAAGGGCCTGTTTCCACGCTGTATAACTGAACTGAACTAAATTAAACTAAACTTTAATTGATCCTCCAGGACTGTTAATACTAGACACTGGGAGCATCTAATGGAGTCCTTCTGATGATCAAGTCTGCTAGAACCATCTTGGTGAACGGCTGTTAGCCAGCAGCCGTCCGTTTTAAATTCGTTTTTTTTATAGTTTTTAGTGAGTCCTGTTTTTTTGTTTGTAGGGGATATGGTCTTTTAATGTGGGGGGTAGGTGTAACTTTATTTCTAGGTCCCTACCTGGTCGGTGTGGCAGCCTTTTCTCCGGGCTGCCTGTCGACCCGTCCTCGTGGCCTACCTGCGGGCTTGGAGCGCCGTTTCCTGGCGGGGACCGCCCAGCACCTCGGCCTCGGCGGTGGCACAGCGCTGGAGCGCTGGAGCGGAGCGGAGTGGAGCGGGCGATGCCTTGCCTGGGTCGCCGCGCTCGAGCGACGCGCTGGAGCTCTGACGAGCTGGACCGCCGAGAGCAACATCTCCGGGCTGCGGGTCTGCGGAGCGGAGAGGTGGCAGTGCGGAGAGGCGGCGGTGCGGAGAGGCGGCGCCGACTTTATCATCGGGAGCCTGGGAGCTCCAAACCGGCGCGGCCTTGTCGGCTTCGGCAGCCGCGGGCTCCAACCAGGAAGAGGCCGTTCCAGGTGGCCCAGCCACCGATAGGACTCTCCCGACGCCGGGGCAAGACCACCCGGTGAGAACGGCCAGGGACATCGGGCCTCCGTAGAGGCAATTGCGGTGGCCTCAATAGGCCTGACTTTGGGGTGAACATGGGGTGGGGACTGGACATTGTGCCTTCCTCCACAGTGCTATCCACTGTGGGGGGATGATTTTTTTGTCTAATTGTAGTCCTGTAGGTCTGTGTCCAAGATGGCTGCCGTGAAGAGAGAGTGGACGCTGGCGCGCTTTGGCTGCCGCTGCTTTCTCTTCACACTGTGTTTTTGATTTTCTGTTTTTGGATTGAATTCTGTTTTTAATTTGTGTCTCTGTGATGTCTTTATTACTTGTTTTATTCCGATTATATGTTTTTATTCCGATGACTATGTAAGGTGTCCTTGAGATGTCTGAAAGGCGCCCATTAAATAAAATTTATCATTATTATTATTATTAACCATTCATTGAGAAAATCAGACCTGTTGTACTCACTAGTGGAAGGATCCCTGATTTGGTGGATAAACATTGGAAAATCGAGTAGAATGACTTCTTCTTCTTCTTGCGTATGGCGTGCACAGCCGAAAGTTGCAGGACAACCTGTTCTATTTGATCTTGTTTGATTGTGCACGCCAGGTTGATTGCATTCGTCGAAACAGGGCGGACCACGTGAAGGTTGCAATCTCCCACCCCCAGAAGAATGGCTCACAACCAATGATAAATTTTACTGCCCAGTTCATCCAAGTCCATTTCCTCGGTCAGTGAAAGGTACGTTTCTCAGCGATATTCATGGAAGAAATCTCAACATTCTACATTAAAATTATATAATCGCTCTCTCTCTCTCTTTCTCTGACCCCATGCGTTTCTGTTTTCAATTCAGAGTCCCATCTGCAGCTTTCCTGAAGAAGACAGAGTGCTGGAGTAACTCAGCGGGCCAGGCAGCATCTCAGGAGAACATGGATAGGAGGCGTTTCGGGTCGGGACCCTTCTTCAGTCAAGATTCCAGCATCCACACAGTTCCTTGTTTCTGCAGCTTTCCTGAGTTACTTTTCCCACAGCCTCGTCCCTTCCCCTCTTCCTTTGCTGGGCCTCTCTCTCATCCTTGCTGCTTTGTGTTTGTTTTCTCACTGACTTGCGGAGATGATCTTTAATATAATCTCACAATCTGCTTGGCATTTCAGCTTATCGCAAATCATTCAATTCCTCCTGGGTTGGATTCTCACAGAAGATTGACACGAAATGCTGGAGTAACTCAGCGGGACAGGCAGCATCTCTGGAGAGAAGGAATGGGCGATGCTTCAGGGTCATGACCCTTCTTCAGACTCACAGCTTCTTCTGTCTCATTTTGTCCTTTGGCTTCACCGAGACTCATTTTCTGAAGCAAGACCCTGCTGGCTGCAACAGTTCTGGAAGGAGTCTTGTCTCTGTCCCGTTTCAACCCACTTCACAGTCCAAAGTGCACAATCTAGACTGACACCTTGGTGTGGCCTTGAGGGAGCGCAGCACTGCCAGAGGTGTCTACTTTGCATCAAGCCGTTAAACGTCTCGGGTGAATGTATAGATCACTCTGGCACTTATTTAGACAAGGGGTTGTGGTGGGAGGAAGGGGGAGGAATCTAAGATGACAGCACAGTGCCAGCCTGGAAGAGCTTGGCATCGCTGGAGGAGCAGTCTTCAGACGAGATGTTAACTGATGGCCACAAACTCTTTGAATCACTTCCCTCTGGAAGGCGACTCCGGACTGTCAAAGCTGCCACAGCCAGACATAGAAACATAGAAACATAGAAAATAGGTGCAGGAGTAGGCCATTCGGCCCTTCGAGCCTGCACCGCCATTCAATATGATCCTGGCTGATCATCCAACTCAGTATCCTGTACCTGCCTTCTCTCCATACCCACTGATCCCTTTAGCCACAAGGCCCACATCTAACTCCCTCTTAAATACAGCCAATGAACTGGCCTCAACTACCTTCTGTGGCAGAGAATTCCACAGATTCACCACTCTCGGTGTGAAAAATGTTTTTCTCATCTCAGTCCTAAAAGACTTTCCCCTTATCCTTAAACTGTGACCCCTTGTTCTGGACTTCCCCAACATCGGGAACAATCTTCCTGCATCTAGCCTGTCCAACCCCTTAAGAATTTTGTAAGTTTCAATAAGATCCCTCCTCAATTTTCTAAATTCTAGCGAGTACAAGCCGAGTCTATCCAGTCTTTCTTCATATGAAAGTCCTGACATCCCAGGGATCAGTCTGGTGAACAGCACTTTTCTACAAGTAGTAGCTCTACTCAATAACAAAAATCTGTAGCCTCCTTTTGCTCTGATATTTTATTTAATTCACATGTTTAATCGATAATGTTTTATAATTAATGTTTAATGTTTTATGTCTCATTCCTAACTGTCACTGTATGTCATGTTGTCACTTGCGGGCGGAGCACCAAGGCAAATTCCTTGTATGTGAATACTTGGCCAATAAACTTATTCATTCATTCATCTGTTCTGTGTAGGAAGGAACTGCAGATGCTGGTTTATACCGAAGAAAGGTACAAAGCGCTGGAGCAACTCAGCGGGGCAGGCAGCATCTCTGGAGAATGCTCCTTCAGACTGAAGAAGGGTTCCGACCTGTAACGTCACCCATCCTTTTTCTCCGGGAGACGTTGTCTGACCCGCTGAGTCACTTCAACACTTTGTGTCCATCTACTACCTACCTGCTCTGTTGGGTGGAGAAGATCCCATTGCAAGGAGGAGCTGAGGAAACATCCCCAAATTTGCAGCCAATATCTATCCAACAACAGGAAAAATAAACAAATGATCTGGATATTGAGTACATTGCAGGGGCAGGTCTTGTTCAAGTTTGGCTTCGGTCCTTTCGAAGAAGTGAAAGTGGCCACTGTTCATTGTCTTTTCGAAGCTCCTGGGGTTGACCTATCCACGATCTCCTGGGACGTAGCCTGAGCTGCTGAGTTACTCCAGGACTTTGTGTCTTTTTTTTGAAAAACCAGCATCTGCAGTTTCTTGATTCTACAATGTGGGACTAGTGTCACAATAGGTTAGGCCATGCAGTGGCAGCAGGTTCTAATTCCACGAGGGCAGGGTGCGGTTTTTAGGGCAATCAGGCAGCCCTCATGGCTACGCTGTCCTGTTGCCTTTTCCCAATTAGCAGATTGCTTGAAATGAACCTCATCAGATGCCATGGTGGAATTGGCTAGCCCGGTATCTCTTGTCGAGAGGTTTACAAGAATGATTCCAGAGATGATTGGGTTAACATACGATGAGCATTTGACAGCAATGTGCCTGTACTCGCTGGAGTTTAGAAGGATGAGAGGGTACCTCATTGGAACTTACTGAACAGTGAAAGACTTGGATGGAGTGGATGTGGAGTAGATGTTTCCATTGGTGGGAGAGTATAGGACCAGAGGCCATGGCTTCAGAATAAGGAGCTGTGGCTTTAGAAAGGAGTGAGGAGGGATTTTTTTAGTCAGAGAGTTGTGAATCTGTGGAATTCATTGACACAGAAGGCTGTGGAGGCAAAGTCAATGGATATTTTTAAGGTGGCGACTGATATGGTTATTCATTAGTACGGGTGTCAGGGAAGAAGGCAGGAGAATGGGATTGAGAGGAAAAGGCAGATCAGCCATGATTGAATGGCAGAGTAGATGTGATGGGCCGAATGGTCTAATTCTGCTCGGAGAACTTGAGAACTCTCACCACCATGTCAGCAGTCGCTATCAGCCAGTAATTCCTCTTTCCACTTTCACTGCTCTCACAGCTTAGAAACAAAGAAACAAAGAAAATAGGTGCAGGAGGAGGCCAGTTGGCCCTTCGAGCCAGCACCGCAATTCATTGTGATCATGGATGATCGTCCACAATCAGTAACCCGTGCCTGCCTTCTCCCCACATCCCTGGATTCCGCTAGCCCCTAGAGCTCCATCTAACTGTCTTTTAAATTCATTCAGTGAATTGGCCTCCACTGCCGTCTGTGGCAGAGGATTTCACAAATTCATAACTCTCTGGGTGAGAAAGTTTTTTTCTCATCTCAGTTTAAAAGAGCCTCCCCTTTATTCTTAGACTGTGGCCCCTTGTTCTGGACTCGCCCAACATTGGGAACATTTTTCCTGCATCCAGCTTATCCAGTCCTTTTATAATTTTATACGTTTCTATAAGATCCCTCTCATCCTTCTAAATTCCAGTGAATACAAGCCCAGTCTTTCCAATCTTTTCTCATATGACAGTCCCGCCATCCTGGGAATTAACCTCGTGAACCAGCACTGCACTGAACTGCCGCAATAGCAAGGATGTCCTTTCTCAAATTAGGAGACCAAAACTGCACACAATACTCTAGATGTGGTCTCACCAGGATAGCAATCAACCAATTACCACATAGCACATTATACCATATGGGTCAGCTTCAGCATTCTATCCCTGTTTTTGTAAAGAAGCCCTCTTGGAATAAATGCTAGCAAATGCTTTCTTTACTACCGATTCGACTTGCAGATTAACCTTTTGGGAATCCTGCACCAGCACTCCCAAGTCCCTTTGCACCTTCGATTTCTGGATTCTCTCCACATTTAGAAAATAGTCTACGCCTTTATTCCTACTACCAAAATGCATGACTCCACACTTTGCTCACTATATTCCATCTGCCACTTCTCTGCCCACTCTCCCTTCTCCAACCCGTCCAAGTCCCTCTGCAGAGTCCCTGCTTCTTCTACACTACCTGCCCCTCCACCTATTTTTGTATCATCCGCAAATTTGTCCACAAATCCTCCAATCCCCTCGTCCAAATCATTAATATGCAACGTGAAGAGTAGCGGCCCCAGCACCGACCCCTGTGGATCTCTGCTGGTCACTGGCGGCCAACCAGAAAAAGCCCCCTTTATTGCCGTTCCCTGGCTTCTACCACAAGCCAATCTGCTATCCGTGCCAGTATCTGCCATTTGATACCGTGGGCTCCCCTGATGCTTAGCAGCTCACGTGTGGCACCTTATCAAAGGCTTTCTGAATGGCTGGAAACCTACACGGTCACAAGGGGAGCGTGCAAACACCACACAGACAGCAATGGAGGTCTGCATTTTTTAGACTCAATGGGCCGCCAGGACTGTTTCCATGCTGTTAATTAAACTAAACTCTTTGTGGCGATGGTGACTTCGTCACCTCTCCTCCCACGTGGCTCCACTGAGCATTGCAGACTCACAAGATTTGTTTACTTTTAATCACCAATTTGGAGAATTAGACCGCTCGAATGTTGGCCATAACTCTTGGACAATCAGCAAATGATTGTGAGATTGTTGTAGTGGATGAGTGCCAGTGTAAACAGCAGGATGATTGAGGAACAGTACAGCTCACCAGTGCAAGGGCGTATCCTGAGTAGTGGCAATCCCGTGAGATCTGGGATACAGTTGTGACATTTTCTATGAAGCCCCACATGTTATGAATATCACAAGCCACCTGGTATCGGGCACAGACCATCCTTGTCTTGCACTGATTCATTGCATTTTACTTTCCAGACTCGCCCCTCACATTACGATGGTAGTCCATGGATTTATATGTTGTGTGCAAAGAAAATTAACATTAAGGATTATTTTGTGAAGCAACAACGCCCAATTCCCAAGGTCTGAAGATAAAAATAGAAGATGAAATCTTTTCAGTCCATTTCGAAGGGCGGCACAGTAGTGTTGCTGCCTCACAGCATCTGAGAGCTGGGTTCGATCCTCACCGCGGGTGCTGTCTGTTTGGAGTTTGCACTTTCTTCGTTTGTGACTGCGTGGGTTTCCTGTGGGTGCTCGGGTTTGTTGGTTCATTGACCTCTGTAAATTGTCCCAGTGTGTAGGGAGTGGATGTGAAAGTGGGATAATATAGAACTAGTGCGTACGGATGATCGATGGTTGATGTGGACTCGGTGGACCTGTTACCTTGCTGAATCTCTAAACAAAGGAAGCGTGGGGGAACTACCGTGAGGGGTGGGGGGGGGGTGGGGTGGTTGGGTGGGGGGGAAGAAACAAGGAAGACCTGGCATGGGAAGCTAAGAACAACGGAGGACCTGGTGTGGGGGACCGCCATGAGAGAGGTAGGGAGGGGGAGGGGGAGGGGGGGGGGTGGGGACAAAGAAGACCTGGCGTGGGATACTTTGTAACTTTGTTGGTGCCCTTTATGTGGCAACTCTTTGCATACCTAAGGTAAGTAAAACAAAGAATTTCACTGTGACTTGTCACATGTGAAAATAGAGTATTCATTCATTCCCTGGCTACCATTTCCACCTTCACGAAGGCTGTCAGCATGCTGTCTTGGTGCAATGAGTGCAAAAGGGCACTGGTTGTGAAAAAAACAACAAATGTATGTAGTTACATTTATTTAAATTCCACAGCTCGCATGGTGGGATTTACAAACAGTAACTTAGAAAGTAGAACGGCACTGTAGCACAGCGGTAGAACTGCAGCCTTACAGTGCCGGAGACCTGAGTTCGATCCCGATTATGGGTGCTGCCTGTACGGAGTTTGCACGTTCTCCCTGTGACTGCGTGGGTTTTCTATGGGTGCTCCTGTTTCCTCCCACACTCCAAAAAACGTATAGGGTTGTGGTTTCATTGGTATTGGTAAAAAGAAAAATGTCCCTAGTGTGTAGGATAGTGCTAGTTAGTGTACGGGGATCGCTGGTCTGCATGGACTCGGTGGGCCGAAGGGCCTGTTTCGTCGCTGTATCTATAAAGTAAAGTATAGACCAGGACTAGGCTTCTGCTCTTCAAGCCTGGTCCTTCATTCAACACCATAATTTCCTTATTCCCACCTTCTGTCCATAGCCCTTGACGTCCTTAGGACTAAGATATACCAGCAAGTGTGTAGGTGCGAACATTGAATTCTCCAATTTTAGGTAACCTCAAACAACCCTCCCCCTCCTCTTTCTCCCCCACACCTCCCATGTCTCCTCCTCCCCCCCCTCTCCCCTGTGCCCCACCTGGATTCCCACCTATTCCTCTCCTCCCCCACCCCACCCTCCTCCTACATTCCTTCCTCTGGCTTCACAATTTGTAACTCTTCAATCACACCTTCTGGCCTTTGTTCCACCCATCCGCCTATCAAAACCCCTCCTCATCTCAGTCCACCTATTACATAGAAACATAGAAAATAGGTGCAGGAGTAGGCCATTCGGCCCTTCGAGCCTGCACCGCCATTCAATATGATCATGGCTGATCATCCAACTCAGTATCCCGTACCTGCCTTCTCTCCATACCCCCTGATCCCCTTAGCCACAAGGGCCACATCTAACTCCCTCTTAAATATAGCCAATGAACTGGCCTCGACTACCCTCTGTGGCAGGGAGTTCCAGAGATTCACCACTCTCTGTGTGAAAAATGTTTTTCTCGCTACCTGCTACGCTTAGTCTTGCCTCTCCTCTCTCTCATCGTTCTACACCCCCACCCCCCACCCCCCACCCCCCACAATCAGTCTGGAAAAGGGTCCCGACCTGAAACGTCATCTGTCCATGTTCCCCAGAGATGGTTCCAGACCCGCTGAGTTACTCAAGCACTTTATGTCCTTTTTTTTAAACGAGCGGATCATATTGCTCTGGGCTTGATGTCAAGATAGGGGCCAAACTGAATTAGGGCAGCAGATGTCCTACCCTGAAGGTCATTAGTGAACCAGATGGGTTTGAGCTATGATCTACAACATTGGCTGTTAGTCAGACTCTTAATCATAGGGCCCTTAAAAAAGCTGTTGTTTTGCTTGTTTCTCCGTTTTCCACTAAAGTGATCTGGCATGAGTTTACTCAGTCTGAACCAAGAACTTCCATCTAAAACTTTCAGCAGAGACAGATAATCACAGAACAAAGGCAATCTTTGCAAGAGGATAGCTCATTGTTGCAAGTTTGTAAGAGACATATAAGTGCCTAGATTATATAAAAGTTGTACTTGGGCTGTACAGTATACAATGATCTTTAATTCCATTATAATTGTCCATCACAAGCAGGAACCATAGGTCAATGGAAACAAGCCAGTTTAATTATAACACTGACCAGCTTTGCTCGTTCAAGTCTTTGTGTGAAGCTAATAAAGGAAAAAATAATGTTCTGCGACTAAAATGAATGCACATTTTTTGAAAATTTTTGCAAGTAATTTGCAAGTTTGGACATTAAGTTGGCATTGATGTTGTTGGCTTGTTTGGTGTTTAAAAATATTTCAGTTTCAGTGTAGTTTATTGTCACGTGTACCGAGGTTCAGTGAATAGCTTTTTGTTGCATCAGCAGAAAGACAATACATGATTACAATCGATCCATTTACAGTGTATAGATACATGATAAGGGAATAACGTTTAGTGCAAGGTAAAGCCAGCAAAGTCCGATCAAAGATAGTCCGAAGTTCATCACAGAGAGAGTGTAGACAGTAGTTCAGTACTGCCTTCTGCTTGTGGTAGGATGATTCAGTTGCCTGATAACAGCTGGGAAGAAACTGTCCCCCAATCTGCTGGTGTGCGTTTTCACATTTCTATACCTTTTGCCTGATGGGTGAGGGGAGAAGAGGGAGTGGCCAGGGTGCGACTCGTCCTTGATTATGCTACTGGCCTTGCCGAGTCAATAGAAGGGAGGTTGGTTTGTGTGATGGTCTTGGCAGCGTCCACAATTCGCTGCAAATATTAAACCTTTGACAACTTTTTCTGATGCCTTTTATAGTTCTTAAGTCAAAGCAATGACTTGTTGCACTGCACACAGTAAATTGTATTGTCTTGAAAAGTGGTTCATGTAGTTTCTTCAGTGTTTAACTCTCTCGATCATATTGTGTTTAATTTTGTAATTCATTTAAAGCTTTTCCACTAAAAGCAACCTGTGAAATTAAAAACAAAAATTGCTGTTCAGGGTTTGACTCCCATGTTGGATTTGCAGTTGGCCATGTTACCATAAAACAGTAGAAAAGACTGAAAATATTTTCAGCTGAATGTATTAGAGAGCTGGTTGTGTACTTTCCATTTGGGGGCACAGACTTGGTCAAGCGGAACAATATGGTGACATTTCGGAGCAGATCATTCATCAGATTTGTTCAGTTAAAAGACATGGCAACTGACTCATCATTTTCCACCTCCTATGCCACAAAAATATATTCCACTCCCACAGAGCAATCTACCCCCTCTCCCCTCTCTCCCCCCCCCCCCCCCCCCCCTCTCCCCCCCTCCCTCCCCCCCTCTCTCCCTCCCCTCCCCTCCCCTCTCTCTCCCCCTCTCTCCCCCTCTCTCTCCCCCTCTATCTCTCTCTCCCCCTCTCCCCCCCCCACCCTCCCCCCCCTCTCCCCCCCTCTCTCCCCCCCTCTCTCCCCCCCTCTCTCCCCCCCTCTCCCCCCCCTCTCCCCCCCCCTCTCCCCCCCCCTCTCCCCCCCCCTCTCCCCCCCCTCTCCCCCCCCCTCGTCCCCCCCCCTCTCCCCCCCCTCTCCCTCCCCCTCTCCCCCCCCCTCATTCACCCCCCCCCCCCCTCCTCCCCCCCCCCCCCCCCTCCCCCCCCTCCCCCCCCCCCCTCTCCCCCCCCCTCTCCCCCCCCTCTCCCCCCCCCCTCTCCCCCCCCCTCTCCCCCCCGCCTCTCCCCCCCCCTCTCCCCCCCCTCTCCCCCACCCTCTCCCGCCACCCCCTCTCCCCACCCCTCTCCCCCCTCTCTCCCCCCTCTCGGCCCCCCCTCTGTCCCCCCCTCTCTTCCCCCCCTCTCTCCCCCCCTCTCTATCCTCCCCCCCTCTCTCCCCCCCTCTCTTCCCCCCTCTCTCTCCCCCCCTCTCTCCCCCCCTCTCTCCCCCCCTCTCTCCCCACCCTGCTCTCCCCCCTCTCTCCCCCCCCTCTCTCCCCCCCTCTGCTCCCCCCCTCTCTCCCCCCCCTCTCTCCCCCCCTCTCTCCCCCCCCTCTCTCCCCCCCTGTCTCCCCCCCCGTCCCCCCACCCCCACTCTCCAAGTATACTAAACCAACCCTGCCAGCCTTGCTTGGTTGCCAACCTTGCCTTGTAGCTGAATCAGAAAGTTCTGGTCTCATTCCAGAGATTTGAGCTCAGTTTGGGTTAGTACTCCAGTGTAACACTGAGGCAACGCCAGACAACAAGACTCTCTCACACTTGACTTGATCATCAGTCACTGAAAGTTGGCGTGCAGGTACAGCAGGCAGTGAAGAAAGCTAATGGAATGCTGGCCTTCATAACAAGATGATTTCAGTATAGGAGTAGAGAGGTTCTTCTGCAGTTGTATAGGGCTCTGGTGAGACCGCATCGGGAGTATTGTGTACTGTTTTGGTCTCCTAATTTGAGGAAGGACATCCTTGTGATTGAGGCAGTGCAGCGTAGGTTCACGAGATTGATCCCTGGGATGGCAGGACTGTCATATGAGGAAAGATTGAAAAGTCTAGGCTTGTATTCACTGGAGTTTAGAAGGATGAGGGGGTATCTTATAGAAACATATAAAATTATAAAATTATAAATGCTAGATGCAGGAAAAATGTTCCTAATGTTTGGCGAGTCCAGAGCCAGGGGCCACAGTCTTAGAATAAAGGGGAGGCCATTTAAGACTGAGGTGAGAAAAAATGTTTTCGCCCAGAGAGTTGTGAATTTGTGGAATTCCCTGCCACAGAGGGCAGTGGAGGCCAAATCACCGGATGGATTTAAGAGAGAGTTAGATAGAGCTCTAGGGGCTAGTGGAGTCAAGGGATATGGGGAGAAGGCAGGCACGGGTTATTGATAGTGGACGATCAGCCATGATCACAATGAATGGCGGTGCTGGCTCGAAGGGCCAAATGGCCTCCTCCTGCACCTATTTTCTATGTTTCTATGTTTCTAAGACTGCTAAATACATTATGGATATGTGGGTGGTGAATCAGTGGAATTCATTGCCACAGAAGACTGGAGGCCAAGTCTATGGATATTTTTAAGGCAGAGATACTGTAGATAGATTCTTGATTAGTGCGGTGTCAAAGGTTATGGGAAGAAGGCAGGAGATTGGGGTTAGGAGAGAGAGAGATAGATCACCCATGATTGAATGGCGGAGTAGACTTGATGAGCCGAATGGTCAAATTCTGCTCCTATCACTTATGATCTTACAATCTATGATTTTATGATCTGGGCAAATCGCTGAGAAATGGTTGAACGTGTTTAATGCAGATAAATACGAGATGTTACATTTATTGGGTGGTCAAACTCGGACATGACTACACAGTGAATGGCAGGGCCGTGCAGAGTATTGTAGAGCAGAGGGATCTAGGACTGCAGCTACACGGTTCCCCTGACAGTGGTGTCATAGAGTAGGTAGATAGGGTGGTCGAGAGGGCTATCGGCACATTGGACTTCATCAGTCAGGGTATTGAGGCCGCTTTGGAGTATTGTGTTTAGTTTTGCTCATCCTGTCATGGGAAGGATGTTATTAAGTGGAGTAGGAAGGAACTGCAGGTGCTGATTTAAGCCGAAGATAGACACAAAATGCTGGAGTAACTCAGCGGGACAGGCAGCATCTCTGGAGAGAAGGAATGCGTCTGAAGAAGGGTCACGACCCGAAATATCACCCATTCCTTTTCTCCAGAGATGCTGCCTGTCATGGTGAGTTACTCCAGCGTTTTGTGTCATTAAGTGGAAATGAGTGCAGAGAAGATTTACGATGATGTTGCCAGGACTTGAGGGCTACAAGGAGAGATTGGGCAGGTTAGGACTTTATTCCTTGGAGCGCAGGAAGCTGAGGGGTGATCTTATAGAGACGTGTATAAATTCATGAGAGGGAGAGATAGGGTGAATGCACAGTCTTTTACTGGAATAGGAATCAGGAACCAGAGGATCTAAGTTTAAGTCGAGAGGGGAAAGATCTAATAGAAACCTGAGAGGTAACTTTTTCACACAGAGGTGGTGGGTGTATGCAGAGAGGTAGTAGGAGGGCACATAGGTAAAAGAGAGAGAAGGGAAAGAGAGAGGGCGGCATGGTTGCTCAGCGGTAGAGTTGCTGCGTTACATCCCTTGCAGTGCCTGAGACCCGGGTTCGATCCCAACTACAGCCGCTGCCTGTACGGAGTTTTGTCCGTTCTCCCCGTGACCGCGTGGGTTTTCTCCGAGATCTTCGCTTTCCTCCCACACTCCAAAGACGGGCACGTTTGTAGCTTATTTGGCTTGGTGTAAAATGTTAAATTGTCCCTAGTGTGTGTGGGGTGGTGTTAATGTGCGGGGATCGCTGGTCGGGCACGGACTCGGTGGGCCAAAGGGCCTGTTAACGCACTGTATCTCTAAACTAAACTTAACTAAACTGAAAGGTAGGGGTATTATTTATAATTGGAGGATTTAAAGTTCATACCGTTGGGTTGTAAACAAATTGGATGCACTGGCGGAGCTACTGAATGTTTAGACTGGGTTGTTGCTTGACACGGCATTAACATTCTGATCCTGACCTGTCTGAGATGCATTGCTCCAGCTTCCCCTGACCTGTCTGACTGACCTCCTTCAGCGATCCAGCCAAGCTTCAAGCAGACTTCAGCAGTCGTATTCCAACAATTTAACAGGCTCAGACATTAACTATCTCCTCATTTTCTTTCTGTTTCCTGCAACTGCCTGACAATTCAACCAGTTTAAATATTACATCTTTGTTTGGTCTTCTTCCACTTTTGAGTTTCTTGCCCCTTGTGTTCTTTTAACACCCCTCCCCTGCCAAGCTATTGTGATCATTGTAATGATTCAGCTTTTCACCACTCTCTAGTTGTTCATCAGAACTTTTGGGGGAGTCCAGAACCAGGGGGGGGGGCACAGTTTAAGAATAAGGGGCAGGCCATTTAGAACGGAGATGAGGAAAAACTTTTGCTTCCCGAGAGTTGTGAGTCTGTGGAATTCTCTGCCTCTGAAGGCAGTGGAGGCAGATTCTCTGGATACTTTCAACAGAGAGTTACTTAAAGATAGCGGAGTCAATGGATATGGGGAGAAGGCAGGAACGGGGTACTGATTGTGGATGATCAGCCATGATCACAGTGAATGGCGGTGCTGGCTGGAAGGGCCAAATGGCCTACTCCTGCACCTATTGTCTATTGTCTATTGTCTTTGGACTATATTGAAAGTGTCTATGTGAATTTCTTTAATACCCCATCACATCACTGATCTTCCCAACATCACCTGGAGTGAATAGCTTGGAGGTTCCAGTTCTATTTAGTTTAGTTTAAGTCTGGAGATACAGCCAGAAACAGGCCTTTCGGCCCACCGAGTCCATGCTGACCTCCGGTGCTGACGGTGTGGAGTTTATATGTTCTCCCTGTGACTGCAAGGGTTTCCACCAGGTGCTCCTCATCCGTCACAGAGATCAAGGTAGGGTCCTTTCCCTCCACATCCCAAAGACTAGCGAGTTGGTAGTTTAATCGACCGCCGGTGCATAGGTGAATGGTCACGTATAGAGAGTCAGGAGGAGTTTAATTGTCATATGGACCGGGAATGGAACATTTAAATTCTTACTTGCTGTAGCTTAGCACGCACATTTAACGCAATAACGTCATAACGTCATAAGGTCATAGGAGTGGAATTAGGCCATTCGGCCCATCACATCTACTCCGCCATTCAATCATGGCTGATCTAGCTCTCCCTCCTAACCGCATTCTCCTGCCTTCTCCCCATAACCTCTGACACCTGTACTAGTAACACATCTATCTCTGCCTTAAAATGATTACAATCGAGTCATTTATAGTGTATAGATACAAGATAATAGCATGTAGATGTACAATATTCATTAATACGATAGAATATAGGTAACCAATGCATAATAGTGGAAACCAAAGCACTAAATGCACCCAATGGATTAAGTCCATGGGAAATCCACAAAATGCTGGAGTAATTTAGCGGGTCTGGCAGCATCTCTGGTGAACATGGGTAGGTGGCATTCCAGATTGGTTTCCTTCTTCAGGCTGATTGTGGCGTGAGAGTGTTGAGGGGAGAAAGCTAGAAGAGCGGAGGGGCGGGACAAAGCCTGGCAAGTGATAGGTGGGTACAAGTGAGGGAGCTCTTTGATAAGTAGATGGTTGGACAAGGGCCAGAAATAAAGAGACATAAAGTGTGAGATGGAGGATTGAAAAGGTATGAATTGAGAAGCCAAAGAAAGGAATCTAGGTGGGAGAGGAGAAGGGGAGGGGGAAGGGGAAGGGGATAAGTGGATGCAAATCCAGGTGGGGCACTGAAGAGGGGGGGTGGGGGTGGGGGTGGGGGGTTAGTAGGTTAGCTACCTGAAATTGGAGAATTCAATGTTCATACCTTTTTGAGTTGTAAGCCACCCAAGGTGAATATGAGGTGCTGTTCCTCCAATTTGTGAGTGTCCGCACTCTGCCAATGTAGAGGGCTGAGGACAGAAAGTTCAGTGTAGGAATGGGTAGAGGAGTTAAAATGTTTAGCAACTGGGAGATCCAGCAGGCTTGGTGGACTGAGCACCAGTGGGCGGCAAAACTGTCACCCTCTCTACACTTGGTCTTGCCGATGTTAATGAGGCTGCATCAGGAACAACAAATGCAGGGGATGCGGTTAGAGGAGATTCACGTGCAATGATTGTTTCGCTGAACACTTGCACTCAGTCCGCCAAGGATAGGCTACTCAGCCCCTCAAGCCTGCCCTGCCAACGTATCTAATCATGGCTGATCTACACCTCCCCCTCACCCCACCTTGATCTCGGTGATGTCCAGGTTGAAGAACAGCTTCTTCTCAACAATCATCAGACTCTTGAGCTACCCGTCCCCTATTTTCTTTTGTTCTTTAACTCCTCCTCAGTTCCATCTTAATTGAACGATCCTTTTAGTTGAAACTCATTTAGTTTAGTTGAGGTTAATTTAGAACAAGGAAGAAAGAACAGTACCACACTGGGCTGGCACGGTGGCGCAGCGGTAGAGTTGCTGCCTTACAACTTTCAGCGCCGGAGACCCGGGTTCGATCCCGTCTACGGGCGCTGTCTGTATGGAGTTTGCACGTTCTCCCCGTGACCGCGTGGATTTTCTCCGAGATCTTCGGTTTCCTCCCACACTCCAAAGACGTACAAAGATGACAAACAAAGATGTCCCAAGTGTGTGTAGGATAGTGTTAATGTGCGGAGATCGCTGGTTGGCATGGACTCGGTGGGCCGTAGGGCCTGTTTCCGCTCAGTATCTCTAAAACTAAAACTGAAACTAAAAACACGAACAGGCCCTTCGGCCTACAATGTCTGTGCCAAACATAATGCCAAGATCATCACTCATCACCGAGTCAGTATGTTTCTATATGATTACCTCTCAGTCTTCTCAACTCCTGATCACTTTTTTCCTAATAAGACAGCACCAGCGTTTCAGGAGTGGTTTATGTGAGTAGGGGGTGATATCATTGGAGATGGCAAGAGAGACTCAGGCTCTGGCCCTTGTTCCGCAGATGTGAACTAAAGAGAGATAGCATGACAATGAAAAAGCAGGGAAACATCACCATAAAAAGACATTTCAAAAGGACAAAGTGGTCACTGTGCAGATACAAAATCAAAATCAAATTAGCGAGCAGATGAGTTATTTCAAAGTGCTGTGATTGTTGCTGTTTTAGGTAAATTAAATTGAACAAACCCGCACAGGCAGTAATGTGACCCCATCATAATTTGATTTATTATTCATTTAAAGTACACAGTTTGAACATAACTTGCAAACAAAAATAATCTCTGCTACATTTAATAAAGGCGAGCTTTATTTTGAGACGTGTATAAATGATACGCATGCTGACAGACAACTATAACACACACTTCCAACTTACAGTCATTATTGTCAAAGGGGCGGCACAGTGGCGCAGCGATAGAGTAGCAGCCTCGCAGCATCAGAGACCACCGGTTCAATCCTGTAGCAATGTTACAACGTTTTGAGATTTTAAAAATCAAGTCTGCAATTTATCCCATCAGACAAAGCATAAAAATAGTTTAATTTGACACCTAATTCACTTTCATATCTTCAGTATTAAAAAGGTTATGGCCATTTTCATACTCGGAAATTAGCATCTTGTTCCCTATTGCTTTTCCATTGACTTAACTCAAAAGCTGTGATCGAGGACAGTCAAAAGCCCATAGCTTTCTTAAAAATTAAGAGAACTGAATGAAATTTTCAGTTATTGTAGATTGAAGCATTCTGAAACAAATGTGAAACAATCTTACTTGGATGACCTGAAATTAAAGCATATAATTAGTTAGTTACCTAATTGTAGCTAATTACAAAATTCAATTACTAGATCTAAACATCTATCCATTTCTTAAGAAAAGGTTAACATTTTTAAATAGCCTAAGTGTCCAAATAACATTCACACAAGAATTCACAATATAACATGATTTTTAAATCTCATTTTCATTAATTTATAGGCCAAATGGAAGGAATTTAGTGTTTAATACCCGTAAATTAATGGACATTTAAATCATCTTGCGAGTGAGATTTTGTGGAACGCGATCGTTTGGAACGTTGCAGTTTGCGGTGAATTTGGACCCCATATCGGCAGGAAAAACACTGCCGTTCGTATGAGGCCATAATCACACTTTCGCCAATGAAATTTGGATTAAAGTAATCTTAAGAAGCAAGTTTATATGTAAAATAAACGACTTACCTTATGTTTTGTCCCGTACGTGAGATCCGTCCCGTTGTCGGCGTTGACAGCGTTAGAAGTAGCTTTTTTATTTTACTCCAGGGATTAAATTGTCCCGTGATTTTTTTTTTAAACTTCCGAGAACGCAAGTTGGATCGATTATTCTTCAGCAGCTTAACAGCCTGAGAAATATTGACTCTGACAGGCAGGAGAAAACGGCATTTTAATCCCGCCCCCCCCCCCTCAAAGGCGTCAAAGTCGCGCACACGGTCAGTGGCAGAACTGCAGCGCCGCTGAAGGTAAGTTTTGTAACATACCTAGACCTTGGGTGCTGTTTGTGTGGAGTCTGCACGTTCTCCCTGTGACTGTGTGGGTTTCCTCCCACATCCTAAAAACATGCGGGTTGGTAAGTTAATTGGCCTCTGTAAATTGCCCCTTGTGTGTAGGGAGTGGATGAGAAAGTGGGATAACATAGAACCAGTGTGATTGGGAGATCAATGGGTGTAGTGGCATCAGTGGGCCGAAGGGCCTGTTTCCATGCTGTATATCTAAACTAAATCGATGTTCATCACTTACAATTTGTAGCTTTTGGATTCCTCCTGTCGTTGCCTGACCCATGCAGTCCGCTACACTGTGCAGAGATCAGAGCAGCAAAAAAGGCCCATCAGTCAATAACTGGTGTCAAGGGTAATGGGGAGAAGGCAGGAGAATGGGGTTAGGAGGGAGAGATAGATCAGCCATGATTGAATGGCAGAGTAGACTTGATGGGCCGAATGGCCTAATTGTTCTCCTATCACTTACGACATGACCTTATGAACTTAGGGCTTTCAACTAAAGCGTTCAAAGAAGTGGGAAACAAGAGACACACAATAAACTTGAGCTCAGCTTGTGCCAAATTTGAAAGTAATCCTAATTGAGTTATGTGATGGAAATTGCCCCACACTGTTGATGCAATGTAGTACTAGAAACCTTATCCTCTTTCTTAAACCTGCTGTGAACCACAGATATTTAATCTGCTTTTTGTGATTTGCTGGGGCACACCAAGCTTCATGCACGCTGAGACTAATCCCGCAATGTTCTGTGAAAGGAGGCAGGGACAACAAAGCGGCCAAGATGGAACCTGACCCTTGTTTTAAAAGCCTTTACTGTAACGAGGTGATTAACATTAGTTGTTTAGCTTAGCCAGTGGATTTTTCACAGATTTTCCCAACATTATCTAAAGCATGGATTTATTTACAACTCCACCCCACGTGAAGTTAATGGTAAACCTAAATAATACCACGAACCATCGTAAATGTCAAAGGAGCGGATGGTAATAAGTAGCAAGGGAATAGTTTAGACAGGCACAAAATGCTGGAGTTACTCAGCGGGTCAGGCAAAGGAATAGGTGACGTTTCGTGTCGGAACCCTTCTCCTGATTTAATAGCTTATTCAGGCATATCAGGATACCAGGAATAGTTTAGTTTGGTTTAATTTAGTTTAGTTTAGTTTAGTTTATTATTGTCACATGTACCGAGGTACAGTGAAAAGCTTTTTTGTTGCGTGCTATCCAGCTAGTGGAAAGACTATACATGATTACAACCAAGCCATTGTCAGTGTAACGATTCAGGTTAAAGGGAATTACGGGTAGCGCAAGATAAAGTCCAGTAAAGTCTGACTAAAGATAGTCCGAGGGTCTTCATTGGGGTAGATGGTAGGTTAGTACAGCTCTCTAGTTGGTGATAGGATGGCTCAGTTGCCTTACAACAGCTGGTGATAAAATGATCCATGTTCATCACTCATCTGGAGTATTGTGTACAGTTTTGGTCTCCTAATTTGAGGAAGGACATCCTTGTGATTGAGGCAGTGCAGCGTAGGTTCACGAGATTGAGCCTTGGGATGGCGGGACTGTCATATGAGGAAAGGTTGAAAAGACTAGGCTTGTATTCACTGGAGTTTAGAAGGATGAGGGGGCATCTTATAGAAACATATAAAATTATAAATGGACTGGACAAGCTAGATGCAGGAAAAATGTTCCCAATGTTGGGCGAGTCCAGAACCAGGGACCACAGTCTTGGAATAAAGGGGAGGTCATTTAAGACTGAGGTGAGAGAAAAAAAAATTCTCCCAGAGAGTTGTGAATTTGTGGAATTCCTTGCCACAGAGGGCAGTGGAGGCCAAACCGCTGGATGGATTTAAGAGAGAGTTAGATAGAGCTCTAGGAGCTAGTGGAGTAAAGGGATATGGGGAGAAGGGAGGCACGGGTTATTGATAGGGGACGATCAGCCATGATCACAATGAATGGCGGTGCTGGCTCGAAGGGCCGAATGGCCTACTCTTGCACCTATTTTCTATGTTTCTATGTTTCTATGTTCTTGATGCATATTTTCTAATTGAAAGGAAAAGGACGGAGGAGAAAGATCCCATGGGAATACTGGAAAAAAGAGAACACAGGAGGAGTGGGAGACTGTCAGAGAGAGCGAGAGAGAGGGGGTATCATTAGAGAATGTTCGAGCAAAGGGAGAGAACAAATCAGGGTGAATTTGAAGGACAGGACTGAAATGAGAGAATGGATTTTTTTTTAAGGGAAAGCTGAGGATGAAGTTAGAATGAAAATGTACAATATGATTTCAAGCACATCACTGGAATCAATTTACGCCAAAACGATTGGTTTCAATATTTCCTGACTTGGTCTACTTGGAAGTGCACACGCTATAGCTGAACCTTGTGGCAATTTGTCAGCATGCATTTTCTTTGGCAATCTTGATCCATAGTAAAATAAATTCCATTCGCTGCGGTCCTCCGCTCTCTTATTGTCAGGAGCGAGGGTTTGTGATTTTCTACAGTCAGTTCAACAAGGTTTGTCAGGAAGATACCATTCCCACTGGCAGGGCAATGGGGAACCTGAGGGCATGATTAAAATTATAACGAGACTGTACAGGAGTCAAACCAAGAAACTGTTCCTCGTGGGTAGATCAAGGGAAGCACAGACCTTCTCAAGGGCAGACTGTTTACCAGAGAAGCATCCAGCTACAAGCTTTCTTTGTCTGAGTCTCAGGTCTATCGCAGCTGTTCTCCGGTTGAGTTCAGAGATACAGCATGGAAACAGGCCCTTCGGCCCACCGAGTCCACACTGACCAGCGATGATCACCTGTACACTAGTTTTATCCGGGACTATTTATCGAGGCCAATTAACCTACCAACCTGCACATCTTTCGAATGCGGGAGGAAGCTGGAGCACTCGGAGAAAACCCACGTGGTCACGGGGAGACCGTACAAACTCCGTACGGGCAGCACCCGTGGTCAGGATCGAACCCGGGTCTCTGGTGCTGTAAGGCAGCAACTCTACCGCTGGCCCAGGGTGCCGCCACAGTTAGTATCGCGAGTGTGTGTGTGTGTGTGTGTGTGTGTGTGTGTGTGTGTGTGCGCGCTACCTCACAAGATAATACGGTTGAAATGCTTTAATTGGGTTAGGACTGCATTAGGGATATTACTCTGGCATTTATATAATGAAAAATATTATTGCCAGAGCAAATAAAAAATACTGATTCACAGGAGTCAACATCTTGATGTCGTATTGGCATCACCAAGGTGCCCCGATCAAGGTCTGAGTGTCACCAGTAACTACAAGAGGCATCAGAAGCTGTGAACCTGCAGAAGGTCACTCACCTCTCAGCTCTCCACCGTTCCCATCCACAAGTCACAATACAAGGCCTAGAATACTCCTGGGGACGTCAGCTCTGTCAGTGCTCAAGAAATTCAATATCAAGTTCAAGTTCAAGTGAGTTTATTGTCATGTGTCCCTGATAGGACAATGAAATTCTTGCTTTGCTTCAGCACACAGAACATAGTAGGCATTTACTACAAAACAGATCAATGTGTCCATATACCGTAATATAAATATATACACACATGAATAAATAAAATGATAAAGTGCAAATAACAGATAATTGGTTATTAATAATCAAAGTTTTGTCCGAGCCAGGTTTAATAGCCTGATGGCTGTGGGGAAGTAGCTATTCCTGAACCTGGTTGTTGCAGTCTTCAGGCTCCTGTACCTTCTACCTGAAGGTAGTAGGGAGATGAGTGTGTGGCCAGGATGGTGTGGGTCTCTGATGATACTGCCAGCCTTTTTGAGGCAGCGACTGCGATAAATCCCCTCGATGGAAGGAAGGTCAGAGCCGATGATGGACTGGGCAGTGTTTACTACTTTGTCCAAGGTGCAGCTGTCCATTTGATATATTTTGACTTTGAATATATTGTTACAGTATTCCTTTACTGCCTCAATCACGTAACTCCCTCCGTTAGAATTGGCACCCTACCAACCAACCCAAACATTATGTGTAGGAAGGAACCGCTGGTTTACACCGAAGACAGACACAAAACGCTGTAGTAACTCAGCGGGACAGGCAGCATCTCTAGAGAAAAGGAATGGAAACATTAGCATTCTCCACCACTGACTGCAATGGTTGCTGTATGTAACATCTTCAAAACGCACTGCAGTCACTGGCTTGACAACCCCAACAGCACCTCCCAAACACATGAACTTTACCACCTTGTTGAGAAGGGCATGAGGTTGATAGGCACACCACCACTCCTTCAGAGAGATGCTCTTTGGTCCTCCGAGCTCCCTCCCCTACTACCCCGCACTTTTTCTGCTCCCTAAACTAATTCATTTTCTCGCTTTCCTGGTTCTAATGTAGGGTTCCAGACCTGAAATGTTAACACACTGAGCATTTCCTGCATTTTCTGTTTTTATTTCACTTACCTGCAAGTTCACCAATATATTTTGACATGGAATATATCGGGTTTAACGCTTAGAGATGCAGCATATATTCCATTCATTTGTTCCATGTGCTGTCTATATCTCTTGTTTCCATTTCCCCTGATTTGCAGCCTGAAAGAAGGGTCTCGACCCGAAACGTCACCGATTCCTTTTCTCCAGAGATGCTCACTGACCCTTTGAGTCACTCCAGCTTTTTGTGTCTATCTTAGATCAGAGTCAGAACGTGTCCAAATTTGAGGAAGGACATTCTTGCTATTGAGGGAGTGCAGCGTAGGTTCAAGAGGTTAATTCCCGGGGATGGCGGGACTGTCGTATGTTGATAGAATGGAGCTGCTGGGCTTGTATACACTGGAATTTAGGATGAGAGGGGATCTTATTGAAACGTAAAAGATTATTAAGGGATTGGACACGCTTGAGGCAGGGAACATGTTCCCGATGTTAAGAGAATGCAGAACCAGGGGCCACAGTTTATCCACATGGACTAATATCATGAACTTTATCTGCACATTGTGCCAGAACTATTGCAATCTACTCTGTGTATTCAAAAAACCTCCACTATTCCTGTTCCTCACACGATTTTATTTGTACAAGTGAGAGACATATACTACAGTATTGCATAAGTATAGCGCTAGCTTCTAGTTCTGCCAGAGTATATTTTTGCCAAATCATTTTCCACTGCAATAAATCAGCATTCGTGACACCTTTCCCTCTTTGTCGATTCCCCCCGAGCATCCAAAATATATTCCATGTAGATCTGCGAACATCTTTCTGCAACTCCAATGCCAACTGAGTCTTACCTGATATAAAACTCAAGCGAACTTCGAGATGACCATACACTAATTCAGATCCCAGAGCCAACTTTCTTAAAACGATCACGACAGGTTTAGTTTTGAAGGGGAGACTTCTTGGACACTTGCAGTTTATTTTCTTTAATTTGGATAAGCGGACATAATCCTTCATTATTAAACATTTTCCATAATAGGGCACTTTTCAGAGTAGTTGTGGAGCTGGACATTCTTGTGAACCAGAAGCACCCGAGAAGGAATTTATATTGTGTTGTATTGTAATTAATTTATTAGCCAAGTGTGTAAAAACATACAAGGAATTTGATTTGCCGTACAGTCATACCCAAAAAAGCACCACGACACACGACTACATATAAATTAACATAAACATCCACCACAGCACACTGTGATGGAGGCAATAACGTATTATCTTCTTCCCTGTCGCTTCCCCAACAAGCCATTTGTATACATAGCTCTCCATTGTTTTCCCCAGGAGATTGCAGGATGTTAGAAACATAGAAACATAGAAAATATGTGCAGAAGGAGGCCATTCGGCCCTTCGATCCAGCACCGCCATTCATTGTGATCATGGCTGATCGTCCCGTATCAATAACCCGTGCCTGCCTTCTCCCCATATCCCTTGACTCCACTAGCCCCTAGAGCTCTATCTAACTCTCTCTTAAATCCACCCAGTGAGTTGGCCTCCACTGCCTTCTGTGGCAGGGAATTCCATAAATTCACAACTCTCTGGGTGAAAAAGTTTTTTCTCACCTCAGTCTTAAATGACCTCCCCTTTATTCTAAGGCTGTGGCCCCTGTTGGGTGGTAAGAAACAGGGCGATGCAGAATTAAGGAGCATTGTCAGTATTGCTGTGACCATGGACTTGCCTCCTGCAGATGATGGAGGACTACAGGTTCAGCCACAGTCAGATCATTGTCCAGCATCAGCAGCAGCATCAGCATCAGAATGAGGGGGGACCTCATTGAAACGTACAGAATAGTGAACAGCTTGGATAGAGTGGATTTGGAGAGGATGTTTCCACTCGTGGGAGAGTCTTGGACTAGAGGTCATAGCCTCTGAATTAAAGGACATTCTTTTAGGAAGGAGATGAGGAGATATGTATTTAGTCAGAGAGTGGTGAATCTGTGGAATTCTTTGCCACAGAAGGCTGTGCAGGCCAAGTCAGTGGATATATTTAAGGCATAGATTCTTGATTAGTACAGGTGTCAGAGGTTATGGGGAGAAGGCAGGAGAATGGGGTTAGGAGGGAGAGATAGATCAGCCATGGTTGAATGGCGGAGTAGACTTGATGGGCTGAATGCCCTTATTCTATTCCTATCACATGACCTTACGACTTTATTATCCAGCAGCATCATTTTACTTGAGAAACGAGAAAGTGCAAATGCTGGAATTTTGAGCAAAGCACAAAGTTACTCAATGCGTAGGAAAGAACTTTTGGCGAAGATAGACACAAAATGCTGGAGTAAGTCAGCGGCTCAGGCAGCATCTCTGGAGAAAAAGAATAGGTGATGTTTCGGGTCAGAGCCCTTCTTCAGACTGAGAGTAGAGGGGGGGGGGGGGGGGGGGGGGGGGGGGGGGGATAAACTGGTGATGAAGAAAGACCAGAACAAATCAGGGCTTGCAACAGATGATCCCAGGAAGGGTGGAGCCCACAATGGCTTATTGTTGGCTGGGGAAGGTATGAGAGTAAGAGAGATACAAAGATGTGAACAGTGGAACCGGTAGGGTGACAGGGGTGGGGGAGAGGGGGAGAGAGGGGAGGGGAGGGAATGCAAGATTAGTTGCAGGAGTTACAGGAATAACTCAATGGGTCAGACAGTATTTTTGGAGAACATGGATAAGTGACTTTTTGTGTCGGTGCAATTCAAATTTTACTCCTTATCGCGCTCGTATACTTAGCTTCGGTGCAAGCGCCTTTATCTAAGCTTTAATGTCTACTAACATGTGTAAATTATAATCATACAGTGACACAGCTGGCGTCCTGGTGCCATCGCAACAAACTGGAGCTCGGCTCTTAAGACAGTGGAATTGATAGTAGACTTTAGGAGAGCTCCCCCTCCCCTGACCCCACTCACCATCAACAACACCACAGTCACATCTGTGGAGACTTTTACGTTCCTGGGAACCATCATCTCCAAGGAACACATGGGCTACCATCGACTCCACAGTCAAAAAGGCACAACAGAGGATGTACTTCCTGCGGCAGATGAGGAAGCACAATCTGCCACAGGCAATGATGGTCCAATTCTACACGGCCATCGTAGAGTCTGTCCTCACCTTCTCCATCATGGTCTGGTTTGGCTCAGCCACCAAGCACGACACCTGGAGGCTGCAGCGAATCGTTCGATCAGCTGAGAAGGTTGTTGGCTGCAACCTTCCCTCCGTGGATGAACTGTACACTGCAAGGGCCAGGAAGCGAGCGGGCAAGATCATCTCTGACCCCTCTCACCCTGGCCACAAACTCTTTGAATCACTTCCCTCTGGAAGGCGACTCCGGATTGTCAAAGCTGCCACAGTAGACATAAAAACAGCTTTTTTTCCACGAGTAGTTGCTCTACTCAACCGCCAACAATCTGTAGCCTCCTTTTGCTCAGGTATTTTATTTAATGTACATGTTTAATCAATAACGTTTTATGATTGTTTAATGTTTTCTGTATCATTCCTAACTGTCACTGTATGTCATGTTGTCACTTGCGGGCGGAGCACCAAGGCAAATTCCTTGTATGTGAATACTTGGCCAATAAACTTATTCATTCATTCATACAGACCAGAAACAGGCCTTTTGGCCAAACTTGTCTATGCTGACCACGATGCCCCTACAGTACGTCCCATTTGCCCATGTTCAGCCCATATTATTCTAAACCTTTCCTATCCATGTACCTGTCCACATATTTTTTATATGTCGTTATAGTATCTGCCTCAACTACCTCCTCTGTCATATACTCTCTCCATATATTCACTACCCTCTTAGTGAAAAGGTTGTCCCCGGTGTTTGTATTAAATCTTGCCCGTCCCACCTTATACTCATGCCCTCTTGTGTTTGATTCCCTGGAAACAGGCCCTTATGCCCACTGAGTCTGTGCCGACCAGCGATCTCCGCACACTAACACTATCCCACACACACAAGGGACAAGTTACAATTATACCAAGTCAATCCACCTGCAAACCTGTACGTCTTTGGAGTGTGGGAGGAAACTGGAGCACCCGGTTTCCCACGCAGGTCACAGAGCGAACGTATAAACAGACAGCACCCGTGGTCAAGATCGAACCTGGGTCTCTGGCGCTGTAAGGAAGCCACCGTGCCGCCAAGGTTGTGAGGGGTGAAAGTTAATTTCCCTTTAAGAAACAAGCTGATGTGTGCAAACGCAAGTTGATGGGAAATGACTGGATTCATGGGCTGGATACGAGTCGGCTTTGTCCATGGCCAGCATTGTAACTGTTTATACAGCTGTACCCATCAACGCAAGGACACAGCTAGAGGTTGTTACAACAGCCAACTTACAAACTTCAAATACTTGTGGAATAATTAAAACAAACAGTTAAGAATCAAGAAAGTCAAGAGAGTCGAGAGTGTTTAATTGTCACATGTACAGGCAATGGAACAATGGAACTTGCTCGCTCTACAACAATAAACGACAACAAGACTTGCAACAATATGACAATAAATAATCAAACCAAAGTCCGTAGTAGATCATAGTTTGGTTTAGTTTAGTTTGGCGATACAGTGCGGAAACAGGGCCCTTTGGCCCACCGAGTCTGCATTGACCAGCAATCACACATGCACCAGTTCTATCCCACACACTAGGGACGGTTTACAGAAGCCAATTCACTTACAAACCTGAACATTGTTGGAATGTGGGAGGAAACCAGAGCACCCGGAGAAAACCCATGTGGTCACAGGGAGAACGTACAAACTCTGCTGTGCCTCTGTACAATGTGCAGTATCTGGTGGTGGCCTGATTGCAACAGCTACCATTACAGGTCATTCCTCTGAGCTTCATTGCACATTAACTGGATTTTATACTAAGAAAAATAAGGTTGGCACAAAGGTGACTTAATGTTTTTACTGATAGACTTGAACAAACAAATGCAATGTTGTTGTCACACCTCAATTATCCTGGTCCCTGAAATGGCAGAAGAACGACAGACTGTTCTATCTCACCAGCGCTAATGATCAAATTTAGTTCAATAGAAAAGTGACTAGATGAATGAATGAATGAATGAATGAATGAATAAGTTTATTGGCCAAGTATTCACATACAAGGAATTTGCCTTGGTGCTCTGCCCGCAAGTGACAACATGACATACAGTGACAGTTAGGAATGACACATAAAACATTAAACATTAATAATAAAACATTATTGATTAAACATGTGAATTAAATAACATACCGGAGCAAAAGGAGGCTACAGATTTTTGGTTATTGAGTAGAGCTACAACTCGTGGCTGTGACAGCAGTTACCATGAAATGTCTCGACCAACGGAAAAAAAATAATAGCGCTGCACTAAACCAGCATTTTATCATGCATTCAGGATGACTTAAATAGTTTTGAACCCAGTGAACTGTCTTATCTTAGCAAATGGTATAACTGAGCAGGGTGACCCTGGGATGTTCTGTATAAAGCAGCTCTCGCTGTGCAGCCAGATGATGGGTCAGTCTGGGATGAAGTGGAATAAAAGGGAACTGCAGATGCTGGTTTATACCAAATATGGACACAAAGTGCTGGAGTAACTCAGCGGGTCAGGCAGCATAGAAACATAGAAAATAGAAACATAGAAAATAGGTGCAGGAGTAGGTCATTCGGCCCTTCGAGCCTGCACCGCCATTCAATATGATCATGGCTGATCATCCAACTCAGTATCCCGTACCTGCCTTCTCTCCATACCCCCTGATCCCTTTAGCCACAAGGCCCACATCTAACTCCCTCTTAAATATAGCCAATGAACTGGCCTCAACTACATTCTGTGGCAGAGAATTCCAGAGATTCACCACTCTCTGTGTGAAAAATGTTTTTCTCATCTCGGTCCTAAAAGATTTCCCCCTTATCCTTAAACTGTGACCCCTTGTTCTGGACTTCCCCAACATTGGGAACAATCTTCCTGCATCTAGCCTGTCCAACCCCTTAAGAATTTTGTAAGTTTCTATAAGATCCCCCCTCAATCTTCTAAATTCTAGCGAGTCCAAGCCGAGTCTACCCAGTCTCTGGAGTAACATGGATAAGTGACATTTCAGATTGGGACCCTTCTTCAGGCTCTGGTGATGTTGCCTGACCCGCTGAGTTACACCAGCATTTGGTATAAACCAGCATCTGCAGTTCCTCGTTGTTACATTATGGTTTTACGCACAATGTGCAAGACTTTTGTGTATGGTTTGATTGTTCTCATGTATTGTAAGATTTGATTTGATAGAACGCAAACAAAAGCTTTTTTACTGTATCTCGGTCCATGTGACAATAATAAATCGATACCGATTCCAATCGCAGCAAAGATTGCACTTCAGAATCACCAGGAGCAAGGAGGTCCTTTTACAACCCAACAGTAACACCACAGTGATTTTTCTAACTTTGTTACCCTTGCATCCCCTCTCACTCCGTTCCTCCCCCAGCCAAGTCGTTGTACTAGTATCAAAGCCGTCTTGTTGAGTCTCATTGTTTGTAACTCGTTTGCACCTAGCCCACAGCTAACAATGGCCTGCTCCCTTTGTAATCGTTACTTGTGTGCATGTCTTTCATTCATTTGTTCCACATCTAACTACATCACCGTCTATATCTCTTATTTCCCTTTCCCCTGACTCTCAGGCTGAAGTAGGGTCTCAACCCGAAACGTCACCTATTCCTTTTCTCCAGTGATGCTGTCTGACTTGCTGTTACTCCAGCTTTTTGTGTCCATTTTCGGCCCTTTCTGACATTTTGTAGTCACGAAAGGAGTCAAATAAATGGAAGTTCCATTAAATGAAAGAATTGGTAGATTGACAGATAATTACATTTAACAGATAATTAAAAAGTATCTTCATTGGCTATCTTTAAGGTGTTGTGGAACCTGGGTGATTAGGATTGTGTTAGGTTTAACTCTAATAGTTTAAATTGCCTTTGCGCTAATAGTTTAAATTGCCTGTAAATGAGAAATGAATGCTCATATTTTGGCTGCAGTTTTTTGCCCCAAAATGGCTATGATTATGTAAAGTTTTCCACGGCTCCACGGATGTGTTTCATCTGCCACTAAACCCAGAAGCTCCTTCACACACTTCCGGTATTTTAAATAACTCATAAATCCCAGATGCCGCAGTTTAAGAACCAGGTCACTGAAGTTCGTTGCAATATCCAGCTTCCTGCATATCTTTAAAAACTCTTCCCAGCCCTTGTCCTGCTTTTTAATGAGACAGTCTTGTCCCTCAATGTGATTGCAGATCACAAGTAGAATTTCCTCACAGTGAATGGGAGTGGGAAAGTTTCTGGGAAGCACACTTGATTCCTTTATCCTGATAGAGGTACTGGAATCTTCAGTGGCCTGGGCCTCGAGGGGGGACAGAGTCTCCCTTCTACTCCCCTATTTCTTTACACTGGTGTACTCTCCAACCATAGCAACAGAGTCCAGCTAGAAAGAGTGAGATTTGGTTAGATTTAGATTCAGATTTCAAGAGAGAGTTAGATTTAGCTCTTAGGGCTAACGGAATCAAAGGATATGGGGAAAAATCAGGAACTGGGTGCTGATTTTGGATGATCAGCCACGATCATATTGAATGGCGGTACTGGCTGAAAGGGCCAAATGGCCTTTTCCCTGCACCTATTTTCTATGTTTCTATGAATGGGATTCACACAAGCACTAGGATCATTGTGGATTGTGCTAATGGTCTCCTGAAGATGGGATTTGGTTACCTGTATCATAGAAACATAGAAAATAGGTGCAGGAGGAGGCCATTCGGCCCTTCGAGTCAGCACCGCCATTCATTGTGATCATGGATGATCGTCCCCAATCAATAACCCGTGCCTGCCTTCTCCCCCTTGATTCCACTAATAGAAACATAGAAAATAGATTTCCACAGGGGATGCACTACAGAACTTGCAAGTAAGTCCCCTTGTGATTGTTGGAGCTGCCTCCCTCTTCCCTACCGGTTTCCCTTCATGGCTGTAAAAGTATGCCCTGTTACTGCGAATGCCATGGCACGTGTTCCTTTAAAGATTGATGCTCACTGTTTGACTCCGGCTTCCTTCCAGTTCTGTGCCTTCTGAGCTGGCCGATGAGACCAATGTAGAACTCATAGACTGAGTCACAAGTGGCAGGTGGGTCGTTGTTGAGGTGACACAATCTGTGCGCTAACAACCCTGGATAGGGTTGCCCTGCAAAGGGATGTTCATACGTTCTAGGAGCAGAATTATGCCATTCAGCGCATCAAGTCTACTCAATCATGGCTGATCCATCCTTCCCTGTCAACCCCAACCTCCTGCCTTTGCCCCATAACGCTGACACCATTATTAATCAAGAATCTGTCAATCTGCGCATTAAAAATATCCATTGACCTGGCCTCCACAGCCATCTGTGGCAATGAATCTCACAGATTCGCCACCCTCCGACGAAAGAAATTCCTCCTCAGCTCCTTTCTAAAGGTACAAACTTTTATTCTAATGGGCCTGTCCCACTTAGGCGATTTTTCAGCGGACTGCCGGTGACCGTCAAGTTGCCGGCAGTCGCCTGAAAAACCGGCAACTGGAACGGCGACTGTCAGAGTGGAAAACACACACACACACACACACACACACACACATGCAAGCACATCGCTTCCTTCACCAGCCCATGTGAATTTTTTAGACAGCGCTCCCCCCGCTTGCCCTGTCAAAATAATTCACATGGTGCAAAGCCAAGGTGATACAGACACACACCACGATGAACAGGAAGGTTGGCGCTGTAATTAAGACGGCTGAAGCACAGTGTACGGTAAGTCCTTTAAAAGATGGGGGGAGAGGGGGAAGAGGGGGGAAGAGGGGGTAGAAGGGGAGAGACAACTTTTAAGAAGCCAGAGACTCACGGCTGTGTAGCTCAGCAGACATTTAACATTATCGGTTATCCTTGGTTCTGAAAACTACTGCTTTCCTTGTTTTTCCCCAAAGAGCCAATGAAATTCACCGGTCAGCACCTGCTACAACCTACAAGAACCTTCGACCTACTGGCAATCCATTAGGACCTTCTGGCGACCCACCTACAGCACGAGAATTCTCGCTACTCACCATGGCGGCTTCATTCTAGTCGCCGCTAATTTCTCAACATGTTGAATAATTCGCGGCAATCATAATGAGGCCGCGACTAGTTCCCTGAATGCGGGAACTCCTCACGACCATGAAGGCGACTTCCCGGCAAACACCCTCGAACATGTGGCGACTGCATAGTCTCCTGCAGTCGCCTAAAAAGTCGCCTATGTGGGACAGGCCCATTAGGCTATGGCCACTGGTCCTAGACACCAAGTTCAACAATGTGAAGAGAAGGATTTTTATTCATGAGTTCACAACCTCACTGTCCAAGAGGAGGACATGTGAGGGATCTCCAAGATGAGGTGGTTGGGGGCATTTTCAAGAAAGGAGGCACGTGTGTTTGCAGTAAGACAGGTGCGTCTCCTTGCTGTCTGCCACAGTTCACCATGGTTCTCCTCAACCACCTCCTGCCAGCAGCCAAGAGGAACGTCCCTGAAGGCTCCCGGGATGTGTCGTGGATCCGGAACGCACACAGGAGACCCGGTGGCCGGATGAAGGACGACCCGGTGAGCCGCGTGCGGCCTGTAGGGAGAGTCGCCGAGCTACCCACAGCCACGTGCGGCGTGGGCCTGGATCGCAGCCGTGGAGAAGGGCCCGGCGGACCACAGCCTACTGCGGAGAAAGCTCGTAAACCACCGAGCTCGGTCCCGAACACTGGAGAGCCGAGGAGGAGGAAGCCTCTGGCGAAGATGGACGTGAGGAGCAAAGGCCAGTAGGAGGGGGATCGGGGTATTGCCTCCAGTGCCTTCAAGGTCAGCTGCAGGAGATGCCCTGGGGACACAGATGCGGGCAGGCAGGCGGGTAAGGAGAGGGACGTCGGTTGACCGTCTGAGCTGGTCGAGGGCGATGGAGGAGGACATGCAGCAGCCTGGGATCAGCTTGTGGATCAGGGGCTGCTCCAGTACATCCACCGCATGGATCGGTCTTTGGACTTTTTATCGCTGGCATGTGTGATCTATGCAATAAAAATTTCACTGTGCAGTGCACGCATGACAATAAAGCAACATTAAACCATTGAACCATCGAGTTCCAGAGTAGATTCGTTCCGTCTGGAGGAACAATGGATGTGTCCCGTCAAAGATGCGTCCTGACCCACTGAGTTCCTCCAACAGTTTGTTTTATACCATGCCAGATTCTCACGCTTGGCCTGCCTATTCCTCTCACTAATGAATCTCCCACCACTACTGCTCACTGGGACTTTTCCCTCCCTTTCATGCATCAAAGCCACAGGCTCTGCCAAAAACTTGGCTGCTTACCCTGTTCAACCAATATGCTGCTTGTGTTACAAGAAATGTCTTCTAGCTCAGAAAGAGCAGTGAGGCTAGAACAGATGGAATGGAGTCAAGGACACCCCATGTCACAGTGAAAGTCACCGCTAAGGAGCTCTTCAAGGTGCTCCTTAGAGTGGACACAGGTGAGTCACCTTAGGAGGGCAACGCGTAGATGCCGATCAGTCAATACAGACTCATGGATGGACGTTTGAGATTGCCCTTTGCTCCCAGTCACTAAGTTGGTGATACCACCATAAGATTGGCCAAGCTCTTGGTCAGAATTTGCATTTATTCTAATTTTCCCTTCATCGACTTCTCCCCTACCTTGGAGTCTTTAGGGCCAACTTCCTACTCTCCAGAACTTATTCCCATTTACCTTTCCCTCCAGGAAGTAGGTCAGCTACTAATGTAAATAGTCCCTGCTTGCTGTATGTATCCTTCTTCCCTTTGAGAACCAAGGTACTTTGAATGTCACCCATACCCACAAAGTGAACAAACTAGGTTTTTGAAGTCCTGTCCTAGCAATGTTGCTCCATAGACCTTCAACATATGTCAGCATCTCAATGGGCATCACATCTTCCCGCCAACGCTCCCTTCAGTTCTGCATGAAGCTTACAAACAAAATACTTTCTGACTTCATTCATGATGCATGAACACTCAGTACCCAAGAGTCAAGGGTGTTTAATTATCATATACTCTGGGAATGGCACAATTACATTCTTACTTGCTGCAGACTTACAGGCACAGGAACCCAAAAACACAACAAATAAATATGCAATAATCACATACAATAACTTAATGATCATTAATATGAGGTGTTTAAGAAAGAACTGCAGATGCTGGAAAAATCGAAGGTAGGCTAAAATGCTGGAGAAACTCAGCGGGTGAGGCAGAATCAATGGAGAGAAGGAATAGGTGACGTTTCGGGTCGAGACCCTTCTTCAGACTGAGGTGACCAGGTATAATAGTGCATAATAATGTTAAATCAAAGTACATGATGCAACCAAAAACAAACTCCAAAGTAGATTGATGCTGATGTAGGGTTGCGGTTTGGTTCGTTCCGTGTGGTTCAAGAGCATGTTTGTTGATGACTCCTCATGTTTGTTGAAGAAAGCTCCTCATTCTTCTTGATCTCTCCCCAGTTCTAGATGCGGTCACCTACTCCATCATATTCCAGGACATCCTTGTCACCACTCCTTCATAAACAAGCCCGCCTTCATTCTCTGCCCCACATGCCCTGCTCCCCCATCAGTAGTGGTCAGGAACCCAGACTTCCAGTTCCCTGTTGATTTAGAGTTAACATTTTTTACCATTGTGTACTAATATCTTCACTGCCTTTCCTCCCACTTTCTGAATGCCTTCCAGCCTTCCAAGAACTTATTTTTTCTCCAAATCTTCTTATCCGGTCCTTGGCAATGGCAGCCCCATATCTTGACACACAGTCCGACAATCCCCCCTTTGTCTCGGCAAGCCTCTCCTCCTTCACAATACATTTCAAACCTCCTTCTTTGGACAAGCTTTTAGTCATCGCGTCCAATCCCTTTCTGTAGCTTGCCAACTTTGTGCCTGATATTGCATCCATGAATCAACTTGGCACATTTGATTAAGTTGAAGATACAATATAAATTCAAGCTGTGGTGATGCTGTCTTCACTAGGACTGAGCAATGTTTATCCCAACCAATGCCATTGTGCATAGAAACATTGATTGCCAGCACCAATTCCGGTGGGTTAATTCTTTCTACACCATCTCAGGTGCACAGTTCTGTGTGAAGTGCCCAATCCCAAACCTTTTGATCATGATGCAAGTGTGGACAGATATCCTGTCCTCATTATCTCTATGGCTGATGTGTTTTAAGCAGCACATGTGGAAATGGTTTTAACATCTGCTTCTCAGTCAAAAGGCCATGAAGGATCTTGTTAATAGAAAATGACTTCAGTGCCAGTTGTGGTTTTATGCGGAAAGACACAAAGTGCTGGAATTATCTCAGCGGATCAGGCAGTATCTCTGGAGTAACACGAATAGGTGACATTTTGGCTTGGGACTCTTCTTCAGACACCAGCGATGTCGCCTGACCTGCTGAGTTACTCCAACATTTTGTTTCTTTTTGTGGTATAAATCTGCAGTTCCTTGTTATTGCATTATGGGGTTTGTCGTAGTGTGTGTATCAGGCTTTTAAATAAGACCATGGATATGCAGGGAATGGAGGAATATGGATTACGTGCAGGGAGTGGAGATTAACTTGGCATCAAGCTCGGCACATGCATTGTGGGTGAAGGGCCTATTCCCATCTTGTGCCGTTCCATGTTCTATGTTCAATGTTTATTGAGATTCAGCAAAAACCTTGTTTGCGTGCTATCCCATCAAATTATTCTATACATGAGAACAATCACGCCATACACAAGCTGAACAAGCAGTGTAAAGAGTTGAATACCAGAGTGATGAACATAGTGTTATAGCAAGGGTTCCCAACCTGGGGTAATTTTGCCCTCAGGGGGTAAATTTCATCTACCCAGGGGGTAGGTTTGTTGATTCTCGATTTGTACATATTTTTTCTCAATGACTGACTTTGTTTGGTCCTGGTAAATCGGTATCTGTTCATCATTAGTTGTTAATAAATAAGTGAAATAACATTGTTATGTCACTGTGCTATTAAAGGTGCCAGGGGCGAATGGGACCAAAAAGGTTGGGAACCCCTGTGTTATAGCGCTACAGTCACAGAGAAAGCGCAGGTAAAAGAAAGTGCAAGAGCTGCAAGCAGGTAGATTGGGAGATTGGAAATATACCTTCACAGATGGCAGGACCATTCAGTAGTCTGATCACAGTGGGGAAGAAGCTGTTCCTGAATCTGATGTTACGTACTTTCATGATTTTGTATCCTTTGCCCCATGGGAGAGTGGAGAAGAATGACTGACTGACTGGTCCATGATTATGTTGAAAGCTTTCCTGAGGCAGCGTGAAGTCCAGATGAAGTCAGTGGGTGGAGGTTGGCTTTTGTGACGGACTGGGCTACATCCACAACTTTCTGCAAAATGTGGGCTTATGTGAGCACTGGGCTTTGGTGTGGAGGGTGAGTTGTGATCAGGTAAGGTTTTGTTTTCTCTTTCTCAGCAGAAAGGACTAGGGATAAAGGCTATGGAAGCTAGGATGGTGATATGCTACTCCTACTGGATAGAGGAGATCGGGAACATCGGGAACATTTCTAATGTCCTAGGTTACTAAAGTTGTAGGAAGTGCATCCAGCTGCAGCTCCTGTCAGATTACATGGAGCAGTTGAAGTTGACCACAAAGTGCTGGAAGTGGCTCAGGCAGCATCTGGGGAAAGAACGGACAGGCGTTGTATCACGTCGGAACCCTTCTTCAGACATTGGCATGGCTATGGGACATTCAGTTTGGGAACAATGTGAGAGACAGGACTGTTAGCGAGTTGGTCACACTGTAGGTACAGATAGGAGATGGGTGACCACCAGTCGGAACAAGTGTGCAGGAGCCTCCTGTAGTCATTCCCCTTTCAAATAGTTACACTGCGATGGATACTCTTGATGGAGTTGGCCTCTCAGATGAAAGCAGTTTCACCAACCAAGTTTGTGCACAATAGTTGGCTATGATGCACAACAGAGGAAGGGAAAGATTCATTGAGAAGTAGTGGTGGGAGATTCAAGCTTTTCACTATACCTCGGTACACGTGACATTAAACTAAACTGAACTGAACTGAGGGGAACAAACGGGTATTTCTGTGGCCAAGAGTAAGACCCCTCCAAACTGCTGGAGGAACAAAGCGGGTCTAGTTTTTAGTTTAGTTTGGAGACACAGTGTGGAAACAGGCCCTTTAGCCCACTAGTCCCGGCCGACCAGCGATGCCCATACATCGCACATTAATACTAAAAATACACACTAGGGAGAATTTATAATCTTTGCCAATGCCAATTAACCTACAAACCTGAACGTCTTTGGAATGTGAGAGGATACCGTAGCACTGGGAAAAACCCATGTGGTCACGGGAAGAACGTACAAACTCCGTACAGATAGCACACGTAGTCATATCGAACCCAGTGTCTCTGGCGCTGTAAGACATCAGCTCAACTACCGTGCCACCCTGCTGCACCGATGTTGCTGGGATAGGGTTGTGGTTAGTGTTTTGCGGCCATCGTGCCATTTCGTGAAACATCCAGGAAGGGAAATGGGCTGATGACATTTCAGGTTGGGCTTCTCCTTCAGACTGATTGGAGTAGAGGGACGTTAGCTGGTAGAAAGAGGGTTAAGGATGAGGCGGGGTGAGAGCTGGCAAATGACAGGTCAATCCCGGGAATGAATGGGGCGTTTGGGTGATGAATCAGATGGGGGAGAGAAGGGAAGTGATCGTAACCAAGGCTGTAGGTAGGTGGAGAAGCAGTGTCTGTAATAAGCTTCAAAAAAATCATTTAATACTAGCTTATATAAAGGGTATAGTCATTCTATGATGGAAAATCAGCAAAGTAAGTTTGTCCCTTTACCTAAATTTTATTCCCTCGATGTCTCCGTCCCACCCACTCCATCTTACTGGTTGAAAAAACAATGATAAGTAATATCCAATGTATGAAGCTTGGGAAATTTGTTCCCTCATTCCCAAAAGAACTCAAATAAAAGCAGTGGGAACTGTGGAAAGGCAGGAGCAGCAACACTCCTGCCTTTCCTAAGTTGGGTGTGTGCCAAGTTTCACATCAGCCCTTCAGTATTAAATGTTCTTACTGTACGCTTATCCCACAAGCCCTGCCTCTGATTTCTGTCGTTACTTCATTCCCTGTGCTGTGATCCGTCTGTGTTGGAAGGGGGTGGGGCGGTGAGCACAAATAATCAATGTTACAGCCAACACCATTCATCTCAGGTAATCTGCACTGCCCAGATGGTTTGTTTATCAGGTGACTCCAGCGGGAAAAGGAACAATGGTGGCCTGTGAGAAATAAAAAGATTACTCCATAACCTGTCGTTGTTTTTGGTTCTGTCTCTGAAGGCTTGAGAACAGACCTTCTGAGGCCTCACTGTAGCTGTGACCCAGCAATATTGGTCTATCTCTCCTCCCAGCAGAAATTACATAATTGGGAGATCATCATAAAAATATTGAACTATATGTAACTATTCATCTGAGATTTATATTGAGGGGCATCCATTAGAGAGACTATGAGCAGCAAACATCTATGTCTGATGTGCTTTGTACTGAGCAGAGTTTATAGAGTCATATAGCATGGAAACAAGTCATTCAGCCCAATTTGCCGACCAACATGCCCCATCTACACTAGTCCCACCTGCCTGCTTTTGGCCCATATCCCTCTAAACCTATCCTATCCATGTATTTGTCTAAATGTTCCTTTAACGTTGCAATAGTCCCTGCCTCAACTACCTCCTCCAGGAGCTCATTCCATGCACCCTTAAGGTTCCTTTTCCTCTCACCTTAAACCGATGTCCTCTGGTTCTCGATTCCCCGACTCTGGGCAAAAGACTCTGTGCATTTATCCAATCTATTCCTGTCATGATTTTGTACATCTCTATAGATCACCCCCTCATCCTCCTGTGCTCCAAGGAATAAAGTCCTAGCCTGCCCAAACTCACCCTGTAGCTTAGGGCCCCCCCCGAGTCCGGGCAACATCCTTGTAAAGAAAGCAGATACAAGGAACTGCAGATGCTGGTTTACAAAAAAAGACACAGAGTGTTGGAGTAACTCAGGGAGTCAGGCAGCATCTTAGGCAGCAACATGAACCGTCATCTATTCTTAGTCTCCAGAGATGCTGCCTGACTCGCTGAGATATTCTAGCACTTTGTGTCTTCATTTGTTCTGCGTTGTATTGAATGGTTGCTTGGAAGTGGTAATGGTCTGAAACTGTTTTTGATGGGAATGCTCTGTATTACTTAAGCTAGAGGCAGGGTACCTTTGATATTGTCGAGGATTTTCCATTCTGGTGGACTGAGAAACTCCATGAGACAAGCGGTGATGTTAAATTGAAGCAATGGTCTGTTCCCAGCGGTTACTAGATCTGGGGGTGCATGTTCTTCCTCATCCTGGGCTCAAGATACAATACTTCATACTTAGGAGATGTGCAGGAGCACCAAGGCCGATGTTAGAGCATCCTTCAAGAGGATGAATCCACAGAAAGCATCCAGTCTGGACAATATACCTGGCATGTGGTGAGGACCTGAATGGACAACTGGTAGGAGTATTCAAAGACACCTTCACTCCCCTCACTTCAGCAGTCTGATGTTCCCACCTTCTTCAAAAAGGCATCTATTGTACCAGTGCACAAGAAGAGCATGGAAGGGAAGGAGAGAAGGGAGGGAGAGGGCTGGCAGCAGGAGCAGATGCCGGGGTCCGGGCGGACGGGTGTGAGCTGAGGCCGAGGTTTGTAATGAGGAGGAGGGAGATGGGTTGAGGAGTGGGGTGGCAGAGGGAGATGCGGAGGGGGGGGGGGGGGTGGAGGAAGGAGATGCCCCCTTGCTATCTACCCTCACTCCCTCCCTCCCCCTCCCTCTCTACCCTCCCCCCCCATACCCCCTCCTGCTACCTCCCTCCCAACCCCCCCCCTCCCTCTCTACCCCCTGTGTTGGGGGAATGGCTTGCATTGGGGGAAGGGGTGAGTGGTGGAATCTTGCATTGGAGGAGCAGACCTAACGGGTCTGCACTTGGGCTAGTTTACAATGTATATTAATGATTTAGACAAGGGGAATGTAACATCTCCAAGTTTGCAGAATACACAAAGCTGGGTGGCAGTGCGAGCTGCGAGGAGGATGCTATGAGGCTGCAGGGTGACTTGTATAGGTTGGGTGAGTGGGCGGATGCATGGCAGATGCAGTATAATGTGGATAAATGTGAGCTTATCCACTTTGGGGGCAAGAACAGGAAGGCAGATTATTATCTGAATGGTGTCAGACTGGGCTTGTATTCATTGGAATTTAGATGGATGAGAGGGGATCTTATAAAAACATAAAATTCTTAAAGGATTGGACAAGCTAGACGCAGGAAAAATGGTTCCGGTGTTGGGGGAGTCCAGAACCAGGTGTCACAGTTTAATAATAAAGGGTAGGCCATTTAGGACTGAGATGAGGAAAAACGTTTTCATCCAGAGAGTTCTGAAACTGCCAGAAGGCCAAATCACTGGATGTTTTCACGGGAGAGCTAGATTTAGCTCTTAGGGCTAAAGGAATCAAGGGGTACAGGGAAAAAGCCAGAACAGTGTACTGATTTCAGATGATCAGCCATGATCGTATTGAATGGCAGTGCTGGCTCGAAGGGCTTACTTCAGGACCAATGTTTCTATGTTTTACCATGTTCTAATATGACCAGGTCTGGAAGGGTGAGGCACAACAGATCTTCTGCAATACCATAGAGCATCATCACCAAACTGGGTGTGGGCGACAAATGCCAGACAGATGCAGTTTCATTGTTCAGCATCTGGATAAAGGATATGATTTAAAGAGCCCCACATGGGCTGATGAATATCAAAAAGCTTTCTTAGATGATTCATTTAATTCACCATGAGGCATTGTTTTAAGAACAGCTACAGAAATCATTACTAGTCTATTGAAAAAGCCGAATATCAGGATGGCTCACAGTGCAGTGAATATTTCTGGATCCCGTTCATCCTTGACCTGCCATATTGGTCAAAAATATCCTTGTATCAGTCTGAAGAAGGGTCTCGACCCGAAACGTCACCCATTCCTTCTCTCCAGAGATGCTGCCTGTCCCGCTGAGTTACTCCCAGCATTTTGTGTCTGTCCTGGTTGCATTAATCTTGATACATATTGTTTCACATCAATCTGACCTCTGGTTTGTAAAGTTTCTCTTACTCTGCAATGAAATGTCTAAAGCAGTGATTCTCATGACAGCAGGAGATTAAAGAATTTGCAGATTTTCAGCTCCTGTGGTTTAGTTGTTGCAACTCTCATAGGTATCATTTTTCCAAAAGACAAAGACAGACATTTAGAGTTTATTTTCATTAAATTGAACATCAATTCCTTCCAATAATACATTATACTGTTAATTAATGAACTTCCTTTCTGATTTTTAATTACAGGATACTGACTTTTAAAAAAAAAAACCATACCTTAGGCAGCATTGTTGAACTTTTAAATGACTTTTAACTGACATTAAATACTTAGGGTAATACCAAGCCTTTAATCACTAACATCAGAGTGCTCTTGTTCATCAGCCATAGGATATAAATTAGGGATTCGGAGCAGAATGCTGCAAAACTAATGAGAAACTGTTTTCCATTTCAGCACTAGTTAATCCTAAACCTCATCACATTCCTGTCATGACTTGGAGCAAGGTTCCAATCATCACATCTACATCAGATACTGAAAATCCATTAGTGCAAGCAAGTTGTTTCTCATTTGGTCAGACAGTCATCTAAGTATCAGTGAAGCATGGCAAGACAACATGCTTTAATCGGATTTGCAGAGAAATTCTCTGGATCCAAATGAAACCAGTTGGAGCAAGCAAAATGAAAAAGGTTATAAACAACAACCTCGTGAGTTTTATGGTCAATCATGCAATGTAAAAAAAAATTCTGGAAAATAAATAAGTCCTCTCTTTGCAGTAAGCACAAGATCTTTTCGTAAAGGAAATATGCAAATAACTGACCTCTCATGGGCAATATTTCTGAACAGTTGGACTTCTGTTCCGATTTATTTCACAGTTTCTGTTCTTAATGAACAATGGGCAATGGTGTTTCAAGTTCAATTTCCCACAAACTATCTTCACATTACCAATATCTCAAGATCTGCAAACAGTGTACTCTGCAAAAAGAAAAACTTTCTTCTAGTTTAACTTGTGAACAATCCAAATTTAATCTGATTCACAACATCACAGTTGCAGTGCCTCATTGCAAATGCATTTGGTATATTTTAAGGCCAAGTGCCGTGGTTTGCCTAATTTGTTTTGGAGTCTGCTTTAACTTTTTTTTCGTTGTACACCTTTGCACTTTATATGTTTGTCGTTCATTTCTGGAATTTTTTTTATGGCTCCATATTAACAAAGACACCATACATAACATTTCTAAAATGCTGCACTAATTTATTCCCCATTCTCTTTCTCTGGGTAGTTTACAATGTGTTGCATTCCACACTGAGGGGGCAGGAAGTAAACTCGCTTCCAGCCCTCTGCCAGGACTCTGACCATCTGCTGGAAGGTGCTTCACAGAGGCTCACAGGGAGTCTCCCTTTTCGTGTTTTTCTTCCTCCCTGTGGAGCAGTTCCTACACGATACTCAACACTTTTTTTTTTTAACTACAGGATTGCCAAGATTAGTAATTTACCATTTAAGGAACCACGGATATAAACTTGCTCCTGACTGCACTGAAACTTCCTGCTGTGGCAGGTTATATGGCCTCTAAATACCGCATAATGAAAATGAATTACAGCTGTTCCTATTTCTCACATTCTGTTTTGCATGATTTAAGAAATTTAATATTCAAGCCAAAGGTTATGTCAAGAAATTCTCCTTAATAAGTATCATCAGTGGGGTAAGGATAAGGGAGGCAACAGTCTCGGATTCTTCAGGGAATAGTTGGATGCTGTTACAGTGAGGAGAACTGACTGCTTTAATGAGACACAAAAAGCTGGAGTAATCCAGCGGCTCAGGCAACATCCCCGGAGAACATGGGTAGGTGACGTTGGGTTGGGACTCTTCTTCATTCTGAACGTCACCTATCCATGCTCTCCAGGTATGCTGCCTGAGCCATTGAGTTACTCCAGCTTTTTGTGTCTTTCCTTGGTAAATCAACATTTACAATTCCTTGTTTCTACTCTATGCTTTAATTAGACTTTCCCCATCTGTGTTGGTCCTACAACTAGTTCTGCGGGGACATCCCAGTGTGTGATTTGATTCAGATTCAGATTCAGATTCAATTTTAATTGTCATTGTCAGTGTACAGTACAGAGACAACGAAATGCATTTAGCATCTCCCTGGAAGAGCGACATAGCAAATGATTTAAATAAATAATAATAAGTGATAATAAGTGTCCGGGGGGTGGGGGGGTGATTGGCAGTCACCGAGGTACGTTGTTGAGTAGAGTGACAGCCGCCGGGAAGAAGCTGTTCCTGGACCTGCTGGTTCGGCAACGGAGAGACCTGTAGCGCCTCCCGGATGGTAGGAGGGTAAACAGTCCATGGTTGGGGTGAGAGCAGTCCTTGGCGATGCTGAGCGCCCTCCGCAGATAAATTGAGTGAAATTGCAACCATTGTGTCATAAGTAAACATAATTTACTCTCTAGAAAATCTAATTTTTACCTTGCTGGAATCTAGCACTTCTTTATTTAATAAAGACAATTTCCAGATTCAGTTAATTGATATACACCTTTATTTGACATAATTATATAGTATGACAAAAGATCAACATTTTTTTTTAAACTTTCACAATAAATCCCTTTTTAACAGCATATGCAAAATAGATAGGAACAGAACACAGCCCTATTAAGTAGGCACAGATACCACCTGCTAATACTTACAAAAGTCATATAGTACAACCAGCAGGAGAGGCTTTGTTCCTTTAGTAAAACAGTGAGGTAGATATATTTTAAAGGCAAAGAAAAAAATGAAGTGTTAAGAAAAGAAAATTTACAATCTTCGATGAATTGTTTCTCCAACAGTAATATTATACAAACTTCCAAAGTATGCAAAAGGTACATACCATCTGAAATTTCTAGGTGTACAGCTGCCAGGGTCCACGTTAAATCATTAGAGTGAACCTACTATAATGTTTAAAGCAATCTGATTGCTCCCGATTGTTTTAGTAAACCCCTCCCAAACACCAGAATCAATAGTATCCTTGAGTCAAAGTGAAAAAGAAAAGGCCAAAAAGAAGTAGGATATTACATTCATTGATCTCTTTTTATGCATCATTACGTTAGGCCCAAATGTATTTTTCTATCTGTATTCAATTGCAATACACAAAAGATTTCACATACAACTTAAAAGCAGATTAACATGCAGTTTGAAGCAAAGTGGAAGGCATAAAGTCATTTATTTTCAGGCAGTGAGCCAAACTCCTAAATCTTTTCAACTTATATTGTGAAACGTAAGAGAAACATTCCTGTAGGGTATTTTCCCCAATCACTTTGGAAACAAAAAATGAGAAAGCGAAATAGTATTGCAATGACAGCACTGAAAGATGCTAACTTTAATCACCACCTAACAACAAGCCTTCCGAAAACCTGTAATTTTACAAAATAGTCAGTAGGCTCTGCTAGAGGCAACTCTATTTTGTATAGCAAAATAGTAATGGATGATGTTGTTCTATACTTTACATCAGTGGTTCCCAACCCTTTTCAGCTAAAGTCCCATGTTCATAATCTAAAATGACCTTCCTTCTTCACGGACACACACACACACACCAAATGTCTCATACGGCACCCTTTAAGAAGTTAGGCTATTCCAGGCACAGTTCACAATCCCAGGGCTAGGGCAGTTGGCATGCAGAGTATATTTTAACTTCTTTTTTTGGGAACTTTCCAACTACTAAGCTGGGTATTATTACAACCTCACAGAACCCCGAGGGTCGTGCACCCATGGTTTGGAACCACAGCTTTACATCCTTTCTTTGATCAGCTGATGTGGTTTAAATGCAACATTTTCAAACAAAAAAAGTAAATTGAGACATTTGATCAGCTGGTTTGTTGAAAGAAGAAAATTAAAGTGCTAAATTGCTCATTAGATCCATTCATAACCACTTCTCAGAAATGTTCTGAATAAGGGCATAAAAAGTATTTGAAAAATCATAAAAATAACTGCAGAAGCTGTGAATCTGAAATACGAACAGAAAAAGCTGGGAATACTCAGCAGGTCAGGCAGCAACTGTGGAAAGAGAAACAAAGTCAATGTTCTTCAATCTGAAACATTTGCTCTGTTTCTCTTTTTACAGAAGATGCCAGAGTATTTCCAGCATTTTTGATTTTGAATATGAATAATAACTAACTGTTTAATACCAACAACTGCCTTAATGATTTAGATTGGTCACCTTATCATTTGTTTGTTGTCACTGTATTATGACAGGGACAAGTTACTGAATGCACATTTAATTTCATTAATTGTACAATTATCTTTAAAAAAAATATTAATTTTGCAGCCATATGTACGTCAAACTGAATTACCAGCTTTAGAAAAGTGTACAGATTTTATACAATATCTTCAGCTGGCAATAATCGTCTCAATCTTAGAATCTTAATAAAATGTAAAAGTGATTCCAATTACTTTAATTAGTATTGATTCTGATTAAACAAATGAACTTCTATTGCCCAAACAGATATTCTGAAAGAAATTAATAAAAAGCAAAATAGCAGAAATCTATTATAAAATCCAACAATTGCTCATTAGATCCATATACAATAATTCACAGTTAGCAAAATTAATACATATTTGTATAATTGAATTTCATTTTTATAATTTTAACAACAAAGGGTAAATTCAGTAATCTTGCAATTATACCAGGAAAGTTAGTTTCAAGGGGAGTGCGAGGCAGATAATAGATAACACAAATGTCATTCAAAGAAAGAAGTGTGATATCTTTAATCCAGTCAACCCAATGCAGTTGTGTCTGGACTGCCTCCTCGACCAGGGACCGTCACTAAATGCCGGCATTACCTACAACATCCATACCCTCGTGCAGTTTGCTTCACCTGAACTTGCTTGAGCCCAGCTCCCCATTGTCAGCATTCGACGACCAAATCTACCCTTAGAACACTTACACGGAAATCCAGAATACAATAAAAAATATAGCCTATATGTTACTAAAATACTCTGTACTCTGCTCTGGAGAGTTCTATAAATGTTTATATACAAGGAATACATTATTAATTCATGACAAAATACATTCAACTGTACAGTTTGCAATAGTCAGTACCGTGAGGAACACAGTCTGCCGAGTTGCAGAAAATATAACATTCATGGTGTGGGACGACTTGTATCATCTCACTGATGAACAAATGCTTTAAAAATATAAAAAAGTAAAAAAAGAGGAATTCAGAGTGTGCTTTATAGCCCCATGTGTGTCTAAAAGCAACATCAGCTGCTTTCAAGACACTTGGACAACTAACCAATTAAAATCTTCAAAAACCACCTGTCCAGATAATTTGAGAAAAACAGCAGAAACCTCTGCTTTGGTCTATATTTTCAATTTTAGATCACTTAGCTTAAAACACTGATTTCTTAACTAAGATGTAAATGTTCTTTAAAAAAAATGATAACATTGATAACAGCTTATGTGGAGAAAGATGGCTTAGAGCTGTTTTTTGGTACAGGTATTTTACGATATTTTACAACCGGTCTAACTGATACAAATTTGATGTACATGTGACTTGGAAAGACTGAACGTTTAGTTGTTATCTTTGGTTAATCAGAACATGGTGTTTTCTTTCGGCGTTCAGAAAGTTGCTGGTGTTCACAATTAAGTCAATATAATAATTAAAAGGCCGCATTCTAGACATTAAGCAGCATTGAAAAATATCTGGTACAAATTTCACATAAGGAACATATAAATTGTTAGCAAGTTCCTATTCAGGGTAATTAGTAGTTTCATCACATATAGCATTATGCGCTTGAGAGAAGTCAGTTTGCCTAAAGTATACAGCAACTTAAGATGATATTTTTTGTCTTGAAAGTATATGTCAGCTTTCAAGAGGCAACTGAAGATCTTCCTTTTATCCTCGGGATACTAACCAACACTTAGCCACTTTGAATTTGCCTTTACACTTCATTTCCTTGTAGCTATTTCCCTCAGGGTTAGGGCGTGCTGCTGCTCGAACAGGGAGTGCTCTGTGTGCTTCCAATGCTATGAGCGGCGCTGCTGTTTTCTGACGCCGGAGGAGATGTGGGGACCTGCTGCCTTCCACCTGTTTCACCTGCGGAGGTAAAACAATTGTCAATTAGTTGGCCAATGCACCAAACAAATGCACACATCCCACAGGCAAATTTAGTCTCAACATGCGGTAATAATAAATAACAAACAGAAATAACATCTCAGTTCTTTTGCTATGCATAAAGTAATTCATCAGTGGTTTGTATGAGAGATTATAATTCACCTAGAGAGGAAAACAGTTATCCATTAGTCGGCCAATTCCCCCAAAAGATGCAATGATTCAAGTCAAGTCAAGAGTGTTTATTGTCATGTGTCCCAGATACGACAATGAAATTCTTGCTTGCTGCAGCACAACAGAATATTAAGGCATAACGACACGCAAATTGAATCTTAATTTGTGATAAGATTAATTAAAAGGGCGGCACCTGTGGCGCAGCGGTAGAGTTGCTGCCTTGCAGCGCCAGAGGCCTGGATTTGATCCTGACTATGGGTGCCCTCTGCACAAACTTTGCACATTCTCCCTGTGACCTTGTGGGTTTTCTCCAGGTGCTCCAGTTTCCTCCTACACTCCAAAGATGTTTGAGTTTCTTGATCAATTTGCTTTGGTTAAAAAAAAACCCTGTAAATTGTCCCTCGTGTGCTGGATAGTGCCAGTGTACGGGGTAATCGCTGGTTGGAATGGTCTCGGTGGGTCGAGGGGCCCGTATCCGCGCTGTATCGCTAAAGTATAAAGTAAAGTCTAAAACTTCATGTGCTATGTACATTAAAGTGCCTTGTGGGCGAGGCTGAAGAATTTAAGGCCTTATGTTCTTATCAGATGAATCCTGCAATCCTCTGTGTGTAATTCCTTCATTTGTAGGTATATATTAAAACTTTCCAGCTTGAAAATAGTTTTCACAACCCATGAAGTTCCTGTTTTCCACTCCACTGCTGGAGATGTTTAAAAAAAAAAAATCACAATCCCTTTTCAAGGCCTCTCAGCTCTGAGGTTCACTGCCAAGTTAAAAAAAAAACAAATATGTCACAGATTCATGCAAAAATCAGAACCGGCCCCGATCCCCCACTGTTATCCCAGATTGGTAGCTTAATATCACATTCAACCATTTCCCAAACAATTTCACGATAGGGACTTATTTTTTGAGGATGTAAGGGGCTTTTCTATATTAATTGCACTTGTTGAACTTAAAGTTAGTGCACCATTCTAAGAAGGGATAAAGTCACGACTAGCACTGAACCAAATCCAAAATCACCCGTAAACTGCAAAAATGTGTGCTTAAGAACCATTCCATGAAAAATCAGATCAGCTTTTGAAAGCGTTCACTTTAGCAGATTGAACATGGTGGGGTGCACACAATATGATATTCTGCAGATGTAATTTGCAACTTTTAAACTGAAACAAAGCTAGCTCACAGCAGTTAGCTGCGTTAAAAATAAAATCAGTATTAGAACTCCCTGCCAAGTAAATCTGACTGATATTTTTCCATCTGCTCTAATCCACTCTGAGTTTGCTTTGTCAGATAATTTGTAATCAGGGTATTTAAAAAAAAGGTGGTCTACAATCATGGAAAGATTTATTTTTCTTCTTCGATAAATAACTCATTCTAACAATCGTAACAAATGAAAGGCACTTTGGTGGGTCCAAAAACCTTAAGCCAGACGCAGGCAATAGATGTAATTACCATCTAATAGTATGATTAATACACTGAATCAGATGCAATTCACAAACATGGTTCCATATAATGCCTGGAAATTGAACTGCAAACCCAAATATTTAGAGGGAGGATGTTTCCATGTTTAAGATGAACACATTTGGAACTGGTCAGAATTTATAACCTGCACTGAGAGATGTAGGAAAAACATGACTTAAGTGGAACATTTGAACTCAATGAGTTATACTGGATGACAATGAAGTCAGTTTCCACCTCCAGGGCTGAATAATAGTATTTCAGACAGCTGTTGTATCTTTTGCTGAATTTCAATTGATGTTTTCAAGGCAATAGGCTATGTTCAGTACAACTGCATCACAGTAGCATATTTTGCGATTTGCTGCCTCCGGTACCTTTGAGCTTTGTAAGTAAAAGGAAGTGATAACCATCTATTGTCATTCTCCCTTAGAGGGAAATAAATATCTTTCTTCCAGTGCAGGTTTATACAAGCCTGACTGGTTCCTATAACTTAAGGAATATTTCCCAGCTACAATTGTACAGCTGTTTTGTAAAATTAGTGTCAAGAGAGATGCTACAGGTCGTAATTTTGAATAAGCAACTTCATTTTGTTGTACACTTTAAGCAAAACCTGGGTTTATTCCCTCAGGCTTGCAACAGCATGTTCGGCAATGTGACCTGCCAAATGCTTCATCATGCCCCAACGTACAAATTAACGATGAGTCCACTTTTTCTAATCTGTCACCCTTGATAAATATGGAGTTGTGCTTGTGACGTAGTCAAAGTTTTGAATTAATCAATTGGTCTTAATGTTATGCACAATCCTCACTCATTTATTTTTTGTGAGCAATCCAGTTTTACAACTGCATCACAATACAATGACAAGAAGTACCTTCTTTGTCGATCAGCAAATATGCAATGTTTTTTTCTCTCCAGAAAACCAATAAATTAATGAATACTGAAAGAATTAGCCTAGATAAATCCACGACCCGCAGAAGAAGGAGTAAATCAAAAAGATTTATCACAGCAATGTAAGCATTCTTGCTACACAGCTTCACAGTAACGAGGTGATGGAAAACAAAATCTAAATATTTAGTCATCTCTGCAAAATCTATCTAAAGGGAATGGGTTAATTATGTGTAACACATCAAACAAATGAATGAAATACGGAGGATATACAGCATTACTTTTCCTCATCTTTTAAAACTCTTTCCGTGATAACTGATTGAATTGCTTGAAATTACTCCATGATAAAACACCCTTTGGCCCACCAATGCACTATTCACATTAGTTCTATGTTATCCCACTTTCCCATCCACACCTAATGCAATAAGGGTAATTTACACCGGCCAATTAACCTACAAACCCGCACATCCTCAGGATGTGGGAGGAAATCGGAGCACCTGGAGGAAACTCACACGGTCACAGGGAGAATGTGAAAAAACTCCACATAAACAGCACTCAAAGTTGGATCGAATCCAGATCTCTGATGCTGCGATGCAGCAGCTCCACCAGCCGCCCCACTGTGCCACCCGAACTACTATTGCGAATTTTGCTCTCCCAACAAAAATCTGTGTAATTGGAAATAAAACCTGTCCGAACTTTGCTTTGTTGTTTTGGCAGTGTTATTAAATTTATAATGAGCATCTGCTGTCTCAGTATCCAGCAGAAATAGTGTACCCAGATTAACTTTAATTAACTTCACCTTTTGCAAATGGAAATCCTTTTTAAAATATAATTCTTTCAAAGTTAGGAAAATAATGCTAAAGAAAAAACACTGTCAACTTCAACAAAATTGTTAGTGTATTGAAGAACTGTTGAAGTGCCGAGGATTGATTAAATTGTTCAAATCCAATAGGATTGGGCTTCATGTCTTCATATAATTTTATTGAAGAGATATGCAAGGATATACAGTGCCCTCCATAATGTTTGGGGCAAAGAACCATCATTTATTTATTTGCCTCTGTACTCCAGAATTTGAGATTTGTAATAGGAAAAAAATCACATGTGATTAAAGTGCACATTGTCAGCTTTTAATAAAGGCCGTTTTTATACATTTTGGTTTCACCATGTAGAAATTACAGCAGTATTTATACATAGTCCCCCCCCCCCCCCCCCCATAAATCTGTTTGAGACATCAGCCAAACCTTAAGCTTACCAAAATCAACTGTTTGGAACATAATTAAGAAAAAAGAGAGCACTGGTGAGCTTACTAATCACAAAGGGACTGGTAGGCCAAGGAATACCTCCACAGCTGATGACAGAAGAATTCTCTCTATAATAAAGAAAAAAACCCAAACACCTGTCCGACAGATCAGAAATACTCTTCAGGAGTCAGGTGTGGATTTGTCAATGGCCACTGGCCGCAGAAGACTTCATGAACAGAAATACAGAGGCTACACTGCAAGATGCAAACCACTGGTTAGCTGCAAAAATAGGATGGCCAGGTTACAGTTTGCCAAGAAGTACTTAAAAGAGCAACAACACTTCTGGAAAAAGGTCTTGTGGACAAATGAGACGAAGATTAACTTGTATCAGAGTGATGGCAAGAGCAAAGTATGGAGGAGATAAGGAACTGCCCAAGATCCAAAGCATACCACCTCATCTGTGAGACACAGTGGTGAGGGTGTTATGGCCTGGGCATGTATGGCTGCTGAAGGTACTGGCTCACTTATCTTAATTGATGATACAACTGCTGATGGTAGTAGCATAATGAATTCTGAAGTGTATAGACACATCCTATCTGCTCAAATTCAAACAAATGCCTCAAAACCCATTGGCTGGCAGTTCATTCTACAGCAAGACAATGATCCCAAACATACTGCTAAAGCAACAAAAAAGTTTTTTTTAGCTAAAAGATGGTCAATTCTTGAGTGGCCAAGTCAATCACCCAAACTGAACCCAATTGAGCATGCCATTTATATGCTGAAGAGAAAACTGAAGGGGACTAGCCCCCAACATGAGCATAAGCTAAAGATGGCTGCAATACAGGCCTGGTGCAGCACCACCAGAGAAGACACCCAATAACTGGTGATGTCCATGAATCGCAGACTTCAAGCAGTCATTGCATGCAAAGGATATGCAACAAAATACTAAACATGACTACTTTCATTTACATGACACTGCTGTGTCCCAAACATTACGGTGCCCTGAAATGGGGGGGCTATGTATAATCACTGCTGTAATTTCTACATGGTGAAACCAAAATGTATAAAAATGGCCATTATTACTATCTGACAATGTGCACTTTAACCACATGTGATTTTTTTTCTATTACAAATCTCAAATTGTGGAGTACAGAGGCAAATAAATAAATGATTAGTCTTTGTCCCAGACATTATGGAGGGCACTGTACAAGGACAAAAGAAACAGAAGCAGTGGAATACAGCTCTTCTCTTTGCTCTGACATTCAAAGCAAAGATTTCTGAATTCTTACCTTAACGTCACTTTCCTGCACTAACCCCATGTTCCTTGATTCCCTTTAAATCTAAAATATTCACATCCAGATAAAAAATGGAAGTCAATTGAGCGGTGACAGTAAATAGTTCTATAATGTATTTTTAAAATGTTTTCCTTACACATCCTTGCATATTTTTTGTTCAGCAATAATGTAATTAAGTCAATGATGGATGATTTAGACACAATGAAAGATCCCGCTTACAACACAAAACAGTTCTGTGATAAATATCTTGCCATTTCCTGGAGAATTTGAAAGGCCCTGAGGGGAGTGTACAGCAACATCGAACTCTGTCAATAGAACACAGTGATACAAAGAAAGGTCTAGGATTTATATTTGAGCTCTGCCATAAAATGCAGTGTTATTTCCCATAGTTTAGCTCTCTGCTGCTGTGATCTATTCCTATAGTTCCGCCAGGTGGTAATGCCAATGATCTGAGGGTTCTCTGTGAACATCATTAATTATATTCGATCACCCATCAAACGCAGGCAGCTGAACCTTTGATTTGTGTCCCTTTTATGTCATTTCTAATCCCAACCCGGACTTTCTGTTGAAAGGTTTTTTTTTGTGTGTTCGATAAGGTGGAGCACCTTATAACGTTGACCTATAGAACTTTTTGAACCATTTATCAATCTGCTAGATCAGGTAGTGAGGGCCATGCACGTCTCAAAGCAAAAAGCCTAATGCATGTGAATGTTCTTCTGTTTTTAACACCACACTAAAACCATTGGTGAAATGAGATCATTAATTTGGCTCAATGACATGCGGCTTTGAGCCGTGGGCTTGCAATCAGTCAAAATGTTAGAAAGACCCAGAGTGGGTCATATTGGAAAGTCTACATTTGCTAAAATAAGTGAAAATTAAACTCACTGTTGGCTCAGCTCAAAGCCAAATCATATGGACAACGCAAACTTCCATTCAAGCCACTAAGAACAACATGGCTTTTTAATAAAAACAAATACTGATACATTTCTACCTGGGGAGCTACATTAAAAATATATACAAATACAGAGAATACTGATGAATGCAAATTGCTCTACAATTAAGAATGGAGATTTAGAGAAATTGAAAGATTAATAAAAATGCATTCTCTGAAGAGGTTATAAATTCTTTATGGCTTCAGTGGTGGGGACAAAATATAATTTTTTTTAAAAAGCTGATTATATGAATATCTACATTGTGATCAATGGCGCACTAGACAAACCGTTTGCCCTGGAAACTATTGAAATTCAGTAAAAATATTTCATAAAATAGGGCGGCACAGTGACGCAGCGGAGGAATTGGTGTCTCCAGGGAGTCCTGGGTTCGATCCTGCCCTCAGGTGCTGTCTGTACAGAGTTTGCCTGTTCTCCCTGTGACTGCATGGGTTTTCTCTGGGTGTTACAGATAGGATAGTGTTAGTGTACGGGGTGATCGCTGTTCGGTGTGGACTAGGTGGGCTGAAGGGCGTGTTTCCACGCTGCATCTTTAAAGTCCAATTTAAAAAAAAATCCTTGACTGGTAAGACATTACTTTGTATTCAAATAGAAATATTTAGTAATGCATCTATCATGCCAGTTCAGTCTATTTTATACTTTAGCATACTAGTTCTAGCTGTTTCAAATGTTTCAACATCCTAATACCAAACTGACAAATTTACATAAAATGCTGATAGAATTCACGTAGTTGTACAAGTATTTCTTGATGTACCAGAATTGAATAAAAAGTGGATCTAGTTCACCAACTTACCAAATGTCTCACTTTTTTTTTTTATTTTTTTTTTTTACAGATTGCATGTGGTAGTATTTTCTCTATTTATATATTTCAGCTATGGACCAGTAAATTATACCCAATTATAAATTATACCCAATTATAAATTATACCCAATTTTCCCTAGGCTATGTACAGGAGGTTATCCTCTGGCAATATTTCTTATGAACTCATCCTCCCATCCTGTCAGCTTCCACAGACCCATTGCATCAAGATAAATGTATTTCAAGGAAATGGCCAACATTATTAAAATATAAATGACTTTATTAAGGCCCCATTACTTTAACCATATGTTAAATTATTATTTTGAAAACGTATTTCCACTCATTCTTCAAGTTCTAAAAATACTCTAACAACGGTGACACAGCCGATAGAGCTGCTGCTTCAGAGACCCGGGTTTGATCCTGACCCAGGTTGCGCATTCCCCCTGTGACTACGTGGGTTTAATACAGCTGCTCTGCTTTCTTCCTATAACCCTCCCACATGTGGGTTTATAGGTTAATTGGCATATATAAATTGTTTCTAGTGAGTAGGGAGTGGATGAAAAAGTGGGATAAGTTCAAGTGTGAACGGGCAATCGATGGTCGGTGTGGACTCGACGGGCCAAAGGACCATTTCCATGCTGTACCTCCAAACAGATTTCTACAAGTTCTAAAAGAAAGCCTACAATTCTATAATTTTCTTATAATTTTATGCACTTTATTTTAGACCTGATAGAATTATATAAAATTATGAAAGGCATAGATGGGGTAGACTGTCAGAACCATTTTCCCAGGGTGGAAATGTCAAAGACTGGAGGGCATTGCTTTAAGACAAAAGGGACAACATTTAAAGGAGATGTGTAGGGCAAGTTTGCTTTAACAGAGTGTACTGGGTACCTGGACAGCAATGCCATGGATGGTGGTGTTTTAGAGACTTTTAGATAGGCGCATGGATATGCAGGGAATGGAGGGATATGGATTATGTACAGGCAAATGAGATTAGTTTATTCTAGCATTATGTTCAACAGTCATTGTGGGCCGAAGCACCTGCTCCAGTTCTGTACTTTATGTTCTAATTATATGATTTAGAATCAATCAAGTTGTATATTTTGTCCAAATTCAGAAAAGGAATCAAAACTGAGATCTGTATGTTCATCAGTATATTAATCTCAGTTGGCAACTATTAATCCTTTCCTTATCCACCAGAAAAATGTAATTGTTTCATCTCCACAGAATGAGGATGATCCTATGCCAGATATATAGAGAAACAAAATCATTTCAAGCCTACCTGTGCGGGAGTAAATGTACCACAAAGCTCCTGTCAGAAGGGCACCAATCACAAAGGCTGCAAATGCAATTCCCACAACTGTGGGAGTATCCAGACCATAAATTATATCTGAAAGATGGAAGAAATATTATACAGATTTGCATGTAGATATGACAAAAAAAAACAACAACTCCAGTTGGAATTATCATTTAACAAAAAATCTTATTTTTTAATGTACAGGTTTATTCATGGATAGTAACATAATGACAAGTGATCTAGTATTTAGGGCACAACGCAAACATCAGTAATTAAACAATTAACTTATTTGTATGTAGATATGAAGTATTAAATTAATTAAATCTTCAGTTGGGATTATTAGTCACCAAAAAAATCAGTTACAGATGTGCAGAATTATTTATTAGTATCATAATGACAACTGAACTAGTGTTTAATGCAACATACTCATACCAACAACAATTAATTTGTCTGCAGGTTTGATTGCTTGCTTGCACTGTCTCAAACATCACAATACGTTTTTTCTTAAATTCTGAAACACAGGGAGACTTTAGACCTAAAGACATTGACTGCACAAAGGCCTATGTGTGTGTACCTTGTTAACAAATCTGGTTCAGATCGCTGCTATCCATCCTGCTCTAATTAAGTCTGAAACCATGATTTAGAAGGAGGCACAACATGTAATCTTAATAACAGTGCTGGAAATGGGCAAGAATAATAGCAAATCTCAGGTGATAGAGATTGTATCTATTAGAGATAAAATAATTTAAATAACTAATTGTTTAAAATGGGACAAAGGTCGACTACGTATTTTAAACATTAACCAACTCACATACGTTTGATAAAATCAAAAAGTGTTGAAATAAACACACCTTAAAGAAATTTTCCAGTGAGATTCATGAACTTATTATGCACGGTAGTTTGCCTTTAAAGAGCAAACTTATCCTGAATGTTACACTTACAAAAAAGGGCTACTTAGCTTCCACTGGTGTCATTGAGTATTATATGTGCCCCAGTTCTTTTCTATTTTAGTAATAATCATCTAATTAAGAGATTTTAAAGAGTTACATTGCTATTTATTATCTTAAGTTTAGAATGGATTATTCATTGTATCACTTTATAATTTAGGAATATCCATTTGTTATTCCCAGACAGAAGGAAAATCAGTGTTCCCATATAATTATGGTTAATGGCACATGCTTTGTTTTTGTTTCACTTGCAAGACCTCTGGTCAGCTTTTAGGGCTGAATTTCACTTAGCTGTAATCCTGCCACAATACCTCAGCAATCTAGCTAATCGTGGCAGGAAGTATTGGCAAGCAAGGTTGTAGTTTCAGAGAGAGATTGCTACATTAATTAGTAAAACATAGGGATGTTTGTGAATTGATGCTTTCATTTGCACATGTATTTCTGAATATAAAGAAAGAGAGAATTAAACAGTTTCATTCTGTGGATATAATTCCTCTTCTCATTCACTTTTAGCGGTGAAAGTGAACGGAAAGAGGAATTAAATCCATAGAATTAAACAATTTCTTAATCAAAAATACATTTAATGTAAAATCATACTTTAAAAGAACGTGGACCTGAATCAGTGCATGAAAGCAGCACTGAAGAGATGGTGCTATACCATTTTGGACCAATGATCCCCAACAGCTCAAGTTTAGTTCAGACTGGCCCCAGGATGTCATGTTGGGTAGAACACTCTTGCATTCTTTATCCAAAAGCTGATGACATGAGGGAAGAAATCAACTTGGGCTTTGAATCACCAGTGTGAGAGAAGGGAGGCGGGATGAGGGAGGTGGGTCTGGAACAAGGTTGTAAAGAGGTAGGTTTTAGAGAGAGATTTAGATTGGGGTTTGATCGGATAAGGCAGGGTCAGTCATCTACTGGAAAATAAATTAGGGTTGGGAACTCTTAAAAGTGGTTAGGGACTCTGGTGATATTGACAATAAATAGACAACAGGAACTTATGCAAAATGTTTTTTGGAGATGGGAAGACTTTATTGGAAGTATGTGAGGCATGTCTTGTTGCACAGTGGTGGTGGAGGAAGCAGACACATTAGCGGCGTTTAAGAGACCTTTGGATAGGCACAGGGAATAGAGGGACGTGGATCATGTACAGCCCAAAGAGGGCTTTAATTTGGTATCATCTTCAGCACAAACATTATGGTATGAAGGGTTTGTTCCTGTGCTGTACTGTTCAATGTTGAAAACATTATGTGTTATGTTTTATATTATGCTGCAAAACTATCCAAAAATAAAAAGTCACTGAATGAGGAAACTTATTACTTATCAAAGCAAATGGTACCACTGACTGAAAGCTCGTCCATAAGAACATGAATGAACAACAGTAGTAGCAGCTTCCATCCTGCCCCTTATGCCTGCTCCACCATCAAGATCATCATGGCTGATCTTCTACCTCAGCGCTACTTTCTTGCATTACCTCCTTGATTCTCTTATTAGTTTTAAAACATAAGCATATCATTATAAGCATAACAATTTTACAGCTAAAATAATATTTAATAATTTAACTTACAAGGCCTTGGTTTCTCGGCAATAATCTGGGTGTCCATTTTCACTAAAAGGAAGAAAAATCAATGTATTAATTACCTATCAAAATATTGGCCTTTGGCCAGTCATCATTCTCGAGTTCACAAGAAGAGTTTGATTAAATATTAAAACTGAATTCTATAAACATAGCAAAGAACAAGTTACTAGGATACATGCTGGATTGCACATATTGTGTTCACTAGCAGTTCTACATTTCTTTTTTATTGCTTAAGTACGTTGTTCAAGTACAAAATGGCTTTGATGGATAGATTGAAAGAGCTTCCTGCTTTCTCACTGGGCTGGAGAAAAGTGTGGGGGGGGGGGAAACGGGACTGAGGATTTTTAACACAACTGTATGGTCAACAATAATTCCATGTTACATTTTAAGACTGTTTTTGCCTTGAACTTGTATCTCACCATTACTCATTTATGCAGAACAATGGTTTAGGTTTATTATTGTCACATGTACCAGGGTGCAGTGAAAAGCTGTGTTTTTCATGTTATCCAAACAGATCAGATATACCACACAAATACAATCAAGTCAAACTCAAGTGCAGAAGATACAGCAAAGGCGAAGATACAAAGTGCAGGATATGTATATGGTTGGTATGTTTATTTTAAGACATAGCAAAACACAGAGTGCTGGAGGAACTCAGCAGGCGAGGTAGTAACTGGGGAAAGATTGGACTACTGATGTTTTGGTTCAGGACCCTTCTTCAGACCCAAATGGAAACATCATCTGTCCATTCTCTCCTCAGATGCTGCGTGACGCACTGAGCTTCCCCAGAACCTTGTGTTTTTCGCAAGCATCTGCAGTTTCTTGGGTGGTCTTTGTTCTAAGAAATTTTAAATTAAAAAAAATTTGAGCCCAGTGTGCAAACCAAAACAGTGTGGAATGTTCTTGCAATCCATTGAATATATCTATTAAGAAACTAAGAAAATGGTAAAGTACAAAACTGAACACCTTCACACACAATCAAAATAGAGCAAAATGCATTTAGTAGACTTCCCTCCCTACCCCCCTTTACTGTCTAAACAGAATAAACACATAAATAATTCATCAAATATCTTTCCATATAAGCACTGCTTGCTTCACATAAAAGAACGGATAAACAAAGTCCATATGCTTCAAAACATGTTGTTTATAAAGGGGTGTGGTTATTTATTCCAGATGACCATAATTTTTTTTCTTGCCTGCACCAATCTCTTCAGAGTTGTTGGTGAGCTGAAGTTTTGAAGTGTTGAATGTAGTGAGAAAAGATTTGAAAAATCAGATCTCATCGGTTTCTTTCCCCAGACACTACCCAAGGTTGTAGACTGCTTCCACATTTTAGAGCATGGTATTGGGTCCTGGTTATCGAGTTTGTGTCAGAAACAAAGACAAGTTTTACTTGCCTTTCCTACTGTTTATTTTGATAAAATTGCGGCTCGTATAATAATAGGTTCAGGCCAATATAGAGGCAGTGAAGATATAGTGAGTAGTGATAGAGGGGTGGGGATGGCACACTGTGAACCTCTAACTGGTAAACCATATTGGTTGTAGGTAAGGATGAAGGAGCTAACATGAATGGATCTGCATCCAATTGAAGGCGGGGAAGAAAAAACACAGATAGAGATGTCCTAGTTCTGATCAGAATATGTATTTGGTTGATATGTTAGGCTGGAGCAGAATCAAGCACAACATAATGTGACGCAATCCAATTATGAAATGAGGCTTTCAATAACAGTTAATTTATGACTGTTATAAATGTATATATCCAGCTCATAGTTGTTCTTTTAAATCTTGTACAGATTATATTGAAAACTGTTCTTTGTTAACGAGGCCATTTTTTATGGAACAGATTTAAACAATAACTTGCACAGGAGTACGTGGCCAGATCTATCCATCCTTCACTTGACTGATCTGTTAGAGCAAATATGCTCTTCAACTGCAATCGAACAGAGTCCAAATTCAACTTAATAAACAAAACTACACTGGAAAGCAAACTTCATACTTTTACCAAGATATAAAACAATAGTTCATTTATATTTCCTGTGAAAATTTCTATACTGATACTGTGCTGATTTATGACAGCGTTCTTGGTCATCCAGCCATAATGTTCATAGGGACATATCCCTCCCCAATATAAAAAAATACATCTGTTCAGGCTGTACACTGTTGTGCCAGGAACATAATACAACACCCTACTACCCCAAACCCCCTGCCCCCCTCCACCGTTTGTTACTGAACCTGGAACCAAATCCCCAACTTCTGCTGACACCTCCTCACCAATGAACCCGTTTGTGGCTTGGTGTAGAGAGGCAAGGGCTCAGGGCTGCATCCTGATTGACACTGGTTGAGAGTAGCCCATTGTCAGGGACTGGCAACAGTTCCATGACATCCCAGATTCCATTGTCTCTCTCTCATCACCTTCTGAAGGATTGGGAGTTGCTCTCTCCCTATTGCCTACGCAACTGTCCCCACCTCAAAAACCATTACTGGCTAGAACAAACCAATACTCAATAAATGGCATGGCGTCATAACCCCTTGACCATCTTCAACTGCTCCAAAGCGCTTGACATGGTCGATCACTTTACTCTCACTAATCATTAGTCCTCCAGCATCCAGCTGCAGATCTGTGGTGTTTCGCCCAACAATGTAGAAGCAGCCATCAAACTTCTGTTAATGAGATGTGGTCTTACATGCACCTTTACCTCTGGACTTCATTGGTTATCATAGGCTCACAATATAATGCGTTCCTGTCCTAGATAGGATAATTTTCCATACATATGCCAAATCGATGACACTCAATTCTACTTTTCTGCCATTTCTTTCAACTGGTGCTTTCCTTCTGTTCAAGTCGTATCACAAATATATTTAATCCTTGCATGTAAAGGTATTATTTACAACAATATGCAAAAGTTCTGCTAATCTACCAGTGATTTCATTCTTCTCGTTGGACACTGCCTCAATGTGAGCAGTGAGATCTTGATAGCTTGGTCTAGAGTGAACCAAATTTCATACCTCCATTCGATCACAAAAACCATCCTACCATCCGTGAAAAAGTGACATTCCACACTTCATTAATGTTTTTTTGCTAGCCTAGAGGAAAGCAGTTACTGATTGCATACATCTGTGTGGATTACCCGTTATGTAAACCAATGCACAAGAAGTATATGCCACACACACAAACTACAGTCAGGCTTTTAATGGTGACTAACCTTGTGCGATGGTTGGAGCAACTTTTCCAGAAATGACGGCCAGTGGCTTTGTAAATGATTGCCTGTTCCTTGCCATAGCCATTATTATTTGAAAATTCACACTTATACAAGCTTCATCAGGTGGAATACACTGCAGCAAGAGACGATATATCAAAATCAGGTTAAAAACAAGCACACTCAACAGGTCTAATGCTTTGTGTTAACAATAATTGCAAACATTATGGTTTAGTAACCATTGCATTGATTTATGGCTGGAATCTTTGCATTGATATATTTTCTGCCAATGAATAATTTATAATTCCAATGATCAATCCCAAGTGTTTTTGAGGCCAGATATTTAAATAGATTTTCGTGCTTACCAATTAATTAACTGCACTCATAGTGATTTGTATATTTGATTATAAAAATAGATGTCATTAAACTGGAAAGAGTGCAGAGTAGATTTACAAGGATTTTGCCAGGACTTGAGGGGCTGAGCTATAGGGAGAGGTTGGGCAAACTAGGACTTTACCCAGAGTAAGGGAATCAAGAACCAGAGGACATGGGTTTGAGGTGAGAGGACAAAGATTTAATAGGAACCGGAAGGACAACTTTTTCCACACAGTGAATGATGGGTATATGGAACAAGCTGTCAGAGGAAGGGGTTGAGGCAGGTATTATAACAACATTTAAGAGATATTTGGACAGGCACATGGATAGAAAAGGTTTAGAGGGAGATGGGCCAAACGTGGGCAGATGGGACTAGTCTTTTATTGTCATATGGGGGCATCTTGGTCAGCATGGACAAGTTGGGCTGAAGGGCATTGCCACTTTTCATTTCACTGCACATCTCATATGTGTATGTGACGAATAAACTTGACTTGACTGTTCCTGTCCTGTATGACTGGCTCTACAAGATAATAGGAGCCCGAAACAAAGCTGGTAAATGTTTTCTATAGAAAACATGCACAAGCAATGTATGATTCAACACGGCAGATCTCAAGATATAGATTGTTGGCTGTCAGGGGATACATAAATCATTCTGGTGACTCACATTATTTACTTCAGCAGTGGCCATCAGCAAAGTTACAGCAACTTTTAGTTAAAACTGTGTGTTGTGTTATCTATAACTAGATAAATGTTCCAACTGCTTTTAACGTGGATGAGGAAATCTGACTAACATTCTAAGCTTGCAGAAATAAAGCATGCATTGCAAATTGCTGGTATTTATGTCCTTATTTTCAAATAACTAAATAGACAAACCTTGGGGAGATTAGGAAACCCTTGGCTTTCACCATCCTTTTTACTGCATAACATAATTTCACAATGAAGGAAAACCAAGGACATGTTGTAGACTGGCTTAAAGATAAAGCTGAATCTCTTTTTCTCCATCTCTGCGTGCGGTATGAGGAAATCAAGCTTCTGGGAACTGTAGAAGGCCACCGAGTCTTCTCTTGGACAAATGTTTTCAATAATGGCATAGTTTGAATGGGCAGCAGGGTCCGACGATGGAGAAATGTAACATGTTTGGATGACAAAACTGATATCTGGGTCAGATTTCGTAATAGAGACCTAAATCCAAAGAGCAAGAAGAGAAAAATTATTTAAAATTCTCAAATGACATCACAATACAATTTAATCAAAATCATCAAAAAGGTGGAAGAAGATAGTTGTGAAAAAAAAATTTACAGCCTTAATTCTATTTTTTTTTTTTGCTGTAGTAATTTGATTCTCATTGTGAATATTCTGCGTTGCTTGGATGCTCCTATGATATTGGGCTAGGGCAACGAGCAACTCTTTAAAGCCAGAACAGGCTGTATTTTCAGATTAGCCTTTCGCTCGAGAGAAAAACAAAAGTATACCACTATGCAAAGAACCAACATGTGTGGAATGGAAACAGATCAGTATCTGGAAATTTACTGCATCATTATTTTTTATATCTATTTTTAAATTGGCAGAATAATGAGGTTGTTGTGAAGTTCCTTCCTGTCATTGCAACAAAAGAAACGCTAAACAATGCGACCATGAATTGGCTCTGGTTGTGCAAAGATGCTTTTGTGTTACCGCGTGCATGTTTTTGATCTGCAGCTGCATGTGATCTTAATGACACATTAATTTTTTTTGAATGATTTTTCACTATAGTAGGAATCACGCGACTCAGACAACCAAGAAATTGCTAGTTGTAACTTGCTTAAGCTGTAACTAATAATACTCCTATAGTTAAACTTGAGAAAGCTTGTGATAATTATATAAGAGGAAAGACTTTCCCCAGTTTTTTTTTATTTTCACGTTGAGACAATGAAGAGGGGCTGCGTGGGAATCAATGCTTATACATTAAATCATTTACTTAAAAAGACTTTGGTCTTTTAAACTGTTTGAATATAGATTACAGATTGCCCTATTATTCGCTGATAAAATTCCAGATAAATTGAGTGTTTTCTTAGTCTAAAAATGTGCCATTCATTGCTTTTTTAAATTGACAGGATAAAGTGGTCACTGTTGCAAAATGTGATAGTAAGTGGGCAATCATTGATAGTAATAATACACAGAGAGTGCAGAAGAGATTTGTCAAGATGTTAAGACACAAAATGCTGGAGTAACTCAGCGGATCAGGCAGCATCTCCAGAGAGAAGGAATGAGTTACGTTTAGGGTCGAGACCCTTCTTCTAGATGTTGCCTAGAATGGAGGACTGCAATTGTAGAGTGAGATTGGAAGACTGGAGTTATTCACTGAAACATTAGAGGCTGAGGAATGACTTTAAGGAGATTTATAACATTACAGGAATCAGAGAGAATCGGTAGTCAGCGTCTTTTTCTCAGGGCAGGGAACGGGCGGCACGGTGGCGCAGCGGTAGAGTTGCTGCCTTACAGCACTTGCAGCGCCGGAGACCCGGGTTCGATCCCGACTACGGGTGCTGTCTGTACGGAGTTTGTACGTTCTCCCCATGCGTGGGTTTTCTCCGAGATCTTCGGTTTCTTCCCACAATCCAAAGCTGTGCAGTTATTAGATTAATTGGCTTGGTGTATATGTAAATTGTCCATAGTGTGTGTAGGATAGTGTTAATGTGCGGGGATCGCTGGTCGGTGCGGACTCGGTAGGCTGAAGGGCCTGTTTCTGCGCTGTATCTCTAAACTAAACTAGAGGGTGTAGTTTAAGATGAGAAGCCTTAAAGGAGATCTGAAGGGCAGGTTTTCACACAGCGGATCGCGGTCATTCGGAAGGAGTTGTCAGATGTGGTGGGAGAGGCAGATAGAACATTTAAAAACCATTTGGGCAGGTACTTAGATAGAAACGGCAAATGGGATTAGCACAGACCTGTATGATGCTTCACATTGAAGAGGTGGACTGAAAGGCTCCATTTCTGTATTCTACAATTCTATAATTCTATTTTAATCATACTCTGTTAAACAACGTAATATTCAACCTTCAGTATTTTAGCTTGCAGTAATTAAAAATAAACTTATTTATTATTGAAAAGACCTTTGGTTTTGAGAACCCTGCAGGAAAAATACTTTGCTAGTGCAAATCTGAAACTCTCTAGCCCCTAACCCCATTTCTTTCATTGACACAATTGATTGTATAAAACGATTTTGTACAACCCAAGGTTTCTGAAGATCACAACTATCACATTACAGCAGAACTAACTATATTTGGATGTAATTTATTAAAATGTTTTTCACCCTAACTAACAGCAGCTTGAATAAGCAAGAATATAATTAATGTATAAAGTGTGTGCTTTAGTTAATGATGTAACAGTCTTAGATAGCATCTTAGTTTTACAAGTAGTATTACAGACCACAATGAAATTACGGTCATTGTATCATGGTCAGGAAAATCACTTCGGTCAAATTCCAGTATCACTTCTGGGTTGATCATGCCTGCAATTTTCCCTGTCGAGCCATAGAAAGCAAAACCACAAGCTAACCACATGCTCGTTTGATTGCACACAAAAAAGGAACTGATATAATTCAGCACAAAGCGCCAATTGCACAATTCTTCATTTGCAAGCTAGGCAAGATCATTACCTCAACAAATAATGGGGCATTTTCCGAAACAGTGTGCACTCCCTGTGTGGGTGCGCGGAACAAATCTGTGCTGTACAGCTCCATGTTCAAAGTCGCGTTGTTGACTTGGTTCATTGAAGGGAAATTACGGCGTCGAGGCACTTTTGATTTCTTGCTCGCTGATGAGTATGTACAGTTAAACTGAAACAACAGAAACATTATCACTAATAATGCCATGCTAGCTGCAACCAACTATTAAACTCTTCCTTTTTCACACAAAGGGTGGTGGATGTATGGAATGAGCTGCTGGAGGAGGTAGTTGAGGCAGGTAATATCACAACGTTTATGAAATAATTAAGACAAGTGCATGGATAGGACAGGATTAGAGGGATATGGGCCAAATCCAGGACGAGGGGTCATCCAGGACAAGGGGTCACAGCTTAAGGATAGAGGGGAAATCCTTTAGGACCGAGATGAGAAAAACATTTTTCACACAGAGAGTGGTGAATCTCTGGAACTCTCTGCCACAGAAGGTAGTTGACGCCAGTTCATTGGCTATATTTAAGAGGGAGTTAGATGTGGCCATTGTGGCTAAAGGGATCAGGGGTATGGAGAGAAGGCAAGTACGGGATACTGAGTTGGATGATCAGCCATGATCATATTGAATGGCGGTGCAGGCTCGAAGGGCCGAATGGCCTACTCCTGCACCTATGTTTCTATGTAAATGCAGGTAAGTAGGACGAGTGTAGATGGGACATGTTGGTCGGTGTGGGCAAGTTCCGCCGAAGGGTCTGTTTCCACACGCTATGACTGTATGACTCTTACAAATTCTAGTACAATGGTCCTCTGCTTAGCGCTACTCAACGGAACACTTATTTGTTTGTGCACTCTCTGTATTGCAAAATTGTCACTCGCAGTTGTCAGCATCTGAACCACTGTGAAACCTCCTTGTGGTATGCCTCCTATGAGGAAGCCCTCCTCCCTCCACTGGAAGCAGTAAGTCCTTCTGGTCACCGATTTCCCCCCCCCCCCCCCCGCCACGCCTGTTCTCACTCAAACTTCCCACCACAGCCTCAGCTCCCACCTTTGTGTCCACTGCCTGACCTGCTGAGTCCTCCAGCACTTGTGTGTTTGGGTCATAATGTTAACGTTTACTTTGCTCAAATAAAACAGGCGACCCATATTTGCAACACATTTTAAGGTCAGCAGCTGAATAGTTAACTGTGCAATCGATTATTTTTGTAGGACCATGAAATTCAGAAGGCAGATGTCCTTGCTAATGTGTACTCTAACCTGCTTGCATGCACGAATGTAAATTGAAATCAATACGCAAGCTGCATTGCATACCAGAATAGTTCTGGGTCTGCTTCCAACTAGGTCATCACCATCTCCAGGAAAGCCATTGTCTCCAGATTCTTCATTATCACTATACCATCCGCTTTCTTCAATGGCATACTCCAACTGCATCACAATCTGTCAGTCAGGGAAAATTAAGAATAGCTTAATGAAACATTTTTGAAATAGATTCATTAAATTAGAAAAAAAAAAAAAAAAAAAATAGTTGACCTGCAAAATCACTGGTCATGTTCAAATAGTAAAAGAAAATATGTTTTCTTCCGGGTACCCAATCTCTAATCGGCTCACTCTCACAAGTAGCATGGTGCTACTTGCCCTTATTCTAAACTCTCTCCATCAGCAGTTGTTCATCATTTCCCCTCTGCCATGTGCAGTGACTTTTGCCTTCAAACTTTTAGCGTTGCCACCGACTAAACAATCTTTCCCTAGACAGCTTATTTTGCTTCCCTACACCGCCATCTATTCTGCTTCCTATTTTTGGTCTATATTATTTCTCTACCATAGAATGTTTTCTGAGATGTCACTCTTAACGTGAAATTTTATACAAGTATAATTTTCCCCTTTTTCTCCTCTACTGCTCTCCTTATCTTTTCCCTCATTGAGCCTCCCCAACACACTCATTCCCTCTGCATTTACTAATCATAGAATTGTATGTCTAAACATTCTCTTTCTATGCTGAGCAAGCAAGAAGCAAAGTAGTGTACCAATTAACAGTGATAAAGTAAAGTAATGGTCAGAAAAAAATATTAATCTAGTGGCCATCCAATTGCCTGAAGCATATTTCATCCAGGCATTCATCAATTTATTTTATAAAATTAACAAATCATGGGAAAAATCAAATGGAGAGCAGGATAAATCTGCTTTTTGGGGAAAAAAATTATCTGAATTTTAATAAGGTTGTGTCATGAAAATGAAACTTAAAAACATGTTTTTTCCCCCCATTAGTAACTTCATTGCAGCACAGCATTCGAAAAGCAGCAAGACCACATATTTTGTGAAAAAACACAAAACCTGGATCTGAAGATGCCAAATGCCAAAAATTTGGTTTCCACAAGTCTCACGTTTTGGTCTCCTAAACAATTGAATGCCAATGAGAAATAATAGTTGAAGGGAAACTGAGCAATTGTGTGAAATATTAGATTTCCTTCTGTATCCTCTCGGGCTTGACCAGCTAATGCATGGAGGAGCCCATACTTGCCCAGCATCTGACAGTGACAGACACATCACACCTGGAGGAGATTTTTAGAGGATTCTCCACCATACATGCAGCCCCCTGAGGGACAAGGCAATCTATACAGAAGCAGACCTTCAAAACATTTACAATCCTGCTTCAGTATTACTTAAAAAGGGATCAGCTAAAGCAAATGTTTAGCACAGACATGTTGCCTCAGGTGGGTCTCTTTTGAAGAATATACTTTCCCAATTCTTCTGTTGGGCCTCCCAATTACGTCCATCAGTGGTGACCATGGCTTCAATATGCAACCCATCAGGTTGGCCTCCCTTCCAATCTGAAAAACTGTCAATCTGCCCGCCTAACACTCATAGACCAAAGAACAGTACAGCACTGGAAAGGACCCTTTGCTCCACAATGTCTGTGCCGAACATGATGTCAAGGTAAAATAATCTCCTCTGCCTGCCTGTATGTGATCCATATATTGTTCAAAGCAGAACTTTTTGATATTTTTTTAAATCTTTGACAGTAGTTTATTATCCTCTGGTAGACAGGATTAAAATTAGTTTCATTGTAGTCTTTTGCAACAAGTTTAAAGCCAGCAGCTTATTAATTGTTTCACCTACCGAATTCAAATAGACAGTGGAACCATCCATGGATGGGTACATAGTCGTCTCACAGCCAGTGAGTGAAGATTCCAAAATATAATGCGTGGCATTTACTTTTGCTTTGCATTTTGGATCCAGTAGAGTAATCTCCATAACTGTAGATGTGTCAATCTGTAGAAAAACATCATGAGATGATAAAAATATAAACTCAGATTGCTTAATCTCTGCAGCTTCAACCTTCATGTATCTTTACTCTTGCACTGAATCATGTAGGAATCTTGTGTGAACGGGTGATCGATGGTCGACGTGGACCCAGTGGGCCTGTTTCCATGCTGTATCTTTAAAACTAAAATCTTTAAAACTAAAGGCCAAGATATAATTTGCCTTTCTTTCTGCTTGATGTACCCACATGTTAATTTTCACTGAGTTGTGAAAAAGGACACCCAAATCCCTCTGGAGACCAATGCATCCCAATAACAATTGAGAAAATGCATTGCTTCACCACGTTTTTCAACTAAAGCAGACACTTCTATTATATTCTATCTGCTATATCCTCACACATTTTATTAGCCTGTCAAAACCTTCTTATAGCTTAAAAAAAAAGACAAATTGCTGGAGTAACAGCGGGCCAGGCAGCATGATGCCCAATCCTCAATCAGTTTCTCACACTCTAATTATATTTGGTGACTTCTCGAGTGGCAGTTTATCAAAGGCCTTTGAAATATCCAGAAATATCACATCAAATTGTTCATCCTTACCAATTCTGGGAATTACAACCTCAAAAAAACATTTCCCTTCCACAAATCCATATTGACTCTGCCCAATCTCATTGTTCTTTCCTTTTATGGCAACAGAATGCTCAAGCACAACTGTATCTACAACTAGCAAACAATCGAAGCAACAATCTACTTGAGGATAGACACAAAAAGCTGGAGTATCTCAGCAGAACAGGCAGGATCACTGGAGAAAAGGAATAAGTGATGTTTCGGGTCAAGACCCTTCAGACCGAAAGGTCTGAATGACAATAAACGAATCTAATCTAAAAGACTTGAGGAACTCTGTGTTGGAGCAGCAAATTGTGGGTAGAAGCAAATGGTCAACGTTTCGAGTTGAAATCCTGCATCAGGTCTCTTGCTCCAGATTCCAGCACCTGAATTTTGTCTCCAACTGTCTGAACTGATGATATTTTTGTGAATTAATATTTACAAAATTGATAAAGCATATAATAGAATTAAACAAACCTGCAAGCTGCTCTTTTCAATTACAGCGATCATTTTTTCATCTTTGCATTGAACAGATAGGGCCACATTATCAATAGTTTGAATTTCTGGTTCAGGTAATCCACTTCTCATTAGCCTTTCAAATGTACTATCTTGTGATCGCTGTGGCAACTTGTGAGCGGTGTCCACCCCGTCATATTCTTCTTGGTCAAAGTGAAATGGAAACCGAAGAGCTTTTCTATGCCCAGGCAAGGCCTGATCTGACGATTGCAAAGGCTCCCTCAGAATAGTCAGCTCTGGTGGCAGGAAGGACTCAACCTCCTCTTCTTCAACTAGAATAGGATGTGGGTGTTGGAAGAACAGGAAATAGTCAATAAACAGTCTTTCCATTTAAAACATTACAAGGCTTAAAACAAGTTTCATTAGAAGATCTAATTTACTCCAGTGTTATAACTGTATTAATAACCATAAAACCCATATAACAATTACAGCACGGAAACAGGCCATCTCGGCCCTTCTAGTCCGTGCCGAACACTTATTCTCCCCTAGTCCCATCTACCTGCACTCAGACCATAACCCTCCATTCCTTTCCCGTCCATATACCTATCCAATTTATTTTTAAATGATAAAATCGAACCTGCCTCCACCACTTCCACTGGAAGCTCATTCCACACAGCTACCACTCTGAGTAAAGAAGTTCCCCCTCATGTTACCCCTAAACTTCTGTCCCTTATTTCTCAAGTCATGTCCTCTTGTTTGAATCTTCCCTACTCTCAGTGGGAAAAGCTTATCCACGTCAACTCTGTCTATCCCTGCATTGTCTTATTTCATTTGAAGCATTCTATGTTTAGGAGGAAATGGTAAGACCATGCGGAGGCGATTTATTAAAAGTGGTGTACCCCAGGAGATCAGTCAAAGATGATATCCTGAGCACAACTATGGTACAGCTTTTATTTTCTCAGTTGATTACACACAAACTTGATTGTCAGTAAAACTATGTCATGATTACAGACTGGAGGTTACAGAAAGACTTCGTTAGATAACAAACTCGGTCTTGATTATGGAATAAAGTGACTATCCACAAGTCTAATTTAGTCAACAGTAGATTCAATTGCTGTGTTATAATCAATGAAGTTCCTGAAACTTGAGTGTCGTCAATGCTGCATTCCATATCTCTACTTTTAAGCTTTGTCTGCCATTCCCTGTCACCAAATTAGCATAAACCACATCCCTATTTATTACTTATTAGTCCGACTATTCTTTCCCAGACAACACCGTGGAACACAGTAATACTGTTTTGTAATCTATAGAATGCTCCATGGAACAAGATTTGATTCAGTTCTTTTTTCTTAAATGGATTGAGTTCTAATTTTCAAAAGACTCTCAAATACTAAACATCTTAATGTCAAATATTCTAAACAGTTGAACACAACGCTATTATACCATTTAATATCACGGGCTGAAAGAGCAACAATAGTGTTACTGTACTATTACAATGCATTACATACCACAAAAATGCAATCGGAACAATATCAACATTCTCCAGCATCAGTATTTCTGGTAGACTGAATGAATCTATGTGGGTTTGGATCAACTACACTATTCAGATTGAGATTTAAAAATTCAACATTACAATTATTTTGAAATCAACACTCAGTCCACATCAGTTTTCCAACATTCCTGACTAATTAGATCTTTTCAAATTGGACCTTAGAATTTCTCTTTCATTCTTTCCCCCCTTCTTAAATTAGTTCTTTACAGTACAAGGCTCAGATTATTTATGATTTTCAATGTGCATCATGAATAGTGATTTGACCAAGGTATCAAGGAGCCATGTCTAAATATTGTACTTTTAAGCCATGTTCTTCACTGTACCAAGTCAAGTTTATTCGTCTCATACACATACAAGATGTGCGGTGAAATGAAAAGTGGGAATGCTCGCGGACTTTGTGCAAAAAAACAAACAACCAAACAAACTACAAACATTGCTTGGCCAAAATGATCCAACAGTTTTCAGGGAAAGGCCAAGCAGATCAGTTGGTTAAAAGGGTGATAAAAATTTAAGTCTTCAGCTTCAGTATAAAATGTCAATGTTACCAAACCAACTACATCTATCATTGACTGTAACCCTAATAACACTTGTTACATCCATGATAGTATTTCCTCTTGAAAAGGAAGAAAGAAATAGCAAGTTTTGTACACTAATAGCCATCAGGAATGGTGAAGCAAAACTACCCAAAGGATTATTCAATAAAGTTGTTCATTTTATTATTGCAAGGACTTGTGATAACTTTCAAACGATTAACAAGTTTAATTTGACATTTTAATTTTTCTATAACACTGGTTGATGCCACTGGGAGACTGGACTGTTTATGTTCAGAAATCCTGTGGTTTGGGCGAACTGCACTAACAATTTCAAAAGTACATGATTCCCAAGGAGTAATTCCTTTGGGTCAAAATAATGCACAAAGCATATGGTGCTGAGGAAAGCAATTTGTTAATAGTGAATTTAACGTAAAAAAATTGAACATTTATCAGCGGGGCTTCCTTGAATTAACTTGTGCTATTGTCCCTTCATCGAAGACCAGCTGCTATATTTATATTTTAGGATGGGTTGGTTGTTTTATGGGCTTTTTAGTGCTTTTGTCAATGTTGTTTTTTGATAAAGCCATTCAAGGTTGGGATTTCTACTACTTCGGACAAAAATATGTGTGCTGAAATGCCATTACTTTCAAATTTTCCTTCCCCAATCTCATCTGATCCTGATCTGTATTGGTAGCCTTCCATCAATAAGGGTCAATATTGCAATACCATCATGATTTAACAGTATTGCTGGAGCAACCTCTTCAGACACAGTAAGTGGATTCACCTCCTCAACTATCTCAAGGCTACTTTGGATGCAAAAGGTCACTCTTGCTAGCAAAGAAAACTTCTCATAAGAAAGTTTATCCAGGATTTGTTCATTTTCCATTTACAGTTCCTTCACCACTTATCTGGTTCAGCTTAATCCCCAAGTTACTTGAGATAATTCCACACTGCAGAGATCCAAAGAAATCCTCCAAGATGTCTTATTTCACTTTTGATGTAAAAAAAGATACAATTCCAACTACCCACATTGGCATTTGTGCTATTGCCATTCACATAAAGCAAAATAGAAACGGATCGAATGCACATTTGAAAAGATATCTATGTCAAAGAAAAATATTGATAGAGAAAAATAGCAGCAGGAATTAAAACTGTAAAGTTAGATAACATGTGAAGAAAAGAATGAAAAGGAGAGAAGTGAAATAAAACACATGGGTTAAATTACTTCTATTTTATCTGCTAAATTCTGTTTCACGCTGGCTCAGGAAAGCAGCCAACATAATCAAAGACATTTCCCACCCTGGCTATTCCTTCTTCGCCCCGTTCTTGCCAGGCAGTAAATAAGAAGCTTGAAAACTCGCACCGACAAACTCAGGAACAGCTTCTTCCCCTGTTATCAGGTTGCTGAACAGCCCTTCAAATGCTAGCTTACTGTCCAATTTACCACTACCTCATTGAGGACCTTGTACTTTATCTCTATAACTATTGCACCATAATGCTGAGAACAATATTCTGCACTCTGTATCTTCCCTTTTGCTCTACCTATTGTACTCAAGTTTGACAATTGTATTTATGTATAGTATTATCTGATTTGATTGGATAGCATGCAAAACTAAGCTTTTCACTGTACTTGGGTACACATGACAATAATAAACCTAAATTTTGTAACGTACGTATATACAAATAAACCTATTTTCAGAAATGCAAACATTTCTGGAGGTAAGCAGTGAGAAGTGATGAACAAGAAAATAAAAAAATAAACAACTTCAGTCCTAACTAACCATTTAGCCCCATAAAAGTGAATTACTTTTGAAAGCAATATATTATCAAGTTAACACCGCATTTCAACATATTGACCCGATTTAAATTTACAAGCAACAATTTTGAGCATTTTCAGCAGCCGGTCCAACATTTGTTACAGCACATCACTGCCTCTTGCCAACTCAATGTTGATTCCCTGATGAGATGCAAAGATATTATTTTTCGCTTTGCCATATTAGAAGTGACTTGTCTTCTTTGCCTTGTAGCTCTTGCACCTGTTACTTGACCACTTGTTCCACAGGCATTTGGAGAGCTAACATCCCCCATAGCAGCTGCAGCACATCTCTTGTCTCCCTTAAGAATTTCTGAATCACTTCCAGTATTTCAGTTTCAAAAAGACCACAAATTTTACGGTTTTCAACTTCCAAAAAAGAGAAAGTAAATTGTTGGAATTGAAAATTTTACTTCATTCAGAAATCACAAAGAATCACTTTTCATTCTCACAGCTGGAACCTTGCTGATGCCTGGCTTTTATCTTCTGTTGCATGTATAAAGTGATACGTTTGGAATTACTTTGTCAACTCGTGCGTCCCAATGTGAGAATGCTTTATTTTCACGTTTTGCCTCCACGGAATTTGAAGATTGCAATTCACAATTTTTGAGAGGTATGCAGAAACTCAAATTCTAAAACCTCTCGCAGCAACTCCAATACTTGGACTTGGATAATATCCAGGTATTTGGGGCAAGTGCCAGGTTGCTTCCCGGATAAATTGCTCAATCATCTCCAATATTTTCAATGATACCTCCACTAAGTTCCTCACCATCCTTATCCTCAAGCAAAGCTCAGGTTCACATTTGAGTTTAGTTTATTGTCACGTGAACCGAGGTATGGTGAAAAGCTTTTGATGCGTGCTAACCAGACAGTGGAAAGACTACGCATGATTACAATCGAACTATCCACTGAGTACAGAAACACGATAAAGTGAATAACATTTAGCGCAAGATAAAGTTCAATAAAGTCCGATTAAGGATAATCTGCAGCAACCATGGAAAAACTATTGCTACACAGCCAGGGCGGTAGCAAATGTGGTTCCTGGTCACAAATAGTGTTCATAAGGAGTAAAGTCCCAACAATACTTAAAGGGACTTGATATTAACCATTCTTCATACTAACTTCATTCATAACCATGTTGCTGAATAAACAATATTTGGCATCAAGATTAACATTGCAAATTCTACCTTTTTTTGGGCAAATTCTACCCTATTTTTGCGTTACCACACTTATAAAGACAAATGAACCTACTTACTGCATAAGCTGGATGGATGATGAAGTCCAATTGTGAGCTGAAGGGCCTGTTTCAGTGATGTATAACTCACTGTGTTGACTACTTATAACTAAACTTAAAATAATTTATTTTACACAATGTAAAAATGTTCACGAGCTGGAATTATTGTAGTCTATTTTAAATACTTGTAGATAACTATATAACTTCTGAGCCCTTCCAATTTGTTTTGAGACATTGTTTATATATAATAATAATAATAATAATAATAAATTTTATTTATGGGCGCCTTTCAAGAGTCTCAAGGACACCTTACAAAAATTTAGCAGGTAGAGGAAAAACATGTAAGGAGAATGAAATAAATAGTAGAGACATGACTAGTACACAAAGTAAAGACAGAATTCAATACAAAACACAATATGAGGCAATTAATGCACAGATGAAAAGGGAGGGGGACGTGGGGCCAAGGATAGGCAGAGGTGAAGAGATGGGTCTTGAGGCGGGACTGGAAGATGGTGAGGGACACGGAATTGCGGATCAGTTGGGGGAGTTCCAGAGCCTGGGAGCTGCCCTGGAGAAGGCTCTGTCCCCAAAACTGCGGAGGTTGGACTTGTGGATGGAGAGGAGACCGGCTGATGTGGATCTGAGGGACCGTGAGGGTTGGTAGGGGGAGAGGAGGTCAGTGAGATATGGGGGGGCCAGATAGTGGAGGGCTTTGTAGGTGAGGATCAGGATTTTGTAGGTGATCCGGTGGGAGATGGGAAGCCAGTGAAGTTGTTTGAGGACTGGAGTGATGTGATGCCAGGATTTGGTGTGGGTGATGAGTCGGGCGGCTGCCTTCTGGACCAGTTGGAGTCGGTTGATGTAGGTGGAGCTGATGCCAAGGAGAAGCGAGTTGCAGTAGTCCAGTCGGGAGGAGATGAAGGCATGGATGAGTCTTTCAGCAGCGGGAGGTGTGAGAGAGAGTCTGAGTTTGGCGATGTTGCGGAGATGAAAGAAGGAGGTTTTAATGACATGGCGGATGTGAGGCTCAAGGGAGAGGGTGGAATCAAAGATCACGCCAAGGTTGCGTGATGGACATTCATTGCTGTTGGGATTAAAGATGCTGATATATAGCTGTGATCAGATTATAATTCAGTTCTAACTCCTACTGAAGATACACATTCTTGAACACTTACCAGTTTCCTGAAGCCTTAAATGAATGTGGTTGGCAACCGAGGCCTTTGTATATGAAGTGATCGTGCTGTGACCTCGTTCTCGAACCCAACGCATAAGGTCAAGCTTGGCGGTCGTCAGATTAGATGAGGTTTTCTTCACCACAGCCATGGATGCTTCTGTCTCTCGACTAAATTTAATACTGTCCCTGTCAGAGATCTTGATGAGATAGAGATAAATGTCAATAACAAATCTATCAAGTTAAGGATCATTACTTAGTTATGTTTAGAGATACAGCATTGAAATAGGCCTTGTGATCCACTGACCATAGATCACCCGTACGCACAAGTTCTATTTTATCCCAGTCACGTCCACACCTTCCATATTAGGGGCAATTACGCAATTTGTGGGAAGAAACCAGAGCACCCGAAGGAAACCCACGTGATCACAGGGAGAACGTGCAAGCGCCACACAAATAACATGAGGTCAGGATTAAACTCAGGTCCCTGGTGCTGTGAGGCAATGGCTCTACCAGCTGTGCCGTCCATACTTAATTTGTTCTTTTTTATCCCAATTTGAGAAATCCATACAATTAAAATTAAACACTCACAATCAACCTAAAAAGCAAATAAAAGCACATGCAAAGACCTATCTTTAACTTCTTTAACTTCAGTTATGTTAAGTGCTTATACTGTGTATATACTTTTGGATTGTCAGAATGTGGTAATTAAAATACCACTAAAACATTATATCTTTATTTTGGTTTGCTTAATATAGTTTACAGATCAACAATTTGCCACCACATCAAATGTATTACAAACTCAGTGGCACAAACTGTATTTTCAAGGTGATAAGATTGAAATTAGTTGCATTTACCAGGGCAAAATGTTACTGCATATGCCTAGCTCATTCTTACTATGGAATTTGGCATTGATCTCATTATGTTTTCATTCCAAAAGACATTATAGCTATGGAGAGAGCATCTCAACTTCAGAAAATATCTCAACAGAAGAGTTAAGTATACTACACTAGAAACGTGTAGCTAATGCACATTAAATACAGTGGCAAGGTGGTGCAGCAATAGAGTTGCTGCATTACAGCGCCAGAGACCTGGGTTTGATCCGGACTACGTGTGCTGTTTGTATTGAGTTTGTACATTCTCCCTATAACCGCGTGGCTTTTCAGTGGGCGAAAGGGCCCCTCTCCACACTGTATGTCTAAACTAAACTAAACGAAATCTGAGCCAAACATGGCCACTGGCGGTGAGCTTGAGTTGGCCACCTTTTTCCAGGTAAGTTGCTATGGTTTTCTCTTCATGATTTGCTCCTTTGCCCCACATAATCTCCCTGTTGATCAACTGCATTCCTCGACTAGCTCCGATCGACAATCCAGGAGATAATTGATGAAAAACCACTGCTCTGCACACATTTGCAACAAGAATACATTTGTCAGAGGGTCTGGCAAAAAGCTAGATTTACCCATTGGTAAACAACACATAGCAAGTTTTAGTGGTGGAAGTCGCTAACATGATTTACCAAAATATTTGGAAGACATAGAAACACAGAACATAGAAAATAGGTGCAGGAATAGGCCATTCGGCCCTTCGAGCCAGGACCGCCATTCAATATGATCATGGCTGATCATCTTAAATCAGTACCCTGTTCCTGCTATTTACCCATATCCCTTGATTCCCTTAGCACTAAGAGCTAAATCTAACTCTCTCTTGAAAAATTCCAGTGAATTGGCCTCCACTGCCTGTGGCCGGGAATTCCACAGATTCACCACTCTCTGTGTGAAAAACTGTTTCCTCATCTCAGTCCTAAATGGCCTACCCCGTATTCTTCAACAGTGACCCCTGATTCTCGACTCCCCCAACATTGGGAACATTTAACCTGCATCTAGCCTGTCCAATCCTTTAAGAATTTTATATGTATCCATAACATTAGTTCTCATCCTTCTAAATTCCATTGAATACAAGCCCAGTCGACCCATTCTTTCATCATATGTCAGTCCCACATTCCCGGGAATTAACCTGGTGAATTTGCGTTTTCATAAAAGGATGGACTTCAAGTAAAATTAGGGTGTAGAAACAAGGAACTGCATATGCGGGTTTCCCAAGCAAAGACACAAAATGTTGGAGTAATTCAGTTTTGAGAAACGTCCCGACCCAAAATGTACCCTATCCATGTTCTCAAGAGATGCTGCCTGACACGTTGACTTACTCCAGCATTTTGCGTCTTTCCTCAAGTAAAATCATAGTCTTCAAGAATATGTAGACTTTATTCTTCCAGTTGCTTCCTAACAGAATCAAAACTGAATTCAGCCGTCTGGTTTCTAAGTCTAACAGGCATAACCTGCAGTACAGACATTTTAATGGGAGAGAGAAAAGAGACAGACCCATAAACTGTTCTAACTGGCCAATGATGTGTGAAATACAGTATCACAAAAAGAGTGGCATAAAACTATTTACTAAGTTGCAAAAGGACAGAGATTGCAGTAACATCATCCATGAAAAACCTCTGGCACTGGTTGTTTTTTTGCTTCAGAAGGAAAGTAAGCAAGGGCAATGTTCAGAAATTATGCATGCTGACACAATTGACCTTGGCAAATTGAAGTTTGTTCTACATCTGGAATGCAGTTAAGAAAACACCTTTACATCCTTCAAAGTCTAAAAAAAATTTACAAGCATATTATTACCATGTTACATCAGATCTAGTTTTACATTGTCCTACATTTCCCGACACTGGAAATCTCTTCGGTTCTCTTTTGAAAATGCTGCTGTGCATCTCTGCTGCAAAGATTGTGAGAATTTAAATAAAATGCACAAGGATTGTAATTGATGTTCAATGCAGGATCAGGTAGGAACAGGCAAATGACGCCTTGTGGCAGCTGACTAAAAGTAGAATGATATCTCCTAGTAAGTAAAGGTGCCCCACAAGCAGCCAAAAGTGGCCAAATGGCTCCTACAACAGGGTATATTGCATTTAAAAAAACAAAAACTTAGAGAAAAAGAGGTTATAACAGTGGAATATGGAAGGTGATGGCATGGGAAACCTTCTAGCTCAGTCACCACATGCAAAGAAGAAAGAAGCTATATGGCCAAATGACCTCCCAGTTATGAGTTCATAGTTATGACACCGCCAGTGCATACGCAAATACATTTTAATTGAATTCATGATTTCTCTCCTTTGAAAGTGACTGAAACCAGTAGACTTATTCAAGGTATAGGTTGAGATGTTTCCACTTGGAGAAGGATCTCAATCGTGAGGACTTAGGAAGCTGAGGTACTTTGACCACCTTCTAACAGAGAGTGGTGAATCTCCGTCATTCTCCACTTATGAGGTTGGTGGTGAAAAGACTTGTGGGTATTTGGAGAGAGGAAATACATACACTTTTGAAAGATCAAGAAACTGAGGGCAATAGGGAACCGGAGAAGAGGAATAGAGGCCTGGGGCAAATCATTCATAAATCAAGTTGAAATAGGGAGCATGCTGAGGGGCAAAATGTTCTAATCCTGCTCTTTCTTAATGTTCTTTGGCTTATTCTTAAACTCGTTCATTCAGATAGTAAGTTCCAGGGATTTTTAACTGAAAATTCTATTCACGTATAACCTTTCCAACAATTCCCTTAAATCTATGAACTTAGTTATGCCTTTGGCATGGGGAATAGATGCTTCCTTTCTGCTCTCTATGGGCTTCTTCTTCTTGCGTATGGCGTGCACAGCCTAAAGTTGTAGGACAACTTGTTCTATTTGATCTTATTTGATTGTGCATGCCAGGTCGATTGCATTCGTCAAAACAGGGCAGACCACGTGATGGTTGCAATCTCCCACCCTCTCTAAGGGGCCTTTGAATTTTATACACCTCCATTCAATCTTTCCTCAATCTCTTCTATTCTAAAGAAGACAAACACAGCCTGAGCAACCTTTATTCATAACTAAAAATCATCCAACCCTGGCTTGGTAAAATATCAAACAAACTTTTAGGCACAGATCCATTATCTATTGGCAATATAGACCACGGAGAGTACTTTCTTTTGTTGTATGAATGTAGATGGTGAAAACATTTTAGTAAGAGTTCTCTTGATTAAAAGTCGCTATTGCCTTAAGTCTACAGGAATAAATAATTTATATTTCCATTTCTTTAAAACAATTTACAATTGGTTTCGGAAATCAAATTAATTTTATAGCATTCATGTTAAAAAGGAGGGAGAATGGTGAGAGCCACTATCACAGTTGGAATAAGAGTAAGCAGTGTGAAAGGGTGGTGAGGTTAACGTTTGAAACTCATTTTACATAAAATCCCAAATACCTGCCCTGTGATGTATCTGGGGCGTATTAAAGATATTGTAAAAATAGAAGATACATATTTGATTAAAGTTTTGCTTGCAGCAAGTAAGAAGGCCATTACCAGGCAGTGGCTTCATGAAAAAAGTCCAAAACAGGAACAGTGGTTAGAAATTGTGCGAGACATCTTTAATATGGAGAAATTGACATAATCCTTGAGAGTCAAAGAGAATTCATTTGAGAAGATCTGGGGAAAATGGACCGTTTATTTGAGCCATGACACCAATTAGATAAATACCGAGCTAGATATGGGAAGAGTGCGTTATACAGATGGTATGTTTGTATGAATATTGAATTATCTCCAGATAACTAATCAATGTAATGTTTTTTCTTTTTTTAATTTGGTAAGTGAACCACACAGTCTTATTCCAATTTTTTTATTTATTTACTTCTTTTTTTTCCCCCCTATCTACTTATTTTTTTTATTTTGATTGCTGTTTTTCTTACTTTGTTTTATTTATGGTGATGGTGTTGCACTGTTTTGTATATATCTCTTAAAAATCAATAACAATTTAAGTGAAAAAAAAAGACTCATTTTACAAATGTACATGATATGTGCGTCATTTTCTGTTTGAAGACAACTGGGTAAACCAATATTTCAAGCTAAATATATTTTGAAATGCGTCGATAACATTAAGTAAAATAAACTTGTCAAAGGGAATATCAGATTTAGCTAAATCCGCTAGACCTTTCAGTCGTCTATCCATTTTGTGACCAGAATACACACATTAAATGGATTTCATGGTTTAAATAATGTTTTCCATTGAAACGTCTGATCACTTCACAGACATAATGCAGTGTATCCCTTCTAAATTCCCCATTTGTTCCTCATTCTATTTGCCCTTATTGTGTCCAAATGTTAATCCTTTCCCACTGAAAATTCCCACGAATTCATCAATACTCAACTACATTCCACTACAGTCGTATTGTTTTTAGGAACATTTCTTTTTTGTTATGCTTTGCTACCAATGCACAAAAAAGCCACACATCATTATTCGACTGATTGAGTATTTCTTCCCAGAGGCCAGTAAATTACCACTCCATACTTCATCAATACAATACCATCAACCGGTCACCGCTAATCCTTTATAGGGCAGGAACTCTTTTTTTTAAAGCTCTCATAGGTAATTATATATGGTAATTAGATTTATTTTCATTAGTTGCATCTTCATTTGATTGCTCTGACAACCAGAGCATTTAATGCTTTTATGCATTTGCTTCAATTTACTAAATAGCTTAAAAAATTAAAAACATGTCCTACAAAGTACCACTGTGTCAATTGCAAGAATCATTTATTTTTGCTCTACATAATTGTAATAAGTTGCTCAGTTACTCAGATAAGCACTAATGTGCTGTCAAGGAAATAATTTACATTGGCTATAATGTGGTTCAGTATAAAGCTTGCCTGATTTCCCTTTCTCCACAATCTTACCGATTTCACGCTCTGGGTTGACAGCTGAACAAATACTTAGTACAGAACTGCATTATCATGACTAACACATTCTCCATTTCAATTTAAAAAGGCCAATTTGGTTATAACACTGCCACACTACTTTCTTCATACTCCATCTAAAGAACAATATTAAGCTCCAAAGTGTTTCCATTGGTAAAACCTTTCAGAAACATACGTTCTTCAAATGGGGTGAATCTGCATTTGGCAAATAACATTTAACAGCAATAGAAAACAATGTGATTAGTATGAATAATCACACAAATATACAAAATGTGTGCTTCCAAAGATCCCAAGGAATGAAAAGTTCCAAGCTTAAAGTTAGAATTAAGATGAGAATATTCTTCTTGGAACAAAGAAGGCCAAAAGGTGATTTGACAAATGCACAAGATTACAAATAATTTGCATGGAGTAAATAGAGAGAAGCTATTCCCTTTAGCAGATGGTTCAAAGACAAAGGACTGCAGATGCAAAATTCAGAGGAAAAACCATCACTGGGGGATGCGTAGGAAAACAATTTTCTGGAGAGGGCAGTCATAATCTGGAACTCATCGGTGTTAGGGTGGTGGAAATAGGATTTTTTATTTATTCATTTTTTCAAGATGGGGGAGTCATTAACAAGGCCAGCGTTTATTGCTCATTCCTAATTACGATTGAGAAGGTGGCGGTGAGCTGCCCCTTTGAACAATTGCAGTCCTTCTGGTGGAGGTGCTCCCACAGTACTGTCAGGCAGTGAGGTCCAGGATTGAGTCCTTGTAATGAAGGACTGGCACATGGATGCTGTGCATCTTGGACAAGAACCTAGAGGTGATGGTGTTACAAAGTGTCAGAACCATTGTGTGCCAGTGGTGGCAACAATTGGGGTGTCGGCAAAGCAAGCTTTTTTTCCCAGGATAGTGTTGCACATCTTGAGTGAAGTTGGAGCTGTATACTCCATCACTGTCTGGACTCATGCCTCGCATCTGGTGGAAAGACTTTGGGGTGTTAGGAAGTCAGTAACTCACCATAGCTTGGCTAGCATAGCTGTGAATACCACCTTACATTTATCAGCCCATGCCTAAATGTTGTCCAGGTCCTGCTGTATATAATTGAAATTGAAATTTGAATACAATAATCACCAAACAACCCACTTTTGATCTAATGATGGAAGGAAGGCGTCCCAAAGACGTGCGGGTTTGTAGGTTAATTGGCCTCTGTAAATTGCCCTTAACGTACACAGAGTGAACACAAAAGTGATATAACATAGAACTAGTGTGAACTAGTGATTGATGGACAGCATGGACTCGATGGGCAGAAAAGCCTGCTTCCATACTGTATTTCTAAACTTCTATCATGAAGAAACTCAAGAGCAGTTGATTCATGGCAGCACCACATTTGCAAGTTCCCCTGCATGTCGCATCCGATCCCAACATAGAAATACTTTGCCATCTTCACTATTGAATGGCAAAAATGATAAAACTACCTTCGTAAGCAGCATGCTGGAAGTATTTCATTATGAAGTCTACAGTAGTACATGAAAGAGAATCACCATCACCCACTCAAGCAGAATAATATATTGCCAGAAACTTATACTTATCGGTGATTCCCATGAATGAATGCAGGAAAGAAAATAAACAGAACATTTTACTTGTGATACAATTTTGAACCATAACAGAACAGATAATGTTATTCCAGTTTTTTTCAAAATTGCTCTTTTATCTAAAGCTCACTTCTATCTTTCAATGAAAGGACTATTTATGTTTAATCTGGCGAGAAAGGAGAGAAATGCCAATGGTGAACTGTTGTGAGGATTCATCTTCAAGTCCAGAGGACTTGTAACATTCTGAGCCGAGAGGGAGGGTATACCAGGTTTCTGGCCCCTCAGCACCACACCAGTCAGAGTTGGCGAGTGCATCAAGCCCTGCCCCATTCAATTGAAGGAGGCTGCCAACTGTCACTTAAAATATACGTGAAAATATTTTCCGCTTTAATTAATACTGATATTTTCAGTAAAACATTTAATTGGAAGATACAGTAACGCATTGAAACTGGCTCATCGTAAGCCCATGCTGATAATACACACTGATTCTATGTTATCCCACTTTCGCATCCACTCCTTACACACTCGGGGCAATTGACAGAGTACAATTAACCTACAGACCCATACGTTATTGGGATGTGGGAGGAAGCTGGAGCACCCAGAGGAAGCCTAGTCACAGGGAGAATATGCAAACTCCACACAGACAGCACCCAAGGCCAGTAGCGAAGCAGGGGTTCAGGCACTTTGAGGCAGAGGCTCTACCAGCTGCGAAACTGTGCTTCGAGTGGATTTTTGTTGTTGTTGCTATTAATATTTTAATAGTAAATTATTTAAGCTAAATGGCCATAATCATAAGAAATGAAAAAAATGGCGGTACAGTGGCAGCAGCGGTAGAGTGACTGCCTTACAGCGCCAGAGATCCGGGTTCAATCCTAACTACGGGTGCTGTCTATACATTCTCCCCGTGATCATGTGGGTTTTCTCCAGTGCTCGGCCAAAGACGTACAGGTTTGTAGGTTAATTGGCTTTGGTAAAAAATTGTAAATTGCCCCTAGTGCTAGTATACGGGGGTGACTAGCTGGTTGGTGTGGACTCAGTGGGACAGAGGGCCTGTTTCCACACTGTATCTCTAGTCTAAAACAGAGAAAACCTTGAACTGCAGGAAGGCCTTCAGGAAGTTCCATAGGCAGGCTCTTAGTTTCCACCACCTGTGGCCTAATCGGCACTCACATGCCCATTTCAGACCAAGAGGTTGTTAGGAGCTATGCAGCCACAAATGGTTAGTGTAACAGAGTGTGTGATGTAAGCAAAGGATGGGCAGATTCAGTGCCTAACTGGAGTGTTTAATAAATTGAGAAAATAACTTTTTTGAAGAAACTGAAAGAGCGTGCTGAAATGTTCCCAATCTTAAATAGGATCTGAGTAAAACACAAAGTGCTGGAGAAACTCAGTGGGTCAGGCAGCATCCATGAAGAGAATATATGCATTTTGGGTTGGTACCCTTCTTCAGACGTCACATGTCCATTCCCTCCACAGATGCTGCCTGACCTGCTGAGTTCTTCTACCACTTTGTGTTTGGCTCAAGATTCCAGCATCTGCAATTGTTTGTGTATCCATTAAGTTGCTCCTGGCTTGTAGAAGAAGAAAAGCATGGAAATATGCAGCAACAAATATTGAGAACTGTGTTGAAGTCAGAATAGAAATAATATTTTCTGCTCCTGAGAGTATGGCACTTGAAACTGCAGTTAGTTTTTGAAGATTTTGGGCAAGTACAGAACTCAACAGCTAAGAGCCTGAGGGAACCAGCAGAAAAATGCGTTCTCAGTACTGAGTCTCACATTACACTCTTAAGTGCCCCTAACCTGTTTTGCTATGCAAAGATGTGGACTCAAAACTTTTGCAAAGGATCAACTTCCTTTTCTGATAAATTGTAATCCCCAACAAAAACAGTATATTCATTCTTTCAATAACTCATACATGAACGAAAGCAATATATATCACTAGATTAAGGTTTTCGTAGCTTTTGGAAGGGCAATTCTTCACAATACTTTTTTAAAAGCCATCCACTTGCTAAGTCATCAAAAGTGTTTCACACTCTCATACCACAACAAACTTAGAGTATTTTGATTTTTAGTTAATAACAATTAGTTAACAGAGGTAAATACTCAAATACTTACAATTACTTCGAGCTTTCCACTGACACCATGGGACTGAATTACCCAATTGACTGCTTTCTCACATTTGAGGATCAGCAAAATATTTCTGGAGAGCACGGTGTCTGCATGCATTGGTCGTATGTCGACAACAATGTCCACTTTGAAAATCCTGCTGTGGGACAGTATAAAAAAAAAAAAATTGTATGTGTGCCAAAACTTTTACTTACACTCAATCTTTTCCAGCTGAACATGTCTCTAGTGTCTGGCTAGTTGATTAAAATGCTGGAATTAATCCCAGACAATAGAACATGTGCAAAACAGGCCAGAGTGCAAAATGCATTATAAAATGATTCATAGTAATATTCACTCAAAATTAGGCTACACGCTTTTTCCAGAAGTAGTTAAAAGGTCAGACTTTTGAGGTTGGAATTTGACCATTAACACTTTTCTCTCAATGACAGTTTAACTTGCACAGACAAATTAGTTTTATTTGTCCATCTCAATGACAGCCATGATTTAGTGGAGTGTTTTTTATTAATGATGATAGTTTTCTTATTATTTGCTCTTATGTTTATACAATCATGTATGATCAGGAGGTCAATTAGCCTACTCGTAGGCCTATATTATGTGGAGCAGAGGCAATTACAGAGGCCCAACTCTGATCTTTGCTAGACATATCTCTACAGTGTCCAGGCAGCTTTATTCATCAGGGCAAAGCTGACTACCATATTGAATGTTGGAATATACATTTTAGACCATAGGTATACAAAACAGGACAAAATAAATGAGTCATATCCAACATTTTGCATTTATTGCATTGTTATGTAGGATAGAAAAATGTTGTTAAAATGGGAATCCACAAGAGAAAAGTTCTAAAGGTCCATTGCATGCATATTATAACAGAGTAAGCAAGCTTGTTAAAATCTGTGCCAGCCAAGCAAATGGTCTGACAACTTTGTTGTAGCACACGACTATATTATCCTTTGAATTGCTTTTATTATGATGCTTGCCAGGTGATTGAGAAACATATTCTGTTTACTGTTAAGTTTGATTCAGCAATGAAGGGTGATTGGTCAGATGTTATGATCAGGAAATGTAACTGTACTGACTTCATCATAAAAGCATTAAAGGATACTTTCAATGGAAAATGCATGAGAACAGAAATAATACCTTAGAGGGCTAGAGGAGGTAGCATTTGTACCAGAAAGGATAAACACCACAACTGGCAACTCAAGTACATTTTTCAGGTAAAAATAACTAACGAAAAACAATGACTGAAAATAAAAAAGTACTCTCATTTTGAAATCGTATCATTTTAATGCCAGCTTTTTTTTTTAGAAATACAATGTTAGTACAAAATGCAAATCAGATAACATTAAACTTAGAGCTTAATAAATTGAATTTTATTTTGGAAAATTAGGCCTGAAAAATGGTTCTGACCCGAAACGTCACCTATCCATTTTCTTCAGAGATACTGCCTGACCCACTGAATTACTCCAGAATTTTGTGTCTTTCTATTAGAAAACTTGGAAAACTTAGCGGAATGAAGGAGTCATGGAAACAATTGGATCCAGTTAAAATGTCGCTAGGCGTCATCAGGAACTATTTCCTGAGGTTAGATGGGGTATTCCAAGAATCCTGCAAGGTGAAATAGTGATGCCCCATTAAAACCGTTACCGGGTGAGTCATCCGGAAGTAGTTAGTTATATCAAGTCAGGGAAATTTAACAAAATGCAACTAGTCATTATCCTAGAAGTTTATCTGTGTGATGTGGAAGAAATGTGACAATAACCAATTTTGAGCAAGTTTTTGGGATACTTAATGCTAGTTGTTAATAGGTATGGACATGGTGGGAAATACATTCGAGAACTCTGGAGCTGTTTTCCTGGTATCTAGTTGGTGTAAAACCACTGGCAGAACAATGACCAAAATCTGGTGAGAGTTTGCACAATATTGGTTTTAGCACTACTTTGGCACTGTTCATTTGTAAATAAAGCAGCTTTTCGTAACAGTGAAGGCCCAAACTGAATGTAATTAAATTGTAGTCAAAGGCAGTGCCCTGTACAACTCTCTGCAAGACCAACCTCAAGTACATTGACCCAAACTGGAAGATCCCAGCAACGATAACCAGCTGGTGTCCCTCAAAATTAACTGGCCAGAAATGCCAATAAAAATCAAATAAAAATAATAAGCAGTCCATGTCACCAGGTTAAAAAAGTGAAAACATAGACAATTCACAAAAGACGTGAAACAAAAAAAAAAAATCTTAATCAATACATCCTATCAGAACTATTTCTATGCATGCTACCCTCCCAAAAGTTAGCCCTTCCTCACACTTGAAACCTTTGAAAATCTTGTTTACTGGTTTAGATAAGTAATTACACTGCTTTTAAGAGTCAAAAATTAATCGCCTCTACCCAGACGTTCTTTGTTATCCCACTATCACAACCACTCGCTAAACACTCGGGGACATTTAGTGAGATCAATCAACCTAAAAACCCACACGTCTTTGGGATGTGGGAGGAAACCGGAGCACCCAGGGAAAACCAACGCGATCCGTGGGACAACGTGCAAACTTCACACAGGCAGCAGCCGAGGTCAGGATCGAAACTGGTTCTCTGGCGCTACGAGGCAGCAGCTCCACCAGCTGAGCCACTGAATCCTTCCTCTCAAAACACTAGCCTCAGGATCCTTGTAACCTGCCTCTGCATTTGACATTCTGCTGCATTGCAGAAGTGCATAGGAGCTCTCCGGCTGAAGCGTGGAACCTTAAAGGGCCTGTCCCACTTACACGACCTTTACAGGCGACTGCCTGCACCCGTTATAGGGTGAAAATTCAGCGGCAACCAGAAAGATGCTACGACTCTTTGGAGACCTCTCACGACCATAGGAGCTTTCTGGTCACCGCTGAATTTTCAACATGTTGAAAATTTCGGCGACCTATCACGGGTGCTGACAATCGCCTGTAAAGGTCGCGTAAGTGGGACAGGCCCTTAAATCTTTGATCAATGCAACTTATGCGTTTATGTCTGGAAGGGGCATTTGGCTGCAATGGAGGGCTTGATGGAGAGCATTCATTCCATTCCAAGTACCTGTACTTACCTGGAATCCTCCTGCCACAAATGGACCTTTGCACAAAAAGGCTGCCTTCTGTTCTAAAGCGTAAATTATACTAATGTTTCGACACCTGTTGCTCGTCATAACACCATATTCTAAACAACACGGTCATTGTTTACCCCTTATCACACAGCAATTCAGCATTTTGAAAGGAATCAAATACCCGAACAATACTGAAATTCTGAATTACCTGTAAGTACTAGAACTTGGGGATTCAAGTTCAATAACATGAACCTCTTTTTCTTCGGCTGGGTATGAAGTTGTACAACCCTGTGCAGGTTGCATTTTTAAATAGGCTCCCAGATAATTCTGAGACAGAAAGTTTTTCTTTATTATGCACGTCGGTGACAATGCAGGATCTAGAAAAGTTAGAAACAGTGTCATGATTTGTTCACAAACCAACATCGAAATATTGTCTTAAAATTTGTTCAGTTTAACTGTGGCAAACAAATATCTGAGGTGCTAATTTTACCAAACCTTATGATAATCAATATTATATGTAGAGATAATAAACAGCAAAACACTTTACAAAATGAAACCCCAGCTACCTGCAAGAACTAATTTCAAATAATTATACTAACATACCTATAACTAAATAACTGCCAATAATGAATAATTCACACTGATCATTACAGATAAGAGACAACTTACGGCAATCGCGATGTAAGAGGGACTCACCTTCACCCACTTTGATGTAAATATTATTCACCTTATTCAGTTCAGTAAAAGATGTTACGGACCCATATTTTCTCTGGGTCCACTGCAGTAAGTGTTTACTACCTTGAGGCAGTGAATGCTCTTCCAATGATTTTGATGAGGTAAAGTTTGCTGATGGAAACTGAACTGTAGAATTCGTAGACACCTAAAATTAAGAAGAATAAAAGCATTTTGTTAAACCCATTCATGTACGTAAAAAAATATTGCTTAATATTTGTCACTCCAGGGTGACATTTTATATTGCCGGGGCTCATTAGTTCTTATGTCAGAGGAAGTGCCTCTGAAAAAATGAGTCCAAATTCATGGTGCTAAGGCAGAGATAAATGTGTATGAATTGTACAATTCTGGGTTAAAAGCACAGTAAGTGAACACATCTACAGTCCAATAAATCTTAAATAGTGCCAATTAATCTTCCTGGCATTCAAACCTAACGTATCAGTAAGTTATTGTATCAGTAATCCTCTAGATTTTAATTAATGTTGGAGATTTAGACAGCAGCGTACCAAGATTGCTGTAAATTCAAATGCACGGGCCCAGGGGGATTCCGAATTAGTGCATGTGCAACAAACCGTGGCCTACAAAATCCAGGCTCAAATTCGATCTACTAAGAAGCCATGGCTATTGCCTCCATAACTTGAAAAGCTGAACTTGTTGAAACATAGTCTTTGAAATGTGTAAAGAGTTCTATAGGCAATAGTTCTGCAGTAATGCAGTAATGAATGATAATACTACTACAATGTTTACTAATGTTAAACATAACATCGATTAAAACTTGGCCCACAACTGGCTGTATTGTAGCCGGTCCAGTACATTTAGGGCTTGAGTGATAAATAATATGTGCCCAGTTACTTTCTGGTCTAGACAGTTTATGTGGAATTAATTTTGCTGCACAAAAACATGCGACAATGTAGGAGGAGAATAACTTCCAACAGGATTTATTTCATATACTTATTACTTTATCTTAACCACCAACCATAATGCAACATATTCTTTCCGACCTCCAGTGTCATAAGTAGGCTACTTTCACGGTACTGTACGTATTCCCTTCTAGTTTTCTGATACCTACATCCTACAGCACAAATTTAATGCAGATGGGTTGGAGTCTGACGCTCCACTGATTAGAGCCAAAAAGTTATAGAGACAGCCAGCTGTTCGACCTTTAGAAATAATCCTTTGGAATTTATTTTTTGTTAGTGCAATAAAACAAAGTAATAAATGCATGGTTTAGTTTAGCACCAAGTAAAAAAGCCATAATGAAGGCCCGTCTTGGTATCAACAACAACAATATGTATTTATTTAGTGCCTTTAGCATTTGGGAGTGTCCAGGAATGCAGAACATTAAGTCGCAGTGACCAAAAGCTTTGTGTGGGAGACTGTGGCTTAAAAAAAACTCTAGTGACTAAACGTCAACGTAGAGTGGAGTGAAATAAGTCAGAATGCACAAAGGAACAGTATTGGGAATCAGTTACAGATGCGAGATGCAAGGGAGATGCAGCACTGGAGTACGGGGAGAGCTGAAGTAACAGACAACCACCTGCTTTTGTGTGAACTTGTGACACAGGCAATTCAGAGGCCATTTGATTCAGACTCCCAAATGCATTTCATCACCCAGGCAGACCATGATTGACCTGTACCTGAACACACTGAACTGAGCAAAACACAAAGTGCTGGAGGACCTCAGAAGGTCAGACAGCATCTGTGGAGGGTACGAACAGACAAAGTTTCAGGTTGGGAACTTGCCTTACTTCATACAGCAAGGGTACAGGAAATTCAACTCAGCAAATCCCACACTGGGCATCGATCACATTGGACTCACTAAGTCCACACTGGGCATCGATCTCTGTTACCCCTCTTTCTCATCCACTTCTACATACCAAGGACAATTAACCTACAAGTCTTTAGGATGCGGAAGGAAACCGGAGCACCTGAAGGAAACGCAAACTCCACAGGGACAGCAAAATATATTTCTCAGCACAATATTTTACTACATTTGCACCCACTTTAACTTGGCATCATGTTCGGCATAAATATTGTGGGCCTAGAGCCATTCTGTGCTTTTCTGTTCTAAGTTCTGAAATAATTTTTTGTTCACAGCCATGTGATAAATTTGAAAATAGATTGTTCATTTGAGAATCATAAGCACAAGAATGAAGGCCAAATTCCATGTTTCAGGATTAAAGCATTACTTTGGCATTTAAATTGGAATGATTAAATTATTATTTTAGGGAAGTACTAATTGTATCATGCACATTTGATTGCTAAGGCAATCCTATTTGCATCCTCATGCTATTTAATATTGATAATGTTGATATGATAATAAAGCAATATTGTAACTTGTTTTTAGAAACAGGACAGTTTTAATATCCAGAATGTTTAATTGGCCTGCTTGGAGATTATAAATGTAAATTAGAAATTCAGTAGAACTGGTGCATGTATGTGTCTTCCAAGAAAATGGGGAACGAATTGCCTTGGAGGATGAGAAGGTAATTCACAATTCATGCTGCCCCTGAAATTGGAGGTTTACGCATCAATGTGGAAAAACAAAACAATTTTAAACACAGCGTGATAACTAATTTTGAATTACAGCACCACATTTTTCCATAATGACACACGATGGAAATATGGTGCAATGTAATTACAGGGTTTCTATGCATAAACAAATTTCCTGTGATTAACAACACTAAACTGCCTACAAACTTAAACTTCAAACTTATGAAAACATGATAAATCTAGTACAATTAGTTTCAGCTTCAACTTAGAAAAAAACATTATAAAGAACATGTTGATTGTAAAGCACCCCAATTTGCTTACAGGCACATCTGACATAATGATGAAAGGATGGTCAACAGTGAAGCAGGAAATGAGATGGGCCGCAGACCCCCCCCCCCCATCAATTATGTCTCGGGGCCAAAATAATCGGCCTCCAAAAACCATAACCATCTTCCTTTGTATGAAATATGATTCAGGCAGCAGAGTTTTCCCCTTGATTGACATTAATGCCCACTCTTCTTGACAAAGGTTTGTGTCTTCCCTAGTGAAGACAGATCCACAGTATCTGATCAACTTGTCTGTCAATTCCTTGTTCCCCATAATAAATTCACCCGTTTCTGTTTTCAAGACACCTACATTTGTCTTCACTATTTTTTTCCTCTTCACATACCTAAAGAAGCTTTTACTATCTTCCTTTATATTCTTGGCTAGTTTACCTTCGTACCTCATCTTTTCTCCCCATATTGCCTTTTTAGTTATCTTCTGAAGCTCTTTAAAAGTTTCCGAATCCTCTGGCTTCCTTTCTGGCTCATCTTTGCTATATTATACTTTTTCTATTTTATTTTTATACAGCCCTTGACTTCCCTTGTCAGCCACGGTTGCCCCTTACTCCCCTTGGAATCTTTCTTCCTCTTTGGAATGAACTGATGCTGCACCTTTGTATTATTCCCAGAAATACCTGCCATTGTTGTTCCACCATCATCCCTGCTAGGGTCTCTATCCAGTCAACTTTGGCCAGCTCCTCCCTCGTGGCTCCATAGTCCCCTTTGCTCAACTGGAATACTGACACTTCCGATTTTCCCTCTCACGCTCAAATTGTTGATTAAAACTTATCATATTATGGTCACTACCTCCTAATGGCTCCTTTTCCTTGAGTTCCCTTATCAAATCTGATAAGGTTCATTTTACAACACTAAATCCAAAATTACCTTCTCCCTGGTAGGCTCCAGTAGAAGCTGCTCTAAGAATCTATCTTGGAGGCACACCACAAACTCCCTTTCTTGGGGTCCAGTACCAACCTGATTCTCTCAGTCTACCTGCATATTCTCAGACTGATGAAGGTCCAAGTACAAAATTCCCTGACTGATGAAAGCCCAAGTACTGAAAGTCTACTTGACCGCTCTATCAACCAGCTACACAACTTTCAGGGAACTATGTACTTGTTTTCCTTGATCCTTTCAGTCTACAACACTCCCCAGGGCCTTGTCCTTCACTGAAGGCCCTGGCCCTGTTTAATTTAAGTTTTACCAGGACCCCTTGCTACCACTCTGGCAAAATGATGCCCAAACAATCTCCCAGATGTACTAGTGGCCAGAGGACCTAGGGTGACGGAGGAACTGAAGGAAATTCACATTAGGCAGGAAATGGTGTTGGGTAGACTGATGGGACTAAAGGTTGATACATCCCCACGGCCTGGTAGTCTGCATCCAATGCGCCAAACACAGGTAAATGGGACTAGTTGTGGCACCTTGGTTGGCATGGATGAGTTGGGCGAAAGGGCCTGTTTGCATGCTGTATGACAGTCACATGGCATCTATCTTAGCCATTGCTGTAGTGTTGCTTATTGATAATTCATATATTACAGATAATACACAAATGTAAGTCATTGACATTGGTCATGAAAATATTTCTCTCTCCAAGCCTATTAAAGTCTCAGATATGTGACTTTAATAGTTTATTTATTTTTCATAGCTTAAACAATACCACTACTGTTACTATTTTAATGATTTTTTATCTTTCTGGAAGAAAACAATTTCTTGGCAACATTGCTAGATTTTGCAAAGTCAAGATTTCTGATTTAATGTATGAAATAACCTTTTGGCAGCATTGTCATAGATGCTGAATCTTTTTTATGCTTGGCCCTTCTGATGTATTAAATATCTGTTTTTTATATGTTACTTTGTGTATATTAACGAGATTACTTTTCTGCTCAACTGGATTGCCATTATATCTGCCATCAGAGTAAACCTTTTGAACTGCTTTGCTAATGCTAACATTATTGGCATAATATGTCGGTAAACAATGCTCAATTTTAAATTACAGATATGGCATGATCGTCGGTTTTAACCACATTATAACAAGATGACGATTGCGTACAGTTTTGGTCTCCAAATCTGAGGAAGGACATTATTGCCATAGAGGGAGTGCAGAGAAGGTTCACCAGACTGATTCCTGGGATGTCAGGACAGTCTTATGAAGAAAGACTGGATAGACTTGGTTTATACTCTCTAGAATTTAGGAGATTGAGAGGGGATCTTATAGAAACTTACAAAATTCTTAAGGGGTTGGACAGGCTAGATGCAGGAAGATTGTTCCCGATGTTGGGGAAGTCCAGGACAAGGGGTCACAGCTTAAGGATAAGGGGAAAATCCTTTAAAACCGAGATGAGAAAAACTTTAATGAGTGGTGAATCTCTGGAACTCTCTGCCACAGAGGGTAGTTGAGGCCAGTTCATTGGCTATATTTAAGAGGGAGTTAGATGTGGCCCTTGTGGCTAAAGGGAGCAGAGGGTATGGAGAGAAGGCAGGTACGGGATACTGAGTTGGATGATCAGCCTTGATCATATTGAATGGCGGTGTAGGCTCGAAGGGCCGAATGGCCTACTCCTGCACCTAATTTCTATGTTTCTATGTTTCTATGACTGAATAGGATAACAATTCATTGTTCAGTGAGAAATACAGCTGCAAACAAAATTAGTAACATAAATTATGGGCAGATTGGTGTCAAAATCGTGCAATGGGCACACAGATAAAATAAGCATATAGCCTGATATTGAATCTCTATGACACAGAAAGGGGTAAATAAGCCAATTGTCCAAAAAATATATGCTGGAGTAACTCAGCAGGTCAGGCAGTATCATTGGAGGGAAATGGGTGACACTTTTCTTCAGGAGCAGGGGGCTGACGATGGAAAGGAGAGATAAGGGTTGGACAAAGCCTGGCAAGTGATAGGTGTAAGGTAGACACAAAATGCTGGTTGCTGCGGGCCAGGCAGCATCTCTTAAAATGCGTGTTTCGTCGTTCTTTACAGCTGAAAACTTGCTGCGCAAATCACAAGGCATTGGGGAAAATCTGTAAATACTCATTTAAGTCATTGTCACAATAACTATTTTCATTATTTTATAAAAGAACATTATTTTCTTCATTTGCAAGGAATATTATTTCTTCCTCATGGAAGAATATTAATTTTATCTTATTATTTTCTGTGTTCCGTGCACAACAGTTTGCTGTTTAAAGAGTACGGCGTATAAAGATTAATTTGTTTTAAGTGGTATCATTTACTTAGCTCATAAACAGCATGTGCAAAGCAGACATTTGATGTGTAGGCATTTTACATAACTAGATTGCATGTCTGAAATATAATACATTTAATATAAATTTTGACTCAGTTAGACAAATCTGTTATTCATTCTAAGACGACGCTGAAATGGTTCCAGCTCCTTCCAACCAGTCTGGAACACAAGTTTATGAGTTTAGCAAAGTAGTACTTCTCAGATAAAACTGGGGTTTAAAAAGAATCATTAAATCTTTATACAGGTAACTTATAAAATAATTGTTTCTATAGTATGATGTTTTATGGTGGAATTACATTTTTTATCTCTTTAAAATACAACTGGAAAGCTCACCTTTGATTTACTGATAAATGCTTTGCTGAAGAAAACAAACAACACTGGTGTTTCAGCAGGTTTTGTCATGCAGCCAAAAGTCTGGTGTGAAGAATCAGTGCTCAGTGGTTTAATGGTTTTAGACACACTTTAATGAAGGTCGACATTATGCAGTCTTATAACGAAAAAAACAACTAGATTTTGGCAAACTAAAAAGACCAGGGGAACATTTTAAAGCTGTGGATAATGAAAAGCCCATGCGGAACTCAGCAAGACATGGACAACAACCAAGCTCTGGCTGAAAAGCAGCAAGTTATGTTCACACCATGCAAGTCCCAGGCACTGACCATTCCAAAGAACGTATAATCATCCATTACACATATTACTATTTGTATTATTATTGCTCATACTTCTCCCCCATTCCAAATGGAAAGTCAACCAGCTACTTATTGTAGCAGATGCCAGGTTTTGGTATTCTGTCGTGGGTTAGTCATGTCCTGTCTCTGGAAAGCCTTTCCACCATCTGCAAAGCGTCTCAAGGATGTCTACTTTCCTGGATGGGAGGAGTTCCAACATGGATCCAGAAACTCAACACTATCCAGGGAACGGCATCTTAAAGATGTCCACCCGCTTGGATGGGAGCAGATCCACAAGACACAAGAAACTTAACACTCAGAACAAGACATCTCACTCGACGGGCAATTTTATAATCTTGAAAATTAATTTCCCCCATCAGCAGAGAAACATGGCTGCAGTGTACACTATGAGATGCACTGCACCAACTTGGCAATGCTTCTCTGACAGTATCCCCCAAACCCTCGGCCATCATTACCTGTAATAAAGGTAGAAACAAAGAACTGCAGGTGCTGGTTAATACACAAAAGGATGCAAAGTGCTGGAGTAACTCGGCAGGTCAGATAGCATCTATGGAGAACACGGATTGGTGATGTTTCAGGTCGAGACCCTTCTTCAGATTGATTGTAGAGGGTAAAGAAGAAAGCTGGAAAGGAGATTGGCAGGAGAAAGCGTGGCAGCTAATAGGTCGGCATAAGTGAGGGGTGGGGAGCGATTTGCTAGGCAAATAGTTGGCATGGTATACTTGTCATGCACTGTCCTCGCTTGAGCAGAAAGTCATTGTTCTTCAATTGACACAAACTCACCGCACTGATTATTACCTGCGCTAGTTGAACTGAAGCAAAGCATCACCTCTTCAAGTCCAATTAAGAATCAACAATAAATGTTGCTCTTGATCTTGGCCCCAGAGAATGATTTTATTTTCAAAACTGCGGATATTTCTTTTTAAAATGCAAGTATTACATTGGAAAGTTGTTGCAAAAACAAATCACTGATCCTTAATATTAATTCAATTTCATTTCCAACTTGAAATTGTACTAAAATGTATATTGCTAAGTTTTCATATTGTGTCTGTTGTCCAATGTGTTTACCAATTATTAAGGGCATTGCTGCAATGGCATCAGTATGTTGGATTAAGATACTTCTGGATTCATTTTGTGTTAAATGTCATCAATCACAATATGCTTGGGTTCCTAACCTAGTAGTGCAAATTTCAATCAAAAGGGGAGAATCAAAGAGTAAGTAATAACCTCTGTTGATATGTTAATTCACAATTTTTCAAAAGGAAATACTTCTATAATCCGTCTCTCAAATTGTCACATCAAACAGATTTTTTTAAATGTGCTTAATATTTTCTGTCCTTTCCATTGATGTACTTCTTTGACAGTTTCATGGTGCCAATCCAATAGCCCCTCAAGTGGTTATTCTTCATGCATTAACCTTGACAGTGTTAAGTACACATTATAAGCAAGGCAAGTTCAGCCCGAGTGGGAGCAGGCAAATTGATAAAAGTCATTGTCTAGATAATGCCGAAAGCTGAGCAACGCAGCCACAATAACATTTAACTGTAAGGTGTATCAGCTCATCACAGCGTCAATGTGTTATGTATGATATAAAACCACAACAACTGATTGCACTTCCAGAAAACAAACAGTAAAACAGTAGAAAGTAGGTGATGGTGTCAAGTTGGAAATCACCCATGATTATAGATAATATTTTTGAAGTATTGCAGACAAAAAGCAGAAGCTGAAAACAATGTATTATACAATGAAGGGTACAGAAGCAGCACAAAAAGTGCATGGCTGCAAAAATATGATTCAATCAGCTCTTGACTCTTGACTGAGTGGTCTTATATTTTGAGACCTTGAATGATTGGGGAAAGATTTAAAAGGAATCCAACGGGGCTGCTTTTTCATGTAGAAGATGGTACGTATATGGAACACGCTGCCAGAGGAAGTGGTTGAGATAAGTACTATAACAACATTTAAAAGACATTGGGACATGTGGTCAGATCGGAAAGGTTTAGAGGGAGTGACTATTCCACACATTCAGCACCCTTTGCATCAAACAAGATACCTATTCTATATGATCAGATGGAGATCAAGGAAGACACAGAAGAGGCAGTACTTGTTGTATTGCATTCTTGGATGATCTTAACAGAAATTTTGATCAATAACTACTGATATTGGGACGGGTAGCTTAGTAAACTATTTTTCAGGTTTCTTGGAGAGGTTAGGTATAAGGTAGTTATTTACAAGGAAAGGAAAGGATAGTCATAAATGCCACATCAACCCAATATCCAAGAAGTTTTCCAGTATTTCTACAAAAATGACAGCAAAGATGCCATCTGTTTTTTGAATGCCAAGTAACTAGTTGGCGAGGAGTCTAATTCTGGAACTGTCTGGATCACGACTCTTATTGAGTTGATGTAGTGAGAAAGGTTCTATTTGGAAAATTTCCATGTTTATTGAAAGGCTCAAAAGTCTGAAAACATAGTCTATTACATCGTTTTACTGGCTGCTTTCTGAATGTTCCCATCTGCTGTTGTCTGGAAAGGGTAGAGATACAGTCCATCGGGCTCAGGTGTGCATAATCTCACTTTAGAGAAATCTAAAGAAGGGCTAAAACGAGCACTACAGTGACGCAGCCATACAGTTGACGCCTTACAGCACCAGAGACCTGGGTTGGATCTTGACTACGCGTGCTGTTTGTACGAAGCTTGTACATTCTCCCAGTGACTATGTGGGCTTTCTTTGGGTGCTCCAGTTTCCTCCCTCACTCCAAAGACGTGCAGGTTTGTAGGTTAATTGGCTTCGGTAAAATTGTAAATTGTCCCTAGTGTGTAGGATAGTGCTAGTGCACGGGGATCGCTAATCGGCGCGTACTTGGTGGGCCAAAGGCCCTATTCCTGCGCTCTCTCTCTCTAAAGCCTAAAAAGTCTAAAGACTGGAAATGAAGGCAGATATCCTGCACTGGAATAACATGGTCACTGTCTGGAACCTTACTTTGTGGCTCTTACATGAGCGCAGCTAAAAGAACCAGTCTTTTACTTCTGTGATTCCACACCAGTCCTTTGGGCAAACTGCCCAAAAGATTGTGGGCAATGTGTCTGCCTTAACTTTCCTTTCCGAGAACCCTTCTCTTGTGCGTACAATTTTGCATCAATAGAAACGTTTCCAACATTGGTTTAATCAAATTAAATCCACATACAAAAAATATAGACATTTAGTTGTTGAATAAATTAACCTGCACCTGATTCTAATTGCTTGCATGCAGAGATATGTGTGTGCACGTGCATGCATGCATGAGATTATTGCTGTGATGCATTGTTGCAAAATTAGCAAACTGATAAAAGTAAAATATGTGTGAATGTCCATGTATGTCATCTGAGAACCTCGGAATAATGTTAAAAATGTTCCTTATCAACTGAATTTATTTTATAATGTAGACAATGCAATGCATTTGATGCAAAATAGTGTCTTGTATAATATGGTCTTATTTTTATTTGTGAACTCTTTTCCTTCTTGATCTCCATATAACTACTTACCAACACATGAAAGTCAAATGTCTGCAATTCAATGTCAAATCGAGAAAACTTATGTCCTTTCAGTACTGATGCCATTTAAAATGTACTTAGTTGAAGCTGCTCACTTGAACATAGATCTGCTATATTTGTTTATCTCGCCATAAAGTGAGGCTGAATAACGAAAGGTCACTTTTTCTACTTTTGGCATCCAATTTCAGCATCTATCACTGCGAGGCAGAGAATGAAGTTTATTATAGTCTCACAAACATCTGGAAGTGCACCTACTCAATTTGGCTAAGTTGGTAGCATTTTTGTTTCTTGAAGTCATAAAGTTGCATTTTCCAGTCTTGGTTGTGGACATCGTCTAGACATATACTTTGTGCTGTACCAATTTTGCGCAGACATTACAGATCCTAAAACGACTATTTAAAAAAAAGTGATCTACTTATCACTTCGATAATGCTTTTCTTTTGAACACCAAAAAACAGATTGACTACTCAATTATTATCTCATTACATCTTTGTTTGCAAAAGAAAAAATGATCGAAATCTTTGTTTGCAAAATAAAAATTTGCACGCACAGAAAGCACATTTCAAAGCACCTTTGTAGATATGAATTATGTTTAAACATTACGAGTAATAAGGTGATATATAAATTGGGTTTTTATTTTTCATTAACTACATATTTTTAACTTTAAATTTTAATAATTCAGGTGGGTCAATAATTTTGTCTCTAAAACTTTATCATTTTAAAATCTTGCACATGGCAATATAGTGTATTAATCTGTATTGGCTCCAGAATCCAATGACAGATGCTCACTCTCCAAAGAATGCCTCACAAGTATACTATCCAAAAACATCCATGAATCGAAACTGTCTTCCCTGAAGATCTATTAATTCTGTTTTGAACATCAGAAAATCTTGGACCTAGCCTTGAGATCAATAAATAATAGGGTGAAGGATTGGATTCTCTCAAGTATATTTTACTTGTTCAAGGAGAAAGCATTATTATTACTGAACTAAGCTACACCTTGGGCTTATATTTTTGAGGTTTTTGAAATAGTTTAAAGTTAATAGTCAAATAAATAAAAAATATTATAGCAGGTAAAATTCAAACAACCTTGCGGAGGGATAAAGAAATGTGGGAAGCCAACTTTGTCTACACTACTATTTGAAAAACAACAGGGACAATTTATTTTTTGTTTCGATCAATAGTTTGGAATTTTGCATTGGAAAGAACTTAAAAATCAGAGTCAAACTGCCCAAAGATGACAGATCACAATGGGCAAGCCCCTACCATCACACCTGCTAAAAAAGCTGATCTGAACAACAGTCAAAAAATATTTCCTTAACCACACAAAAAAAAATGTATGGCTACTCTAAATTAAGGTCCCCATTTCTTTAAAAGAATGTTCAAAAATATTTAGAAAAGTATTAACATGTTTTTAATTAACTCTCCTGTATTACACTTGCGTGTTTTCTTCCTGAAACATGTTTACACTGATGTGCCGACTAAATTACTCAATTAATTCAACTTACATGGAACAAACGTTGTACTCCTGGTGCCAATTGCTTTGCCTTTATAATCCAAACCACAGGTCTTGGGGAATTCAGCACAAATACCAAAGGCTTTTGATGGACGTCAATGGAGAAAATGGGTCTTAAATTCAGTGTCACCTTTTGGGAAGAGCAAAAAAACATCCGTTATTATTTATTATAGTCAAAATCTGCTTTAAAATTCTTACATAACATTCAGTTATTGCATTGTTTGATAATAATTTTTACTGATGTTTAATCTTCAATCAAGGTGCTATGTTTGTGAAAGGTTAAGTAATACAGCTCCACTTTTTATAAGATCAATAATACTTGATATTACTGTAATCAATTCAAAATTATCAAGGATGTCAGGATGTAAAACAAGTCACCGCTCTATTTATCTGTTCACTGTTAAAAGGGATATATTGCTCAGTAGTGAACCAGATATTCCTAGCGCAAGTACATAAGCTGGAACACATAATGTACATGCAAATCAGCTCAGAAAATGCAGCAAAAAGCATTAAGAGAAAGGCAATCATTTTTTGTAACTTGCAACTGAATCATCCTACCAGTGCTGAACTACTATCTTTGGTGACCCTCAGACTATCCTTGATCAGACTTTGCTGGCTTTACCCAGCACCAAACGTTATTGCCTTATGTATCTTTACACTGTAAATGGTTCGATTGTAATCATGTATTATCTTTCTGCTGCCTGGATAGCACATAACAAAAAAATTTCACCGTACCACAGTACATGTGATAATAAACTAAACTGCATTTGTCAAGTATTAACATAGTTGTCGCCAGTTACAATAGTTTATCCCAGTCAATTCTACAATGTTTTCTTCACTAACTGTTTGTGACAGAATACAGTGTATTCACGCACAACTGGTTGATTTTATCTTTCAGTTAACATCTGAGACTCATTTATCGCTATCCGTGATTATCATCCTGCCCCATGAGAGGAACAGGCCCACCAGAGGTGGTAAAAAATAGTTGTAAGATTGTAGCAACGTGAGTTCTCAGTTTGCTCCAGACTTCAAAGTCTCAAGGTATTAGGTCAAACAAAAACTCCTGCTGTTATCACTATTACCTACTTACAGCTGACGTATCAGTATTTTTCCTTGCTGAACATTTTTAGAAGCAGATTGTACAAAAGGTGGGAGATTTCATTGCCCATAACAGTGATTGCTGAGTGGCACAACTATTGTCCAAACTGTTAGATTGCTCAGGAGGATCTGGGTCCGCACACAGTCACGATGAAATCAATATCGTCCTTGCCGAGCTACCTGTGTATATGCACCTGCCCATGGCAGCATTGGTAGAAGTGAACGCAAGGTCCAGCCTTCATTATAGAGGACATCTTCCATGGTATAATGGGGATTAAATCTAGGAACTAAATAAGGCTAATTTGTAAAAACCTAAAGCTGGTAAAAATACACCAGCCTGAGAGAAAATATAGTTTAATGAAATACACTTTTGCTATTGTTACTATGCTCTGGACATTGACACAATAGCAGTAACAACAACATTGTATTCGATCACAATATGTCGTCTCACTGCCGAACATATCTTTACCACAGCTATCTGTGACCAATGTTGTATCACAGGGATGATGCCAGGACCCTTGTGTTTCTTGTACATTGACGCCTTGGATGTAAACATAAGGGGCAAGATTTGTGTGTTTGATATCTACTGTAAAACTCATTGCCAGATGGTGGAATCAAATATATAATTTTACATTTAAGAGGCATTTGGCCAAGCACTTGAATAGGCAAGACACAGAAGAGACTGAGCTAGTGCAGGCTAATGGGATGAGTGTAGATGGGTAAAAGACATGAACATGGTGGGCTGATGAAGCTTTTTCTGTGCGATCCAGCCCATGACTTTATGACCAGGGACCAATCTAATCCAATTGCAAAGAACTTGGAATAACTGTGAAGAAAGGTGCCATTGTATCTGACAACATCCGCCCTGAGCAACAGAAGCAACATACAACAAAACAGGGTTATCCCACTACATCCTGGCCATGTGCTTCAAGACTCATCATGTATTAACTAGTGTTCAAAAGGGAACTGCAGATGCTGGAATATCGAAGGTACACAAAATTGCTGGGGAAACTCAGTGGGTGCAGCAGCATCTATGGAGCGAAGGAAATAGGCGACGTTTCGGGCCGAAACGTCGCTTATTTCCTTCGCTCCATAGATGCTGCTGCACCCGCTGAGTTTCCCCATGTATTAACTAGTCGCTGATTAATCTGTGCCTTTCTAGAAGAAGGTTTATACGGTCCCTACCAATTCATCTTTTCCTCTTTTTTTTTACATCAATAAAATATTAATAGACCTCAACTTTTCTGGCACCTCTCCAATTGCCAGGCAAATTGTAAAAATATAGGAGCACCATTTTTTTTCTCATTTCTTTTAACAACCAGGAATATTTCATCTTGGCCTGGCAATTTATCCATTGTAAAACATGCTAAATAAACCCGTCAATGTTTTCCCTTTACTATGTCTAATCTGGCTAGCATTTCACACTTTCCCCTTTAACTACAGCACTGGCACTATTCCCTTTTTGTGAAGATAACTGCAAGATTTGCAATAGGAACCTTTCACATCAGGTTCAACAGGTGGTTTACGTGTCTTAGAAGGGTCCTGACCTGAAAAGTCACCTATCCAAATTTTCCAGAGATGCTGCCTGAATTGCTGAGTTACTCCAGAAATTTGTGTCTTTTTTGTAAACCAAAATCTGCAGTTCCTTGAATGTCCTGGGTCCTCAAGAGGCCCTACTCATTCCTTAGTAACCCCTTTTTTTTTTAACTTCTAAAACATTTTTGGATTTTCTTTGCTATTACACGACAGCATTGCTTATTTACTTTCTTTATTTTCCTAATCTCACTTCCAATTTCATTTCTACTTTTGCAATACACATCTACGCTTTCTGCTGCATTAATTGTTACTCCAATGCGAACCATGAGGCGCTGCAGGTATCTTAGAAAGAAAGTTGAGAATCTACTAGTTTAGTTTAGAGATACAGCTCAGAGACAGGCCCTTCACCCCACAGAACTATGCCAACCTTCGATTTCTCATACACTAGTTCTATGTTAATCCAGTTTTGCACCCTACACACTAGGGGTTATTTACAGAAGCTAATTAACCTACAAGCCAGCATGTCTTTGGAGTGTGCGAGGAAACTGGAGCATCCTTAGGAAATCAACATGGTCACAGGGAGAACGTACAAACACCACACAGACAGCACTCGAAGTCAGGATCAAACCCTGTAAGGCAGCAACTCTCCCGCTGCTGTGCTGCCCTCTTAACATGAAGCAATTCTGTATTTCAAACATGTCATATGACATAATTTATGAAAGGTTACCAGTTTTATCAAAGTGCACTAACTATTATGTGTGTCAGGGACAAAAGTCCAAGTTATAGTATCAGTAGTTTAAATCAGTCAAGTCGTGATCTTCGGATAAAATGATGAAAATTTTCTATATAGTGGTGCTGGTCATCTGGCACAGCCTCTATTGCTCTGCTGCTTTTAATGCTCAAACCTTTCCCAAAGGGAACTGACTGAAAGGTCCCATTCATTCAGGCAACGTCCATCTTCTCAGATAGCCATACCCGCTGCCAGTTAAATAATCAGAGAGCATAACGCACTGCAAATTAAGGGCCACAGTGATACCAAATTCTGCATTACTTTCATCCATAATCGCACACTCTCCTAAATCAACAGATGAAAAAAATGCTATCTTAACCATTTTGATCATCTTGGAAAAATATTTACTTCACTGTGTTTGACAACAGGAAAAACAGCATTCCTGATTTTATCTGATGTAGCTTTCCACTCAAATCTACATAAAGCATTAACAATAGTGCCATTCATGAATGGATATTTTACAATTTTCTGCAAACTCAACATACATTCTGTTTGTCTATTCTACTCAGATAATGGCAACAAAATCTGAAGAAACTTTTCTTCAGCGGCTCCATTATAGACATACTTGATGTCAATAGGCCAAAGACAGCTGCACAAGTTTGTGTTTCCCAGGAGACGATGGTTTCACGGAAGGCTGAGAATTGCCACAGCAACCGACTATAAAAACAATTCTCTGATTCAGGCTTCCAGGTTCTGTTAAAGCAATTTGTATTGTATCACAAGACCAAAAGAGAAATGTTAAAAAATGATCAAAGTAAACAGAGCCATTAAAATGCCATTTTGTTTTTACCGCAAAGGTGACAAGTCACAACCTGGAATTGAGTTACAACAGATGAAAGGGAATGCAACCAATCCGTAAATTGATTGAGCGGTTTCTACTGGACGGGTCTAGCAATGAACCAGTTGGTTGATCATTCATAACAACTACTCCAAATTTACATTATTCCACTAGCATGGCAACGTACATTGAGTAATATCAAATTTCACTGTAACATAAGCTGTCTACACTTCCACAGCTGTTGTAAACTGAACTACAAAAACTTATTTTCAGACAAATATTCCTCAGAAGTCATACGGAAGTAAAATGTTTTAGCTATGCGGTAATGATACAAAATAGCTGGCAAGTGAAAGAATAAGATATTGAAGCTCACACCAAATTGGCAAAATGGACTTTTCTAACAAATTAATACCACCGTTAAAAGATTATCTGACAAGTTTAAGTTGATGATACCAACAAATTCATGGCTTATCAGAGATTGATATTATTAAGTACAATACACCACACGTCATAAGAATTATATAATCTCACTAACATGTGTTTTTACTTGTTTTTCACCTGCAAATATCAGTTGGTGGCATGTTTGAAAGACAATACTTTCAGTCAAATATTGCCTACTACTGAAGCTATTTTTATAGTTTGTTTTTACTCTTTATAGTTTGTTATCATCCACAAGCACTGTGCCTGCTATCCCTCTTCGTTTCCTTATACCTTGCCAAGATAACTCTTCTCCAGCCAACTCCTGTTCCCTTCCAAAACTAGGCTTTGTTTCTAAATCTGGTCACAATTGGAATTCTCTGGATGGACAAAGTCAGGAATAGCACAATGGCATGAGATTGCATTTATAACTGGATTTTCTTCTGTGGCTTTTTTTTTTCCAAAAGAAAAAGCAACACAATGCCAATGATTGTGAATTAGCTAGCACAAAAATGGTCATGAACAAAGAATGAAGGAGATGGGACATCTGAAAGCAGTTTATAAGGAGTTAAATACAAAGAATTGGAGTAACACCGAGAGGCAACATTTGTGGAGAGAATGGACGGGCAATGTATTGGGTGGGGACCCTTCTTCAGACACCTTGGTTTCCAATTTACCACTTGACTGCAAAATCTCCTTAAAATATGCCCACTTTTAAGAAAGTGTGCAATAATAAATGAACGTGTCAGTAGAGGGTTTTTTCCAAGTTATTCACCCTTTTCCCATCTTTATCTTTTTTCAATGTTACTCTCACAGTAACTGAAGGGAAAGTATTCATATTGCTTTACCCTGCTTCCACTATTTATTCAGCTTCTCATCTCTACTTACTTTTGTGGTTTGTTACCCAAATGTTTAGTCATTGACGTTTTCTTTACTGTAAACATTTTTCTGATCATTTTGATCCTTTAAAACTATACTTACTACCATAAATGTGCAAAAGAAAATTCTGAAGGGACTGGCTTAGGATTTCTAATTTAAAGATTAAATGCAATATTGTATGCTTCTTCATTGTAACCAATTCGTAATATAATATGACACTTATAGATTCCTCTTCAGTATTGTTTCTGCAGTCTTAAAAAAAATTGCTTGCTTCTTTTAACATACAAATTCTCCAATGTTCATGCTGGAGTCATAATTTATGTTCAAATCCACGCTGGAAGTTAAAAAAAAAGACCCTGGCCTGGTAATAAATGCCGATTGACATTTCCTTTTAAATGGGAACAGTGCTTTATAGAAAGTAATGGTAAATATGAACTAAATTTGAACCTTTGAAAACTTAAGATTTCCTTCCACCATTAACATCTACCAGCCTTGTCCAGTGAAGACACTTGTGTAGGAAGGAACTGAAGATACAGGTTTACATCAAAGATGGACACAAAATGCTGGAATAAGTCCGCAGGTTAAGCAGCATCTCTGGAGAAAACAAATAGGCAACGTTTCAGGTCGGAACCCTTCTTCAGACCTTCTTCACACATATTCCATTGCTAAATAGAGTAGACAACGTTTGATAGAAATACTAATGGAGATTCCAATATATGTACATAGAATGCATTACGGTATGACATAGTTGGCACCTAAAATTAGGTTCCACTGTACTGTTTTGTACTGTATTAACTTCTAATAAAATGAACAAATTTTTTTTTAAAAAGGAGATTCCAATATATAAACACCTGGATCTCACCATTCCATGCTTATACGTGTAGTTGTATAAAAATAACTGGATGGTGAATCAGCTGAACTAATGAATTGGTTGAATCATTCAACCATAGAATTTACCATCAATAATCTTTTTATGACTAATAAACCAACATAACTAATTTAGGTTATTAGAAAACAAACTAAAATCAGTTCCCAATAATGTCAGGCAGGTCTACTTTTCACTTGAGTGTTCATGTTTACACATCCTCAGGATCACCAGGCATTTCTAGGGTCAGTGTAGAAGTGGAGAGAGACAGTGACAAGCTGGTCCAAAGTTACAACTCATTTGACAAAGTGGACTGGTCTGAGAAAAAGTTCATTCAAAGAAGCAAAACTTTTCCTCTAGCTTTGCTTTAGAGTGCTTAAGTCATACAAGGCAATCGCACATACTATAAATTCTCACATAATAAATTAACATTACTTTGAAATAGTTTTACTGTACACTGTCATTTTCACTCTGTGGTCCCACTGGATAGATCCAGCAATATACCCTCAGAAGTACATAAATCGCAAGTTCTTTGATATTTGAAATAAATGATAAAGTTCTTTTCAACAATATATGGAGAAGAAGTGGAAATATTTGCAAGTCACTTATTTTTACTTATTTTACTTATTCTTACTTATTTTTTGATAATAAGTATTTGGCCCATTGGGTTCATGCCACTTCCCATCAGTCTCACGTCACCTCTCCACTACTCCTCATTTCATACCTCCCTGCACATTCTCTCTCACGTGCCCATCAACACCTTGATTCTTTTTGCACTTGTTCATATTAATGGACAATGTACAATAGCCAATTAATCTTAAAAGAAACCACTTCAGATTTTCCTTCTCTGGTAAATACACACTAATGAAATTATTTTTACTACTAATATTTGCTAAGGTACAAGTGACAATAAAAGACCTTTAAAACCTCTGAATAATGAGAAAGCAATTTTTGTAGTTTAAAAAAAAAACTTTAAACGTCCAAACAATATTATAAACTTTTGATATACATATTACAAATTCAATGTTGGATCTGTAGTTGCAGGAAAAAAAATGAACAGTGGCTTCATAACTTGATATATAAATGTAACTTCACTGTCAACTTTCTGACATTCTGCATTTGAATGTGTCCTTGCATTTAAAAAACATTTTATCGCAGATTCAAAATACCAAAACTCACTTAATTCTCTTTGAAAACAGACTCTCAACTCAAGTCATTATTTCTGGCTTTGTATCCGAGACATGCTTAACATACGCATAAGTGATCACTGGTCTGATTCCTTCTGAGATAGTAAACCATTTAAAATAAGCAGGTCAATGCTTGCATTTAAAAAAAATGTAGACAGACAGGCATCTTATAAACTGATTATGGATTTAACTGTTAATGCCACTGGTAACATCCAGAGTAAAATTATATTCAAATCTTTTCAGTTAACATTTCTGACAGAAATTCATGGTGGTTCTCGGGCTTCAGCATGAAAACTCTTGCTAAACTAATCCCAGTTCAATGAAACATTATTTTAGGACTGAGCTTTTGTCATAGTTTGAACTGGAAACTGAAACCATGCAAAACTATAGGAAATAATTTCACTGATGTTCAAATACATCTTAAAAGCATACAACATTTTAATACTATAATTAAGAGAGTAATAACGATTACATTTGCATGGGAAAAATGATTTAACAGTGAAAACTAAATTTGAATTTGTCACTGATATTTTCTAAGGAGGTCACAGTTACTGGTTAGAATGCATGGTATTCGAGGTAAACTCGCGAACTGGAGCAACAATTGGCTTGGTAATAGGATGCAAAGAATGGTGTTAGAGGGCTATGTTTCAGTTTGGATGTGTTTGATCACTGGTATACGACAAGGATTGGGACAAGGTTAGTGATATATATTAACAACTTTTTCTGGTTGTAGGAAGTATGATTAGTATGTTTGCGGATGACAAATAAAGTTTGTGGTGTCTGTAGATATCCAAGGAGGTAGTCAAAAGCTAGAAGCAAGACGTAGATCAGCTAGAAAGTTGAGTGGAGTAATGCTAGACAGGATTCAATCCCAACAAGTGAGGCGATTAATTTTGGAAAGTCAAATAATGGTAGAATGTATACAGTAAATGACGGGTCCCAAAGGAGTATTGGTGAACAGAAACACATAGTGGTGCAGAGCCATAGTTTCCTGAAAGTGGCAATGCAGGTGGATAAGGTGATGTAGAAAACATATGGCATGTTTGCACTTACTGGATGGGATATAGCACATAAGAATTGGACATCAATTGACAACTTTACAAAACATCAGGTAGTCTGCACGTGGAAAGTTATATGCAACGCTGGTTGTCAAGTATAGAGAAGATGCGATGGTGTGGAGAGAGTCCAAGTGTTACCTGGGTAACATGGGGTACAAATATATAATTCTATTCCCATGGCGGAGAATCCGAAGTAATTAGGTATAGGTTTAATAGAGGGAAAAGATTGAGGGGATCAGAGAGCAAAGTTTTTCACACAGCGTAGCTAATATCTGAAAAACATTGCCAAGGAGAATCAACAATTTTCTGGCATGGACAATATCAATTGTCCAAATTAAAATCCAGGGGCCTAAGCAATCTTGGGTGAAGTAACAATTCATTTGTACTTCTTCCAATTTAGTACACTAGCCTTCCCCTCCTTCCACACTTGGCATTCAGAAACATGACCATTACAAGTCCCTAACTATCAACATCCTGCAGTTCACCATTGACTGGAAACTCAACTGGCTTTAGACATGCAAGTACTAAGACTAAAAGCATTTCAGAGACTGGGTATCTTGTTGCAAATACCCCCGACTCCCAAAATCCTTTACACAAGGCACAAGACACATGTCAGGAGTAGGATACTCTGCCTGCACTTACATGAATGAATGCAGCTCCAACTAAACATGAAGCTCAACAAAATTCAGGATAAAGCAGCTCCCTTGATTAGCAACCCACCACCAGTAACAATTTCTCCCTCCAGCACTGAGTAGCCATGTACTTGCATCAAAATGGACAACAATTACTCGCACCAGCTTTGAACAAACCACGATAATCGTGGGAACACCAACAATTGCAATTCCCAAGTCTCATACTATCCTTGGATCTATATTTTGGAACATTACCCAAAAATAAGAGCTGCAGAAAGAAAGAATTGCCAAAAATAAAAGTACGGGAGTAACTCAGCGGATCTCTGGAGAACATGGCTAGGTGACATTTTCCGTTGGGATCCTTCTTCAGACTACAATAGCTCGATAAGGTGGATATTTTCATAAGGGCAAATTTAGATAGGAAACATGTAGGTTTATTATTGTAACGTGTACTGAGGTACAGTGAGAAATACAATAGAGTGAAATGTAAGTACAATGGAGAGAGCAAATAGGAAGATACAGAATGTGGAATATAGTTTTCAGCATTGTAAATCAAATATTGGCATTGCCAGCAACACCCTCAAGTTGACAGTTGACAAATACTTTGAGGCAATAATAGATTTTTCTACGAATACCATTTTGTACTGAAACCTTCAATGAGCGAAAGTTTAATCAATAGTTGGTAATTAAATATATAATACCAATCTATTACAAAGTAACACTTCAGTCAACCACATTTTAGCTAATTCGTGCTAGCAAAAGCCTGCTACCTCAGCAAATCTACTAGCCTTTATTGAGAAGCCAGAGCATAAATAAAATATTGCCAAAAAAACTATAAAAATCAGATTTTTTTTAGATGTACTGCTTTAAGTCAGGATCTTTATCACCTGATATTTAAAAAATAAAATTAACCATTTTTTTCTGCGTACACAATCCACAGCGAAGAAAGGCAAATTGACCAGTGAGTGACAAAGTCTATTGTTTAAACTAATAGCTGCTATTTCCTGACTTCTGTTAACAAAGGGAGAAAAACAAAAATCAATGCATTTCATGTGTGAAACAAAACTGTGGAAAGAAATCTGTCAACACCACTTGTTCAAAGATACATAAATTCAAGGTAAAAAATGTTTGGAATACATCCACCGAGAAACAGCTTGCATTAAGTGCTAGGCCACATATCTGGTCTATCATTAAACTCAATATTTAAATGTGCATCAAAAAAGGCACCCTTTGCCAATGATGGATCAGTCAATCGATTAAAAAGCAAAGAAAAACTTAAACCCACTTGCTTCAAGTCAATAGACAATAGGTACAGGAGTAGGCCATTCGGCCCTTCGAGCCTGCACCGCCATTCAATGTGATCATGGCTGATCATCCTCAATCAGTACCCCCATTCCTGCCTTCTCCCCATATCCCATGACTCCGCTATTTTTAAGACCTCTATCTAACTCTCTCTTGAAAGCATCCAGAGAACCTGCCTCCACCGCCCTCTGAGGCAGAGAATTCCACAGAAGTCAATGTATTGAGCCCGTTTTTTTTTTTTACTCGCTATCGAGAAATAGCAGTGGAATTTGTACTTGCATTGTTTGGATTTCCCCTTAGATTTGCTTAATTTGTTCTATTTATGTGGCTTCATTGGCAAGACCCTTGATTACCCATCATTATTCTGAAGAGATGATTTTGAAACTTCTTGTTGTATACCACAAAACCAATTCAGTAACAATGTAGGAAGAGCGGTGTGTCTAAATCAGGATGTTGGAAGGGAACTTTATCCATCTGACGATGAAGACTGCAGGGAAAGGAGGCAAACTTTGCAAGTCGTTGCAGCGCATGCACCTAGCAGTACAAAATGTTGCCATGAGAGTTTCGATAGTTAGATATAGAGATCAATAGCAAGGACACTTTTTTGTCTCAACACTATCAAGTTTCTTAGAATTATTCCAGCTACTTGGAAATGGTGGGTATTTATTCAAACCTCTAACTAGAGCATTGTAAACGCTTAAGACTTTGACCTGCATCTGAAACACTCTTTTACATCTAGCTTTGGCCAGCCCAAATAAGATTCTGGTCTCAGGAAACTGCAAAATGTTATAGATTTATATAGTACAACATAGAAACAGACCCTCCGGCCCACCAAGCCACTCAATGTTCTGAACCACATGACACTCTTAGGTTTCTATGCCTTGGTGATTCAATTACTTATCTGGACATTTCCTTACGATCATAAGTATCTGCCTCCGCCACCTGTTCAAGCAGCGCATTCCAGATTCCAAGCACCCTCTATGTAAAAAACAAATCCCACTCAGATCCAATGTAAACCTCCTCCCTCTCACCTTAAACCTATACCAGTTTAGAAGAATGCCAGAGTTCATTGAAACATACAAAATCCTTATAGGTAGGCTGAATGTAGGGAGGACGTTTCTTCTGATGTGGAACCAAGAGCCATGGGCACCAAAATGAAATGAGTTGGCCATTTGGGACCAAGGTGTGCAGAAAGTTCTTCACACCTTGGTCACAAATGGCCAACTAGTTTCATTTTGGTGCCCCTGGCTCTTAGCTCCACATCAAAGGAAACTTCCTCCCCACATTCACAACCAAGATTGATAAATTTCTGGGCATTTAGGGCAGACAGGAAGCGTAGGGATGGTGGGAGATAATTTGAGCTAAGAAAATTATTCCACGATCTTGAATAATGACAAAGATTCAAAGGGTCAAATGGCCTAGTCCTAAATCGTACATTATGATGTACTGATATGCAAGTATCACCAGGAGAAATTATCAGATGGTCAAGTAGTGACCTCTCGACAATGAGGTGAGCCAGGTTACTGCCTTATACTGGCTATATCAAAGACCTCTATTTACATCTACAAAAGGATATGAGAGCCCATTCCACTAAAACCAACTAATTAAATAACATTCCTATGTCTGCATGGATTGAAAGTGCTCAGACTACATTTTTGAAAATTTGACGACTTCTAATATAGTCTGAACATTACAACTTAAACATCTTTGAAGTTTCTTGAAAGAGGAATTTTGAAGTGTCCATGGCAGGTGATCGAATTGCACCATGCAATATGTTTGCACCCAAGATTCCCCACATGGTAAACAGGACTGCAGGAAATTCTGTCTGACCAAAATATGACTATTTCCTCTGAAAATGTGGTGAGAGTAGCTGCCAAACTAAGCCAAATCCAGTTGCTGGCAACTTCAGAAACAACTTTGAAAGTAAGATCTTTCTTTGCTCTGAAGTGGAGGTATAAACATTGACACATTCAGAGCGACTGGAACAAGATGTGATTAAGCTGCCTTAAAAGGTTTAGCTGTACTGCAAATGAAGAGAATTTATCTGCAGTCTGTTCAGGTGCTCTGAAAAATTGTAAAAGCAAATAGAATTGTTCCAATTAGTAGCACCTCCAAATTAACTAACAACTTCAGCTTAGAAAAACAAGCTAATCGTGCTTCAAATTTTTATCTCTATTCCAAAAAACATTTTAGATAAATGTTTTTTTGGAATTTAGATAAAAAGGACTTTTAGATAAAACTGCAAATTGCAAAGTTACCTGGTAGATATCACAATCAATAATTTAAAATTCTGCACAGTTCCTGCACAAAATCACCACACTCTTTCCAATAAGCTTTACACAAAATAACAATGACATAAATGTTTTAAAGCAATAAACTAACAACATGAAAAAACTAGTGTCTTCTTATATCAAATAAAGTTTGTAAAACAAAGATTCACCCTTGAACTTTGCTGGAGAAAACGTCAACCACAGAATTTCTGTGTTTTATATTTTTAAAGAATCGCAACATATAATCTACCGCACATGAGGAACTGAAAATATGAAACTGTCATACCGCTAACTTCTCAAGATTAAGTCGTTTTACTTTTCCCAGTGTACTCAAATCTTTATTTTAGATAAGCAATCCAATTTCCTCAGAATTCAGTTTCTTTCCTAATACGATCTGCTCAAAGATCAATTTATTTTGAATATGCCATGTTCATAAAACCTCATCATATCATTTTTGAGATGGATGTACCTTCTTTATGGAATTCATGTTTAAAGTAACTTGATACAAAGCACACAAGTCAATTCCTACATTTTCTCCAGGACAAATTGGAAACTGGTGGACTCATATTTAACTGTGCAGAATGCACTCTGACTAAGTCATCAGTGTGCAGTCTCATTTTTTTAACTGAAGGACCAAGATGAGCGATGGTTGCAACTTTTCCATTTACTTCCAATTCAATGGCTTTCATTACTATTGAGCTTGGTTTTGATTTATATTGCATACAATGGCTCAACTACTTGCATTGCAATTGTTCACTCCAGGCAATGCAAACTTGCACAATGTCTCAGGCATTAAATTCTGTATGATGATTTCCAGCTACACGCTAAGATAAAGTACGGTAAAACTCTGCACTTACATTTTCTCAAATTACGTATGGGATTTTTGGGCTACCCAAATGGATTCATAGATCTATCTGGCAAGTAGCAGTGCCATAGAATCCAGGAAGGTTTGCATTCGATCTCCAATTATAATTAAATTAGCTGATTTCAACAGAGACTATGCTACCATGCATCAATGTTTGCCAAAGCCATGCTTGGATGAACATCTAAATTGAGTACTATCATGGGAAAGAGTAGATATTTGTAATTTCAATATTTGTAATTTCAATTTTGATCATGTCTAATATCGTGAGCAAAATCCTCAAAGAAATGGAGAATGATAACTAGAAATCAGTTATTGTTCTCAAAGTTGAAGTAAAAATATATTGTGTGCACAGGAGATGCAAGTTCCGCACAAAAATTGGAATTGGATGTTTCAGTAAGAGTTTCATCTCATCCTTAAGAAAAGCTCATAATTCCTGCACAAATTTAAACCAGTTCAGTGATGCATTGGAGAAAGTACATAAGAGGAACCAATTCTCTTCCCAGAGCCAATTTCTCTGATGGAACAAGGATTTTCTTGCACAATTTTCCCCTTTCCGAACAGATGGCTGCTCACTCACTTTTGTATTAACCTCTTTGGAGACAGTGAAAGACACTTCAATGGTAAGCGAATACAGGCACATCTAAAATCCAAGTGCTCAGGCAACAGGACGTTTGGATCAAAGGAAAACTACCAAGCACAAATGTTGCAGAGGAACAAGGAGAAGGTGTCACTGGGGATAATTTAAGAAATTGGAGAAAAATGTTAATGCTATTGTAGCGGCAGAGAGATTTTGAAAAATTTATACAATCATTTTTTTTAGCATCTTGAACTAAATGAAATCAATAATTAATTCAATTCAGTCCTTTTTTCCATGCATTTCAGCTCGAACAGAATCAACCGTTTAAATAATTTTAGTGGCAATAAAATTAATATCATAAAATGTATAAAGATTATATATAGAATCACGGAATCAGGGTCATACAGCATGAAAATGGGCTACAGCCCACTAAGTTTCCATATACAAATTAAATAAAGAAAAATATAATAAATGAAGTAGTCAATTAGCACTGCTATCTCATAGCTTTAAATATCCAGGTGCTTGTCTGTGTGATCACATTGGTTTCCGGCAGGTATTCTGGTTTCCTCCACATCGCAATTACATACTGATAGGTTAATTGTCCACTGTCAATCCCTCCTGGTGTAGGTGGGTGGCAGTGAGATGATAGGCATGCAGGGTGCCACAGACACGGGGAATTGGACTGATGGGATTACACTGTGGGTAGACTGCATCAATCTGCTGGGCTCCAATGACCTCCTTCTGTGTTGAGATATGCAAGGAATGTTTTCATGTTGCAGTGATTCTGAAAGCCCATTTCTTCCAAAAGGACAAAGTATAATAGTCACCAATTTAACATCAGCACATCGAATCATTTATGAGGCAAATCACTTTCTTTCCTATACACTTCAAGTAGTTTAACTACCAGCTTCATTTGTTGCTGATATTATTAAGCATTAGCTTTAATTACATGGCCGTGAGATTTTTTATGAAGACATCAGACCACAAAAGAGGGCAACTGGAGAGAAAAAAGGTGCAGTTTCTCTTTCTGCAGTTATGTTCAGAAAATCACAAGTCTGGAGCTATTAATGTGTTGTAAACAGATATCAATTATTTTGTTTTGTTTGCACTGTGAATGCAAGAACCCAGCATAACTTGGCACATCATCAATAGATCCATTGAGTTTCCCTCATTAGCTAAGTCAATGAAAGTGCATGTCAGTGGATAGACTCCCAGGGATTTAATTTGCCCCAAACTTGTAACAGTCACAACACTATCAACAGTTGTATAATGATGTTTGAAAAGCATACTCATGCAAGGCACAAAAGATATGACAACAAATCAAAAAGACACCACTTTCCTAAAAACTTTCCAAATATCTTTGTGAACTAAAAACACCATAAATGTGATTTAACACTTGTCACATTGCACTTGCACGTAAGTTACATGATGTGTTCCAGCAGTATTTATCTTATTGATTGGGTTATAATTGTGTCTATCTTCGGTCTAAACCAGTATCAGCAGTTCCTTCTTACACATTCAGCGGCGTCTGCTGGGTCAGGGCAGCTGGTTTATCCTGTGGCTAGGAAGTGCGATGGATGAGGAGGAATGGAAGGAAAGACGACGTTTTCAGGTCCTAAGCTAAGAAGCAGGGTTTCAGGGACAACGGCACACTGCAGGATCAGGAGATTGGGGCCTTGGTTCCGACACCAGATATTGGGGCCTTGGTTCCGACACCAGATATTGGGGGTGCCCAAAAGCTAAAGATAATGGGACATCTGATCTCAATCTGGCACATTATGTTGAACTTTATCCATAAATATGGATATGCTTCTGTTTCATGATCAACACTTAAAGATAATTTGCCATTTGCATTTCCAACAGCACTACCTCACTACTTAGACTTCTCCACTGCTTTCTCAAGTGCTCTTCACAATTTGGTTTTGTGGCAGATTTGCTTTTTGTTTAAGCATCCAATGAAGATTTAAAGTGGTGTGGGAGAGGAAACAGTTGGTTATGCTCAGGAGATTTAACACCATTGGAATGATGGAAGTATGCAATGGTGCCAGACAAGCTGAAGCCTGTTACCTAATATCAGCATCTGCTAGGGTTACTTCACAGATGAAATCCAGTTATATGATATGGAAGAAAATAAAACAGATATGCACATAACAGTTGAGGCAGATCATGTGAAAAATAAACCTGGAATTTAGGGGTAAATTCACAATGTTTTAATTTGGTTAATTACTGCCACAGGCAACTCTGCTTTGCACTTTCACGAGGTTCACAACTAGCTTCTGTCAGTCATCAATCTCTTTGATTTGGTTGATGCACAGGCGTGTAAAAATAAATTTAGGTGGTGTTGATTATGCATTGGTGCGACCTGTTGAAGGTCTTGGGTTAAATAGTAATCTTGACTCAGTTTGCAAAAATTAATTAAAGACACCACATAGCATTGTGATGCATCAGTATTAGTCATTGACCTGGATCTATGATTCAGATGTTCAATACATACTGCGGGAAATGGATATATTTTTTAAGCTACAGGAATTCAGATTGCCATTTATCTAGTGTTAATATAAATGGAAAAGTGACTTTGTTGAAATAACTGGATTAGAATTCTACAATGGTAGCATGGAAATTTAAGCCTGTATTAGGAAGTTAAATTAGGCAGCTCAAACTTGCCATAGTGACGATACACAATTGATTTTGTTTTAAAAAGCATCTGGTTCATTAATGTCACACAGGATAAGAAATCTGCTCTCCTTACCAGCTCAGATATGACTCCAGGCCCGCCAATGTGGGGTACTAACTGATCTCCAAAATGGTCACAGTTCAAGAGAGATTGGGGATTAAAAAAAAAAACTCAGAACATCACCCAAGTCTTACAAACAAAATGTCTGGATATTTCCCCCCTCCCACCCTTTGACAATGTTCTAAAGCAAATAGACACCATCTTGATCGGCATGGACAAATTGGGCCGAAGGGTTTGTTTCCATGCTGTATGACACCAGTTAGAGAGTTACATTTTAATTTAGATACCTTTTTTACAAGTACAATAGTATTTTATCTTGTAAGGAAGTTTGTAAACATAGCACTCAATAAAACTTTGCTATTTTGCTTACCTCAGCTTGTCGTTTACTGAAGAATTTAATGACCTCAGTCCTAAATGTGCCTTTTTGCTAATTTTAACTTCAGTGAGGACAGCAGTTAGATATTAACACACTGGTGACATGGGCAGATTAAATGCAGAGATGGGTAAAGTGGAAGGAATAACGAGGAAGGACAAGATCAAATGGTACATTTGTGAAAAGTGTCCAGACACAAAGAGAACTGAAGGGTTTAAGGTGTCAGGAGCAGTCGATAAGGCAATTCAGACATTGAAGTAAAAATGTACTTAACAAATTGTGATGTAACAAGAAGCATCTTTCATAGGCTCCAGTCCCCAAGCAAAAGCTTCCTTGAAGACATTGATTTTTAAAATTATAATTGGTTGACCATGTATGACAACAGAGGGCAGAGAAAGGAAGACCGGCAATATAGGTTTTACATTGAAACTAATTGAGCTTAGAGTACCCAAGAATTGCAAATCTTTAATTTCCTCCAGGTATTGACAATATCACATGACACTTATCCATCTGGAATATTGCTTTCCTTTCATAGCTGACCTTCGTATTCCAGGATTATGTCAGATGGCCCTTGATGTTTGAAGCACCTAAAAGCAAAAATGTGAACCCCCAAAGCTAATAGTGCTGGCCAGAGATTTGTGCTTTTGTAATTGTAATGTAATGTCCATATGAGATGAAAGGGATAATACTGCTGAAAGAAACTCAGCAGAAAAACTTCTCCAAGGACAGGATTCATTGATTTTTTTTTCTCTCTCTCTCTTCTGATTGAAAGAATTTACTGAATATTCTAAGCAAATGCCGAGACCAAGTCACCCACATCAAAAGAGATCCTGACATACTGGTCACTTAAAATGCAATCAAAACAAATATTTTCATTGTGATAACAAAGACAACACTGAATGATTACTGTGATGTTTTAGAGCTGTGTACAAGTAACCTTCCAACACTCAAATGCTTGTGGATCCAGAAGATGTCTAGCCAAGTCAAGTTTATTGTCATGTGCACATGTATAGTGAGGTAGAGGTACAATTAAAATCTTGCTTGTAGCAGCATCACAGGCACACACTCTGACAACACACAAAAAATATATACAAGGCAGTGAAAATAAATAGACCTCAAAAACATTTGCGCAAAAATAATCAAAGAATAAGTTCATGATAGTGCAAGAGAGGTCCACAGCATTCTGCTACTGAAGGAGGATTTGTTTTGCGCAGGTTGGTTCTATAATCTGACGCTAATAGTAAAGTAGCTTTTCATGAACCTCATGGTATGGGACCTCACGCTCCACTTCAGCACCATTGGTATAGACCGGGTATCAAGACTACCCCCAGGGTTTTGCTGACAATGAGGGAGAGTTGTTATCTTGACACTCTGTTACTAAGCTCTATCTCCTTCCTGTACTCCTTTCCGTCATTGTTTGAGATCCGACCAACTATGGTGGTCTCATTTGCAAACCTGTAAATGGAATTGCAGCAGAATTTAGCCGCATGGTGGTTAGCACATAGGGGGTATAGTAAGGGGCCAAGAATGAAGTTGGAGCGGTGCTTAACCACACAATCATGGTGTAAAGCAAATAGAACAGGGGGCCAAGCACACAGCCCTGGTGTGTACCCTATGTGTTAATGGTGAGTGAGGAGATGTTGTTACCTATCAGCACTGATTGAGATTTGATGATCAGGAAGTCAAGGATCCAGTTCAAAGGGAGGAACAGAGGCCCGGGCTTGCAGCTTGGTGATGGGTTTGAAGGGGATTATTGTGTTGGATGCCAAGCTGTAGTTAATGAATGTTTTCATCGATGAATGCAGCCCGATGTATGTAATCTCTTGGGAATCAGTTCTGGTAACCGGCAAATGAGACTGCATTGCTTGTTCTTGGCTTGTTTTTTCAATTCAAAATGATAAACAGAGTACCAGAAAGTTCAAACTTGTAAACTTTCTACAAACTTCTGTGTCAATTAAAAATGGTTATTTTTGCAAAGATACGTTACATTTGCATCTGATATCATATTTGAAAATCTTTGAAAGCTCTTCACACAATGTGGTGCTTTCAACATTGCAATACAATGGCTATTATATGTTCGAATATAAATAATACAGACAGCAGAGAGAAAGGCAGCTCGAAAATAATTACTTTACCTTGGTCTATATCCCAATTGAGGAAACAGTTTAATCCACTCTGCAATGCATTACAGTTACTCAATGCGAAAGATGTGAAAGTTTATCCTTTGTCAGGGATTTTCTCCATCATAAAGCTTTCTTTACCCTCTGCCCCCCGCACTCTCTCCACTGAATCCCCCAAAGATCCATAGAGAGCAACATGTTCACTCATTCAGCTGCAATGCTCTGCCCTAGTCAAACTGGAAAAAATATCAGAATGGGGAATGTTGGCCAGAGTCCAAGAGCAAGTTTCTATTTGGGATCAGGCCAACAGAAAGGAACCAGTTCTCTAGTTGGTGGTTGGTTATATAGATAAATTCAATAATACTCGAGTAACGCCACACAAAGACTGGTATGATTTTAGACCCCACAGCAACATTTTAATGCAGCATTTCTTATCCATGGAACTTTGTACTAGCAATTATACTTCCTTTGTTACAGGTGTTGGTCATATTAATATATTTGTTCTTATTGATTCCCTTATAATGGCTTCAGCAGCTTTTTTATTCCTTGGTGTTATCAAATAATAACAAATTCTGCCTTTAATAAATTAGGATTGCTCCAATTACACTATACATTAAATTATAGTTCTCAATTATTTTGGTTGTAATGAAATCCAGCTCAGGTTTCTAAGGCATATGATAATATGTTGGTTTCTTTGCACCAGTCATTTCACAATAGCCATCTTAGATGAGAGAATATCCATAGTACATCCAAAATTTTGAAGAAGCAAGACTTGACTTTAATGCTGCAAACTAGTCTGCGTGTAGATCAAATAAGATGGATTTTAGCTCAATCGACTTGTACTCAGCATTTAATTCCTTAAGTAGGGTTTGCATTCAGTGGAAATAAACATCTTCTGAATAGCAAAATACATTCCAATTTGAATACAACAAATTCACTTCAAACATAACAAAAGTCATAATCAAATGCATTAGTTAATACAGATTTCCAATAACTATGTAAATATTACTGTATTGTGACAAATTGGCATCAATGTAGAATTGGATAAGCTTGGTCATGTAACATAATTCTTAATTAGGCTTTGATAAAATTGTCTTTCAAATATAATTTGTTTTTACAAGTCAGTGCTTGGCAAAGGGAGGAATTCAGCAACTGGAAATCAGTATCAGTTTACTCATTTAACCACTAAGTAGGATAGCTCAGGTTTTGTCTTAGACCTGGATATGTGAAGTAACTATTCATTTAAATATATCAATCCCAAATTAGCTTCAGCTTTTATGCAGAATAAACACACTGGCTTTATACTTTACATATGTGCAAAGGGGATATTAGGCAATATTGTACTATTGGGATCTAAAAGAACTCCCAAATGCTTTTCAATCTTTATATTTACTAGTATTACTAATTTATCCTCTATTATGACATTGTAACTCTAGAACTCGTTGCACATGTTGACGAGTTCTTGGAAAGCTGCCAAAGCCTCTAAGTGCAAGGGACTTGGACACAGGAGGGACACATCCACGCATTCGCAAAGTTTTGAATTCAAGCAAGTTTTTTTATTATCCCCAATGCCAATCATTTAGCAAAGTTGATCCAGAAGGGCGTGCAGTGCTTTGCTCTGTTTGCAAGCTGATTCCAGAGGAAAAGAGACTGCCATATTCCTAAGTTAAGCTAAATATACTGGGGTGGTCTCCTGTTGAGGAAGTATAAAGATGGCTGCCACTAGCTACTCCCCTCAGTACAACTGTCCCATTATTTGTAATAGGTTATGACGTATTTGTCCCAAACGTTGACATATGGGCGTTCTATTTAAAGCATTTTATTGGGAGTATTTTTTAAGATGCTTCGAGATGTGCAACAATTTCAGCATTGATAGGAAAATACTGTATTTTCTAATAAGAAAATATTGTGGACTAGAGTCGTTTCGCTAGAAATAGAAGAGCGGAAAAATAATTTATATCCTCACCCAAGATTTGACGTTTATCAATGTCTAGAATGACAGGGTCTGCACATCAATCTAGGCAATTATTTTCAATGTTGAACAGACTAAATTTAAGTTACTGATAGAGGCCAAGATAGCCATGTTGATGTTTTTATTCAAGTATATAAATCAGACTATTTGTGTGTGTTACAGGTACATTTTGAAATGAACATTTTCAGAACCTGTATCAACAAATTAAAAATTATACACCGTTTAATATTCTGAAGAATGCAGAGAGTCACAATCCTGGGAATTGTGGGTAGACCCAAACCCCAATGATTGCAGCAGTGCAAGGCTGCTCACACCTTCAAGGAGAATTAGGATTGAGCAGTTAAATGCTGCCTTAGCCTGCAAAGCCCAAATCCCTTGCATGGATATGAAAGGAAAATCACTTCTATTAATGAAAAATTAGTGAAGAATTTTTACAACAAATATACAATTCAATGTCTTGTTCACATATTTTGAATAAAAATAGTCAGAAGGTATTGTGTGTTTAGATGTATAAAACGATATGCAAAATAAATTAAATGGCAGTTAGACAAAAATGAGAAAGTATATACAAATCCTGAGGTTTTGAGACTGTTCATCTGAAAAAAAGGCTAGAGTTGGAAAACTGTTTATCACGCAGACCAAGAAGCAAAATCTGATCTCTTCATTTGTTTACTTTGCTCTGTCCAGTTGCCAGCAACCGGAAGGAACAGGAAACCATGAAGCTAAGGGGAAGAATATCAGCCATTTTAAACTATTATTATAATGGTGGAATAAATAACAGCAGACAAGTGAAGTCTAGCATCAAAATCAGCCACAGAGAAAAATGTCACAATATGCCACGGTCTAATCTTTGAATACAATTCCTTATCTTTTAAACATTGTCTGGAGAGAAAGTTGAAAGTTTATAAACTGCTAAATTTAGAAGTGAAAAGAGTTTCAATTATGTTAAAGACAATTTTAAATGACACAGCACGTATATTTGGACAATAGAACAAACACCCATTGAACATCCAGTATGGATGAGTGGAGGGGGGGGGGGGGGGGGAGAAGGAGAATCAAAAGAGGTGAAATTAGCTGAGCTATAGTGGGAGATGGCTAGTGCGGCACATAAATATCAAAAACAGACCAATTGGATCAAATTACCATTTCTTGCTCTACGATGCTGATTTTACAGATACTTAAAAACGGTTTTATGTTTTACAATCAGATTTAGTGTAAGTGGAGATCAGAGGGATAAGTTTAGAATTCTGAGGGGTATATTTTTCACACATAGGATGATTAATATCTGGAATGAGCTGCCAGAGGCAGATAGAATGACAATGTGTGTTAAAAGGTGTTTGGCCAAGTAAGGAATGGGGGATATGGGCCTGATGTGGGCAAATGAGATTAGTGTAGTCAGTATGGACAAGGTTGGCCTAAAGGTGGACGTGTTTCAGTGCTGTACATTTCTATGATTCTTTGAAATTGCTAAACCATACGATAAAATACCAGCTAAAATCAGCTAAATCAATGAAAATCTCTGAAGCTGATCTTTCATTACAACAAATAGAAAACCTCATTCCATGCATATGAATACAATGCCGATAATGCCCATCTTGCCCATCCTTTTCGATTAATGAAATTTAGCTTTACAAAAGATTTCCCTGGAATGCATCCCTTTTATAAATTAGTGAATGATTATATATGCAGTCCTTGAGGGATGGCAAGAAAGAAACAATTTTTAATAATTGATGTACCTATTATAAAAAATGTTTTGAAATATTCAGAAATATTGTGGCTAATGTGTACTTATCAAACTATTTTTTTCTTACACAAACCAAATTACGATCTTATATAGTCGATGTACCCCACCTACTCTTTGCAAAGTTGCTGTGGAAAGGAAAAGGATGAATCACAAAATGTTGAATTTGTCTCATATTCATATCTTTTTAAAGATCTCTCCAGCTTATTAAATAGTATTTGCTTGTGTAAACCTGCAAACATGTGGAAGAAAAAGTAGCTTTGTGCAAGCTTCGCTAATTATTATTTTAAATGGCTTGTGATCACTTTTTGTGCTACGTTTTTGCTAAAGCCAGAAAGAAAATTGGGATCATTTTAACTGAGGCAGAAAGTCGGCTTGGTTGGTATCACATCAGACCTCTGCCCAATAGTCAGCGAGACAGGAGTGAAAGTTTACAGTGGAGGACTGAGGCATCATGGATAGGATAGTTGAAAAATTACTAATCATCCTAGCCTTCCACGACAGGGATTTGTAGGTTACAGCTCCAAATGCACTGTTTAAAATAGGCTAAGGGTTTCAACTTCCAACATTTTTTAGTGTAGTGATTTCCAGACCACTAATATTCTCTAGATGGAAAAAAAAGTCCTCATCTCGACTCTAAATCTTGTACTTATCACTTAAAATTGATGCTCCTTTGCTTTTGACTCGTCTGACAAGGAAAATAGGTACCTCCTATTTATTCCCCCAGGCCTTGATAATGTTATACATTTCAATTTAATATCCTCTCAACCTCCTCGGTTCTAAATGTAAATTCAATCCTAACCAATCTTTCCTCATAACTAATATTTTCCACTCCTAGAAAATTCTCAAATCTCCTCTGCAACCTCTCTTATTCAATTACATCTCCGCTGTAATGTGGTGAAGTTAAGGGAAATAAATATCAGGAATTGGTGCAAGGTCACCTGTTTTGCACTTCTACATGAATTAAATTTCAACCGTTTTTTTCCCCCCAGTATTTACCACATCCCTTTCTAGTCATACAAGCTAACTCAAATTGACTTTTAAAAGAGGTGGGGAGGGAGCAAGGGGGGGGAACTGACCTGTAATACTTGTCATACATTAAATTGTTTGACAGGATCGCCATGGTAAATATTTGGGGGTTAGAGGTAAGGCAAGTACATTTGGGCATCAAGTTAGAAAGGAAAGCCTTTAAAATGTGACAATGTTTGAGGTCCAGTAGCACAGCTGTGTGAATGGTAATTTAGTGGGAATGAGCAAAAAGCGAGTCCCATGGCAGCACTGGCTCAGGCGGGATTTGAAAGGGGAAAGCATATAATGCAAAGCACAGAAAATTGAGGAATTTAAAGTGCCGGGGATCCTTTGGGATAGATAGGCTTCTTGGGGAAAAACAAGAGCAGCAAAAGTAGATGGTCTCAATCTTCATCTTTAGGGTCTCCAAGTCAGTTAAACGTTGTTGAAAGCATGGTCTAAGGGAACAGAAAAGGGACGAAGGGAATGTGAAGTAGCCTGGTGTTTTTGGATTATTTTCATAAAATGTGGTGTTTTTGGCTCAGAGAGCAGGAAAGCATGGTGAATTCATACATAATTAAAAGGGCTGTCCCACTGCAGCGACCTAATTGGCGAGTTTAGAAGAGTTTAGGAGAGTTTGAAAAAATGTCATGTTGAAGACCTCCTTCGGCCTCCTTCGACTATGTCGAAGACTAGCTTCGACTAGCTTCGGGAAAATTGGACACCGAATAGTGGAGAGTGAAGGCGACCTCCTTCGATCTCCTTCGACCTCCCTTCGACTATGTTGAAGACTATCTACGACTACCCTCAATTACCTACGAATAACATGCCGACCTATTACGACCTACTTCGACGAAACCTACGAGTAAAAAAACAATCGATTTTTTCCATGGCGACCTTTTTTTACTCGCAGGCATTTTTCAACATGGTGAAAAATATGCTGCGACCTAGCTGAGGCCTCAAGTACGCGGGGACTACTCTCGAGCATGAAGGAGAGTTGCAAAGACCTCCTAGGACCTCGTATCGACCATGCTGCGAGTCCGAGTCGAGGGCAAACTCACCAGAACTCACGGATTAGGTCGCCGCAGTGGGACAGCACCTTAAAGCACATTGAGCTAAGATAATAGGCATTACATCTTTTATGGATATGGTCCATCATTTCAACAGACTTTAACAGTGTGTTTTGTTTAATAACACATCACACGTTACATTTTACTTTTTACTTCATGTTTTCTATTTTCTCTCAGACATGAAATACATTCATTCATATTCCTTTACCAGTAATTGCACTGTGAATTTCACAGTATTTTATTCTACTTAATTAAACAGATGCAAAAGCCCAAAATTTCCTGCCAGAGTCTCTCACTTGCAGTAAATCTGAATTGATCTTATGCTGATACCCCAATGTCACCCTGCACTCAGTCTTGGGTTGGTTGGTTCATTGCCCCCAGTGTGTAGGTGGTTGATAGAATATTGGGCAAGTTGATGTAAATATGGGGTTGGTACGTCATGGCATATGGCCCCATAATGTGATATCCAAAAATCCATTTGCATTTACATAGCTCCTTTTGCTTAAATATCACACAATGTTCAGCTGAATATTATCAGCTGAATATCACCAGGTGAAAGTTGACATCCGAGGTTTATAGGATAATGGAGGAAAGAGATAGAAAGTGCCAGAAACTTTTAGGAAGGGAAATCAAGAGATTCAGGCCCAGACACTGCTGCCAATATTTAAAGGCAATTACATTAGAACTAGGCATGTGTTGTAGGAACAGAGGTCCTAATACATTTTATTGTGCTTATGAATCTGCACTTGTAGGGAGGGACAGGAAAATGGTAGATTAAAACATGAGCGAGAATTCTTAGATACTAGAAATGCCACCTGGTAGACAAAGTTCAGAGCACAGGTAATGGATGAATAGAATTTGAAGCAATTTAATATCCGGACTGTTGAGTTTGAGGACAGGTTTATGTAGGGCAAAGGATGAGTCAAAAGCATAGTCAAAACTGGGAGGTATTAAAATGCACAAGTGATTCAGCAGGATATAAGCAGAGGAAGCCCATCTGGCATCTAGCATAAGCATACAACAAATTACTTTCGTAGTAACCACATCCTTTTTCATATATTTATTGAATCAACAGGTATTGGGGCAGAACCTTAAATTTAAAAAAATCTTATCTACACTTTTTTTATTTCTCCTTCTGTGAAATTGTCAAGACTTTAACTTGCCTCATCTTTACGGTCGGCATGAACTCCAACATTTTTGCCTTTGCCGTGTTGACTGGGCTCTTTTCCAGTGCTTTTTAAATTGATAATGTGCACCTCTTGAGGAAGCCCTGTTGTTCCTCCACTTGCGCAGCCTGATAACACAGTAAAGCTCTCCAGCAATGTCTTAACTGGATGCGATTTGTCCACTGGTGCAAGTACACAGTCATTTCTTTCCAGAGGACCTGCAGATAAAACATAAAAAACAAGTTGATTAAGAAACATGTCTCCAAAAAATATATAATTACATCTATTCATGGACAACTAATTTTCCTGTAAAAACCACAAGCGTAGTTTGATGAAACTCTCTTCGCCCACCTCCAACAGTTTAATGTGCTTGAAGTCTATTTTCAGCTCACGTGGCTGTATAGAACGTTGGCACAAAATTTAACGAGGTCTACAAAGAACCCACTTATCAATACCCTTTAAAATAAATGGTTCCGAAGATCCGCTCACAAACAAAACACAATACATTTTTTTTTTAAATGGTAAGACAATAGCATCAGAATACTCAAGTAACTTGCTCAATACTTAAACGCCATTATTCTAAATATGCCAGCATAAGTTGAATTTATACAAATATCTAACACTAGCTGGAGTCCTAGAATCGGAAGGCTTATAACTCTACAAAGAAAAAATAATGAAAGCGAAAAGGAACAGCTGCTGTAAAATTCACTTCTACTTCAAGTGCTCTGGGCTTGAAGTCAAAGTTATCGCATTAAATGATAGCTAATAACAGAACCTACAATAAATTGGTAGTTTCAATCAAATGATTTTATTTTGCAAGAATTGACAAAGCAAAGTGCATTCACACCGTGCTCCATTCCTCAGGAGATTTCAGAATAGTCATGTTTACTGCAAGAGAATGCATTAATCTATGACAATAGGTGCAGGAGTAGGCCAATTCGGCCCTTCGAGCCATCACCGCCATTCATAGTGATCATGGCTGATCATCCACAATCAGTAACCCGTTCCTGCCTTCTCCCCATTTCCCCTGACTCCGCTATCTTTAAGAGCTCTATCTGATGCTCTCTTGAAAGCATCCAGAGAATTGGCCTCCACTGCCTTCTGAGGGAGAGAATTCCACAGATTCACAACCCTCTGTGTGAAAATATTTTTCTTCATCTCAGTTCTAAATGGTTTACCCCTTATTCTTAAACTGTGGCCCCTGGTTCTGGACTCCCCCAACATCGGGAACTTGTTCCCTTCCTCTAGCGTGTCCAAACCCTTAATAATCTTATATGTTTCAAAACATGAGAAACTTCAATTATTAGATTGGTTCTAAGAATGAGGGACTTCAGCGACATGGCAAGACAGAAAACATTGAATATCCTCCCTGAAGCAAAGATGGTTGACAACATATTTTAGATGTGTATAAGATAATTTCAGATTTAGTTAGGGTAAACAGTAGTCCTCAGGATGGATGGTTTAAGGAAAGGGGGAACACCGACTTAAAGTTATGGGCAATACATTCAGGGGAGGTACAAGGAAAATCTTTTAAAATAGAAACAGTCAACAAGGGCCTTCTGAGAGGGAGCTAGATAGTAATTTGAGACAAAATGTATTTGCAGGAATTGGAGGAGGAGGTGGGGAGAGTAGAGAATGCAACTAACTGGACGCTACTGCATAGATACAGTATGAACTTGATGGATCAAATAATCTCCTCCTGTGCCAAAAAACATGCAAGAAATAATATGTCAAAGCTAACAGGAAAATATTGTGTGTATATAAAATACCAGTGGTGTAAATTAACTCTAAATGTAGTCAACAGCATAAATGTGGGCAATGTAATTGTATATATTTCACTTGTTTTTAATTGTGGAAAAGAACAATGTAGGATTAACACATCTCCAGAATCTAATAAACTCAGAAATAGGCGAGGGAATATGCAACACGTAAATAGATTCAGGACTTCGCCTTAGTATTAAAAAGCATTAAGTGTTATTCCATTATTTTAAAGAGAAAAAAGGGAGAAACTTGATAATTACAGACATAGACACAAAATGCTGGAGTAACTCAGGGGGACAGGCAGCATCTCTGGAGAAGAAGGAATGGTTAACGCTTCCGGTCTCGACCCGAAACATCTCCCATTCCTTCTCTCCAGAGATGCTGCCTATCCCGCTGAGTTACTCCAGCATTTTGTGTCTACCTTCGATTAAAACCAGCATCTGCAGTTCTTTACTACATATAATTACAGACCTGTCAGTTTGGTCAATGATGTAACTAAAAGCTTGAACAAATTTCTTAGTTGATCAATGAGCCAGCACAGACTTGTCTGACAAATCTAGTTGAAACCTTTGAACGAATTGCGAGCATGGCACAAGGCGAATTTCTCCAGATCAAGCAAAAGTCATTTAATAAGTTTGCACGCAAGAGATTAATAATATCAATCACAAAATGTATTGTTCCATTATCAGTACATATGACTATTAAACACTCTCGATTCTTGTACTGAGGATATCCTTGGGACACATGTAGGGAATTGGCAGGGAGCCTAAAAGAGATTCATGAAGAGGTGGACAAAAATGAGAGAGAGTAACTAAAAAAAAGTAGAGAGCTTTCAGAGCATTGGTCCATATTCAAAATAGATTAGAATTTATAAGAGAAATGTAATTGTTTATTTACAGAAAGTATTGGCGCTGCACCATTAAGGAGGTGTACGGCAAGCTTTTCTGGAAAATAATCTGGAAAACTCCATCTGTTTCAATTGAATTCAATCTAAAATTCAATACATTTCTGTTAATTAAAATCACGGGATAATGATCCCCAGTTAAATAATGTGTCAGATTCCAAGATAGAGCTCAGTCACGCTCCATTTCCTGTCCTTTCATGTTCCCACACCTGCCACATTTATAACTCCAGCACGAACGTTTCCAAACATCAATTCCGTTTCTAAATAAAATGGATTGCAACTATTGGACAGGCCCAGTCCTGTCAACCTTTCCCTCGTTCACATAAAGCACTCAACTGGCCTAGTTAAGGACTGCCCCAACTTGTCTGTTAAAGGCAAGCATGAAAGCCGAGTGATTGGGAATGTGATCATTTAGCATTATGGTTTCCAAATCACAATAATGAATTTTATAGAACTCACTATAACCATATAACAATTACAGCACGGAAACAATCCATCTCGGCCCTTCTAGTCCGTGCCGAACACTAATATATTAGCAAGTGTAAGTTCTTGCACAGCATAATGCTGCCTGAGTTAATGAAAGTCTTTACATTTAATGAAATAAATTTAACAGCGTTTCAAACTAATGCTGTCACGGCCATGGAGCTAATAATTAACATAGTTTACAAGAGAACATTTTAAATTCTTCATCCAACATGAAAAAAGTAATGTATTAATATAAACAGCTGTAAATTTTGTAATAAAGAACTTTGATCATATTAAGAAACCAAAATGCAATAATAAACACTAACCAAAAGTAGCTAGCTAATCTTATTCTTTTTTGCACTCAACTGGTGAAAAATGTCTCTCATCAGACAGAGTTCAAAATTTGCTATGGCAACTGTTTAGCTTTGTTTATCTGAAAAGTTCATTCACTTCACATCATCAGCCTCTTGAGGAGAATAATAGCTCTAAGCTCTTAGCATAATAAAATCCGATTTAGTTCCTTTGCAAATAGCGACTACTTCAAAAGGCAAAGAACTGATTACCATCAAAAAGACATGTCCTGACATTCAGTACATATTAATTTTCCAAATCTTGTAGATCACGAATCAACAGAATAGTTCATTTTCAGTCAAATATATGGTTGCAGACATTACCACTGCGCAAACTGTGAACCAGAACATGGAGCAATTTAGAGGCAACCCAAGTGTAACAGAATACGTGTTTATACAAGAAATTTTGATAATACTAAAACAGATTTCAGTGCATTTTTAAAATCTGGGGCTGACAGCAAACCTCTGGCATTGAGACAGCATGCATTACTATCCTACCAGGCCTGCACCATGTAATTATATGGTCACTACCATTCACCTTGTGTGATCTGTGGTATTTCCATGCTTGGGACACTAGTATTACAAGTCATCCTTTCGAGACCCCCCAATAAAAATGTCCTGTTTAAGATATAACAAAAATGAGTGATAACAAACAAAAAAAAAATCACTCAAGAGCTGCTGGATCATTGCACCAGCACCAGAGTGTACAGAAAATGGCAAGCTGGCCATGGGTCTTGCAACCACTGAACATGTGTAAGCTGCAACCACTTAATTAAAAAATGTTACGGTATTTACAAATCAAAACATTAAACAAAACTATAAAGGAAAACAATTTTACTGTTCTGGCTGAGAATTCCCGATGAAATGAATGGGGAATCCAATCCCGCCCCCTCCCCTGACATCAGTCTGAAGAAGGGTCTCGACCCGAAACGTCACCCATTCCTTCTCTCCAGAGATGCTGCCTGACCCGCTGGGTTACTCCCAACATTTTGTATGAATTTTGGGTTTCCCTTCCTTGATGTATTGCAATATGCTCATCTTTGACACCAGCTTATCATCTGTGCCCTGACATGTTTATGGGACCTTCAAATTCCATCAAACTGTGGCTGGAACAGATCTTCTGCTCAGCCATCCCCATTCATGAGATTAAAATTATGTTAAATTTATAAAATAGACAAGATAGGAACATCATATATAATTCTGGGCATTCCGTTATCAATTGGGTGACAGACAACTGCAAACGCATACAAATGCTCAGAAATGAATATAATTAGAAATAAATGATTAAAGTTCACAGGTGAAAGGTATGAAGTTTAAATGGAAAGAAATTGCAGGGACATCCAAAAATTGTTTAATATTATGAAAGATGTTGAGAGTGCAAATAGTTAACTCTTGTTCCACTGGTTGACAACTAAAATGGCACAGTGGATGTAAATGGGTCGATCTTGGATTACCGTGAGAAGAACAAAGGAGAAATATATCAGAAGAAATGTTTGCAATCAGAGGCTTTTTCAACACAAAATGCTCTCCATAAGTAGCAACCAAAGCAGATCTACATCATTTAAAAATAATTGGGTAATAGGTTGAAGAGAAAAGTAAAGGTTACAGAAATAGGATTAGCATTGATAGCTTCAATTAAAGAACCAGCACTAGTACAGACATAATGCCTCTTTCTGTAGTGTTATTCTTAAGACTCCACAAAGTAGTAATCAATGGGCAAGATTGAGGTACTTTGTAACTTGCATCCACTGTCTGTTTTTGCATTGGATTCTTTAAAAGAGTGTGAAAATAAAATAATTTTAGAAGGATTATAATTTTGCAGCACAAATGTTTAACATTAAAATAACTCACTGAAGCAATATCATGTGCTGCTACATGAAACAATGCACCTTAAATTGCCAAAGTAAATGAAGATTTGTTAAATTAGATAAATGAAGATTCATCTGATCATTTTGTGTGAACAACCTGTCAATGAAGAATAATACTTTTCCAGTTGTCATCTTGTTACACGTGTAAAAATATGTGCTTTGAGTGTTTAAGAGGAAAATAAATTAGATTAATCAATGAAGAAGGAAATGGGAAGGAAAACAGAACATAAGTCTCACTTGGATTTTTACAGGATTTAAAAAAAATAAAAACACAAATTAATCATGTGATGAATGGTTCAGTGTTTAAAATTACATTTGTCTGCTCCCTTCTCGTGTAGGCAGGATTACACAGGCAGCAACAGCTGCTTGGAGAAGATAAAAGTTTGACAACACTTTACATTATATTAAATTCATCCACAACCAATATCCCCACAAAGGTCACACAAGAAAGGTATAAACAAACCCACGTCTAAATGCTAGCCATTCAAATCCAAAGATAAACTAGTCTATTTCAGTACACTCAATGCTCAGTAAAGTTGATCCAAATAACATCTGGCAAAGGTGGTTATAAAAGTGCACAAAACAAGTTACAAATAGAGCTAAATAATTGCTAAATATGGTTAAATAAAACCCCATCATGAAAGGCTGTTCGCCATTGAACATCCCTCAAAAGGAAGGAAATGTGCTGGTTACATCTGGTCTGGCCTAAATTCAACTACAGATTCACAGGAACGTATGTGATGTTCAACTGCCAATAAACTTCACACTGGAAACAGGCATGGCAAAGGCACACTATGCCCCAACAACCCTGCAACATCCTCAACAACATCTGACAACTTCTGTATAAATTGGAAAAACTGGTCCACAGACTTCAAGCAATAACAAAGGATCATCACAATCATAACATCTCATTTTTTGAACATCTCAGACTCTTAGATCATAATTACTGGGATTATTAAGTTCCATAGTCAAGTCATGTGGAAGAAAAGGCAGTGGTACAATGATTCATGCATTAATATTGACCCTAGACTCAACAAAACCAAATTACGTCAAACATGAGGAAGGAACCTCCCACATATTACTGCCTTCAGCTAATTAATCAGTAGTCCTACATAATTAACACTTTTTACAAGTTCAGCATTCCTATGAAGAGTGGTGGCCAATTAAACAGCCAACAGGTAGTGAAGCAATGGCGCCATAAACATTAATTTCTTGTCGACTTGTATAGCTTGTGTGTAGCTTATCCAGGTTAGTACCCTTTTTTGTTGTACCACTCTTGGTACAAGACAGGGGGAGAAGGCTTCGTAAACTTGGCAATCTTCAATGGCAGATTGCTTGTCGACAGTTCTGAGAATGGGGTGGGTTTATCATAAGAGGGGAGGTGGAAAATCGAAATTCTAATAAGTTGAGAAGGATGAGAGGGTATCTTGTCAAGTCACTTAAGTTGACAAGACTAACGTCAAGTCACTGAAGTTTTTAAAGGAAAAGTAAAAGTCTGGGAAAGTAATGCACAATATTTTTTATTTACTTTTGTGGTCCACCCCATTCACGGGTTTGGGTAATTTGTGCCTTTTAGTCTTATGATAAAAGGATCAGTGGGGATGGGGAAGAAACGGACTCCGTCAATAAGGCACACTCGATGCATGGCTCAGTACTCACAGAACTGTAACCTTGGCATTTGCATTAAGCCAGGATGACACTTTCATGAATAGAACTGAAGAAACCTCAGCACTAACAAGACAGCTGAAATTGCTTTGCTCTTCTGTGGTTTTTTTTTGCAATCTTTTAATACATGTTCAGAGACATGGGTAGAGCTTCTTCCCAAGTAAATGTCCCATATATCAGACAGGCACCCTCAGATTCCTCATATTATACTCCTGCAGTGGTATGCATGAATAATTCCGTTTTAGCAACAAAAAAAACTAATACAATTCTTTCAATAAAGTTGTCTGTCTACATATGGCTAATTTCACCATTTTGTTTCAGCTTAGCAATCCACACAGTTGCACCAAAATGAGGCAATAAAGAACAATAGAAGTCTGCTTCACCAGTGATATCCATATTCCACGATTGACCAAAGTATCTCAAAAAAAGGTCAGTATCTCAGCTAATATTTATGTAGAAAAAACATAAAATTGTTTCCCATTCAAACAGAACACAAAGTGCTGGAGTAACTCAGTGGATCAGGCAGCAACTCGGGAGCACATGGATAGATGGTGTTTTGGGTCTGAAGGGTCCAGACCCAAAACATCACCTATTCATGTCCTCCAGAGCTACTGCAAAAGGGCACCGACACAAAATGCCACTTTTTTCCCCCAGAGATGCTGCTTGACCCGCTGAGTTTCTCCAGCAATTTGTGACTCTCTCCAAAGATGCTGCCTTAACCACTGAGTTACTCCAGCATTTTGTGTTCTACGCAGCATTCCAGCATCTGACGTGAATTGTGTCTATTTTTCAAAAACTTCATGAATATTCTAGTCCTTATACTTCATGAATATTCTAGTCCAAATCGCAAGAATAGAATAGACCAAGTTCTTAAAAGTATTGACTGGAGACACTAATCCAATATGTAGCGAGTGCCCACATTGCAAACGCTTACAAATGAAAAGCAAATTCAGTTTTCACTATTCAACTTGAAATAATTCAATACTGCCTTAACATTATTGATGTCATTCTGAAGATAGCTCCTCCAATTAATTAATTTGCAAGAAACATATAACTGACAATGCAATGTTTCACCTAAGCTGTTCGTTTCTCATTTGAATAGAAACATGAGACACAAAAGGCAATCCAATCAAATTATTTTGATTTGCAAATAATGTACAATACCTACATTTATATTTTTAATTTTGTATTTTCAAATTCCTGCATGGTTACAAGTAACCACTAAGAAATATCAAAACTTTAATATTGCTCATTACCACCAACAGATTGATGATCAAACACTCTTTGAGACTTAAGCTTTACCAAGATAGTTTAATCTAGTTTAGACAAACATTGTTATGTTCCAAATTTCAGGAAGAGAGAATAGGAGCAGGAGTAGAGACAAAGAATCTTGAACAAAATCTTGAATCGGTATGTCAAAGAGGACTATCTTGAACTTCTACAGGTGCAGAGTAGAGAGCGTGCTGACTGGTTGCATTGTAGCTTGGTTCGGCAACTTGAGCTTCCGGGAGCGGAAAAGAAAGCAAAAAGTTGTGACCACTGCCCAGTCCATCATCGGCTCTGACCTCCCCACCATCGAAGGGATCTATCGCAGTCGCTGCCTCTAAAAGGCTGCCAACATCATCAAGGACCCACACTATCCTGGCCACACACTCATCTCTCCGTTGCCATCAGGTAGAAGGTGCAGAAGCCTGAAATCTGGTACATCCAGGTTCAAGAACAGCTTCTTCCCCACAGCCATCAGGCTATTAAACTCGCCATCAAACAAACTCTGAACTATAACAGCCTATTGCACTTTATCTGTTTTTTTATGTGTATATATATGGTCTATGCTATATAGACACACTGAACTGTTCTGTATTTATGCTTACAATATTCTGTTGTGCTGCAGCAAGCAACAATTTCATTGTCCTATCTGGGACACATGACAATAAACTCTCTTGACTTGATTTGAATACAAAAATGCAGGAACTCAGTACGTCAGACAGCATCTGTGGAGGGAATGAACAGGTGATGTTTTAAGTTGGGACCTTTCTTCAGTCCAATTGCAGTGGGAGGGGGGGGAGAGAGAAAGTTGGAAGAGAAAGGCAGGGACAGGACAAAGCCTGGCAAGCAAGGGGGGAGGAGTGGGGTTTAATTGGTAGACGTGGACTAAGTGATGAAGGCTAAAGATGAAAAAGGAGACCTATAGTGCCAATAGGGGAGGAGGGAGGCCACTCAGCTCCTCAAGCCTGCTCCACCATTCAATATGATCATGGCTGATCTCTCCCAGGCTCCATCTATTCTGTACCTGTCTTCCACAGCCCTTAATTCCTTGATCTTTCAAAATTGTACCTATTTTCTTTTTAAATTCAGTTTAATTCTGTTTAAAAGCAAAACTGTTCAATCCTTGGTGTTCAGAAGATACAAGATACAAGATAGATTTATTCATCACATGTGCCAGATGGCACAGTGAAATGAAATTCCCATACAGCCATACAATAAAAATAAGGGACACAACACACTATAGGGTTTGACATAAAACATCCCCACACAGCAGAATCAAAGTTCCCCACTGTGTGGGAAGGCACCAAAGTCAGCAAGAATACAACTGGAGTATAGTACAGACACCAATATCACAAAAAACTTAAAGCATTATTGATATAAAAATATTATGAACCAAATCTATAGTGATTTCCATCAGTTTTACATAACAGATGCCGAAAATAACATATAATACTTATGCTAATATTTTGAACTGTGCATATAACCATATAACCATATAACAATTACAGCACAGAAACAGGCCATCTCGACCCCTCTAGTCCGTGCCGAACACATAATCTCCCCTAGGTCCCATATACCTGCGCTCAGACCATAACCCTCCATTCCTTTCCCATCCATATAACTATCCAATTTATTTTTAAATGATAAAAACGAACCTGCCTCCACCACCTTCACTGGAAGCTCATTCCACACAGCTACCACTCTCTGAGTAAAGAAGTTCCCCCTCATGTTACCCCTAAACTTCAGTCCCTTAATTCTCAAGTCATGTCCCCTTGTTTGAATCTTCCCTACTCTCAGTGGGAAAAGCTTTTCCACGTCAACTCTGTGACAACTCTACAGTTAGGTCCCAAACTTAACTTGTGGAAACCAAAGCCAAATATATAAACAGCACTTGTTTTTCTCTGTGGTTACATATAATTCAACTTGTATTACTATATACAGTTAATCTGGCACAATCATAATGCCTTGATTCTGTAGCATCTGGTTGGAAAAAACTAATCAAAACAAAGTATGTTTAAATTTGGCTACAAAATCTAAACGATAAACCCAAATCAGAATCTTACTACTCATTTGTTAAGCAAACAACGGACGGGACAGGAACAAGTCTTTTGGGCCACAGTGGCTGTTCTGACAAGGACGCCAGTTTAAACCAATCCCAGCTGTCTGCATATCCTTCCATCCCATCTACTCTTATGCCCATCTAAATGCCTTTTAAATGTTGCTTTTGCATCTGCTTCCACCACCTCCCTTGGCACCACCATTCGGTGTAAAAAAAAACTTGCCGATCATATGTCTTTTCAACTTTCCCCTTGTCACATTCAATCTAGAATTTGACATTTCCATCCTCAGAAATAGTTTCTGGGCGCATACTCTGTGGCTCTTATGATCAGAACAGCCCACCGCCTCTGATGCTCCAGAAAATAAACAATCCTAGTTTGTCCTACCTCCCCTTATAGCCAATACCCTCAAATGCAGCCAACATCCTGGTGAACTTATTTTACAACTGCTCCAAAGCCTTCATATCCATCCTGCAATGCAGCAACCAGAATTCTCAATGCCACCTAATCAAAGTTTAATCCATCTGCAACATGGTTTCCCAAGTTTATACTCAATGCATCAACCTTGGGACTGAAGGCAGACATGTCACCAGGTACCGAAGCTAACATGCTAGAGCTTAAAAGAAAGGGACTAGCGAGATGGCAAATTTCCTAAAAACTTCAACCAATAGCTCCAAGCGAACAGAGGAGGTACCAGCAGATTAGAAAATCTCAAATGTGACTCAATTGTTTAAGAGAGGAAGACAAAAAGCAAGTGATTAACTTTGAGATCTTTTTTGTAATCTCCTATCTTAACATCTGATTTTGGCAAAATGTAGGAATCTATAAGAGTAGCCAGTCATTCTGAGACGTTTAATGGAATCAAACCAGGTCAACCTAGCTTTAATTAGGTTAATGAATGGTAAATCATGTTTATAAATGTGCTAGTTCTTAAGATAATAACAAGTAGAGTCAATAGATGGAAACTGTACATGTAGCCTACTTGGATTTTCCAAAGGATTTGACAAGGTGCCACTAAGTGACTGATGTACAAGTTTAGGAGCTCATGGTATTGTGGGAACCATGTTAACATAGACTGAAGATGGACTGTTTTCTATGCAATATGACTAAATGGGTCTTTTTCAGTTGGAAGGATGTAGCCAATGGAGTGCCCCATCAATTCCTCACCTTTGTTTTGTCATCTACAGATTTTAATCATCTTATTACTGACTTTGCATTCACTTTTTTTTAATAAATGCTCTCAGCTTGTTTAAAAATGCAACCGTATGTATCTATTCCCACACCAAGTCCCACTCCTCCATCACACACCAAAAGTACATTGACATAGGAGTTTTCTAGTTCAAGTTTAAACCTGTGGTTTTGGTCATTAACACGTTCACCCCATTCTCTGTTTTTTCTTACAGAAGGGATTTGACGTGGATTTGTGTGCATTCAACACCAAACAATGTAAATATAAATTTTGTTCTGCCACAGGTTTTTTTTCCTTTTTTTTTTTTTTAAGTACAGACAGCACGATCACTGCAAGCAAGAAACAGTAGCAAAGCACATTAACATGCTTCATGCTACACTGTAGGTCATCAGAATTCAAATACAAGCCTTTGCTAACATATGCTTATCTTGGCACCATTGCTAGCATAGTACCAAAACGCCTTGTGCCTAGAACGGAAAGAAGTGGGTGAGAGGAATTATTAAAATAAATAAAAGTCAGCACTTCAGCAAGCTCTATTTGCACCAATTCATACACAAAAATATCCAAATCTAGTTCTGAGTTAGTTGTTGAATAGGCCATCCGTAATGAAATTATGTATAGCATGGCTATGACAATTTTCTAAAGTCCACAAAAAATTGGTTATGAGGCTCCTACTGGGTGGGATCGCCCACATAATAAGTTTCTAGTAAACAATAATCTATTGATTTTTCAAAATACTAAAATATACCAAATTTATTGCAGATGTTTTCTGTAATTGTGTTTTCAAGCTAAAAACAAAACCAAAGACCAACGTAAAAAATTCCCAAAATATCCAAGATATTGATCAAATACTACTTTATCAATCATATAATTCACCTCAGTCCTTTAGTTTCTGTTCCCCCTCTAATCATTTTCCTTGGTGCTCAATTCTCTTATTTTGTCAACTTCATGCTTTTTCTTTTGCACCTTATTTTCTAAATTCTATTCATTATCATTCATCATTCTGTAGCCATGTACCTTTTATTTAGTTACATTAAAAATAAGGAACTGCAGATTCTGGTTAATACACAAAAGGAGACAATGTGCTGGAGTAACTCAGAGGGTCAGGCCACATCTCTCAAGAATATGGCGTTTTGGGTTGAGATCCATCTTCAGATTGAAGTGTGAAGAAGGGTCTTGACCTAAAACATCACCTATCCATTTTCTCCAGGGACGCTGCCTGACCCGCCGATTCATTCCAGCACTTGTGTCCATTTAGTTATATTACTTTCCTTTCTTTCCAATATTATTCTTCCATGCATAAATTAGTCCAAATTACAATACACCAGGATCTTTTTCTCCAATAATACACAAGGGCAGATTTAACAGTGATAATCCATTTGGCAAACCAGTTAGTTAGTTTAAAGAAATAAATGATAAATATTTTTTTAAAGTATACAAAACTAAGGAAAGAGTGCAAAAGCAGGAATTAAGACCTATTTTATAAACATCCTAATATAAGCACTGAGAGCTAAATATCCTCCTCCTGTACTGGAAATGTACACGGTTCATTTGGCAAGTGGTGACTAATGGCATGAAGGTTGGATTTTAAAGTCAGAACATTGAGATAGGAAAGCAAGTCTAAATGGCAGTAAGAGAAGGAGTTAATACTGTTAAGGTTCTACAAGATAAATATAGTGTTGTACGGCATGGAAGAAAGCCCTTCAGCTCACCGTGTCCACACTGACCAGTCAATACCATCGTCCAGCACTTGACCTGTGGTCCTGTATGCCCAAGACATTCAAGTGCTTGTCTGGATATATCTTCAATGGAACTCTGCTTCTACTGATCTCTTGCACACTGCAATATTCAGGTTTTAAATTCCACCCTCTCTGGGTGAAATCACTGATATCTCCCCAATGTCTTACCCTAAATTTGTATCCCCTAGTTTAATTTACCTTCAAGGAGAAAGGTCCTTGCCATCTACTCTATCTATAATTCTCAACATTATATACCTCAATCCTGTCATCTCCCAACCGCATCTGCTCCAAGGAAAATGGACCGAGCCTCACCACTTTCCTCATAGCTTAAATGCTCCATCCCACTCGGCAATCAGCCACAATCTGCAAAAGTGAAGACATGCTAGGGTTTTAAACTCTATTCAAAGGAACTCACCTGCAGACACTCCACACATCAACACGAAGAGCAATAGTGTTTGAATTCCATTTGAAGTCATGTTTAGAATACAATGCTGTGATAGGTTCTGCGTCCCTCTGGAGATATGTTATCTTCAAATGTGGCCAAAAAAAACCTCTTGCAATGGGTCAGATTTTCACCAGTGTAGCTATCTTTCTCAGTAAGATAGATTGGAATACAAATTCTGATCTTTCTCTCCTCCTTCGCAAGCCTGAAGGGGAAATGGACAAAATGAAACGTTAAGTGATTCATTTGTAACTGCATTAAAACTAAAATCCTATTTGAAGGATATATTATATTTGCTGACCATAATAATTCACTACTCACTGACGGACTGTCACATCTGAGAAGAACATGTAATAGACCAACGCGTTATGAAGTGCATGTTCTAATTTCGGTAACAACCAAAAATATTTGGTGTAAAACATTTTACAAATAAATTTAAATTAACACATAACAATGCAAATACGCAGTCTTCATCCAAGTACTGATGATGTTTCAGAAGCCTTCACCAGGCTTGAATTGCAAGTGGGAGTTATGAAAGAATTCAACCAATAATGAACGCGCTTTGCAAGTCCAATCCAAAAATCATCCTGGCCAAACTTCTAAATTTTTGTTTGTTCATTTCAAAATGCTGTAGTCAGAGTTTCAGATTTTGCATGAAATGACAGCAAACAATCTTTGAATGGACGTGCAAGATCAGCTTATTTTCTTTAAAAATATTACATAGACAATAGTGAATAAATGCCGGAGTAGGCCATTCGGCCCATTCGAGTAGGCCATTCGGCTGTACCTGCATGCTTACTTTCACTGACTGATGAACAAGGACCCCCAGATCCCGTCGTACTCCCCCTTTTCCCAACTTGACTCCATTTAGATAATAATCTGCCTTCCTGTTTTTGCCACCAAAGTGGATAACCTCACACTTATCCACATTAAACTGCATCTGCCATGCATCTGCCCACTGACCCAACCTGTCCAAGTCACCCTGCATCCTCATAGCATCCTCCTCACAGTTCACACTGCCACCCAGCTTTGTGTCATCTGAAAATTTACTAACGTTACTTTTAATCCCTTCATCTAAATCATTAATGTATATTGTGATTAGAAAGTAGAGAAAGTAATCAGAACCCTGAATAGATTGAGGATAATAACCATGGCCTCACACTGAGTTACAGAGCACAATTTTGACTGCCTTAGAGATCTGAAATGGAGACTTAATCCCATCCCCAAACGGCAACAGACCACAAACACACTAATAGTTCCATGGTTTCCTGTTGAATTCGCAGAAATGCCGAAATATAAATAAAAGTTTCAACAAGCAGAAACATTCAGCTATACACCACAATTCATGGCCATATCCCATTAAAAATATGGTGGAAAGTGAATGGGTAAAAGGGCAGCTGTTGTGCCGACTGCAGTTTGCATGGAAGGTACTGTGAGAAGGAAAGCAAGTTCTCGTGGAGTTGGTAGAGTGAATCAAGGAGTCAGAGAGAATAATCCACTGGTTAAACTGAAACAGGAGACACGTGGAGGTGACATCCCTTCCCACCTCAAGGAGCCCAAACAATCCTTGTCGAGAGGCAGCAATTCTCTTGCACTTCTAATCTAATGCCTTGCATTCAATGCTCCAATTTGGATGAAGCGTTTGTGGAAAAGTGGATGAATAGTTGTAGCTGTTACCAGGCAACTAAACCATCCTGCCAATAACTAGAGAATAGTACGGAGCTACTATCTACCTAATTGGAGACCCTCCGACCATCTTTGAACAAGCTTTACTGGACTTTATCTTGCACTAAACGTTATTCACGTTATTCCCTTTATCGTGTATTTGTACACTGTTGATGACTCAATTGAAATAATGTATCTTCTTTCCGCTGACTGGTTAGCTTACCTCGGTACACGTGACAATAAACTAAACTCAATAAACTAAACTCAAACACCCATTCGTTCCACTGGTTAATCTGTCATTTCAATTTTCCGTCTCACTGCTCACTGTCCCAATAAACCTAATGCAGGTTCGAGGAACATCATCTCATCTTCCAACTAGGCACAAATCAGCCCTTGGGACTCAATAATGAATTCAACAATTTCAGATAACCAGCTTTTCCTGTGTGTATATTTACTAGGCTATTAGGATTTATATTAGGATACAAGTGATTAATCTACAAAGACAGGTCAATAGTCAGGCGTCAAGAATGTTTAATTGTCACGTGCACCAGCATCGGAACAATTAAATTTAATTTTACTCTCACCAGTTGCTGCCTGACCAGCATTGTTTTCCTATTCCCTTTCATCAAATTGCTCAGCACATATTCTACACCTTCCTACCACTTTAACCAAGCTTTTGATGATTTGCCATAAAACTCCCTTCATGAATTTAAAGTTAAATCTAAACCTGCAAATGAAGTACCGTATTATAGGTGCTAAGGAAGGATTGGCGGTCAGACATCTCTGACCTCTTTGCATCCACTTCCTTCCTTGAGCACTATCCATTCTACTCCCTTTTTCTTTTACCATCTAATCTTTATCCCATCCTCCAAAACTACCTGATCCAATAATGGACTTTTTTAAATTCAGTTAGGAGTTAAAATATATCAGGCCAGTCCAGTAAATAGTTACAAAATAGCAGCATTGAAACAGTATTTATCACATCTTATCAAAATATCTTGCAGTATTTTATATTCAGTTATTCATGGTCACTGCCATCTATTTAGCAGCACAGTGACGCAACGGTAGAGTTGCTGCCTTACAGCGCCAGAGACACAGGTTCAATCCTGTGCTGTCTGTATGGAGTTTGTACGTTCTCAGTGACCACACAAGTTTACTCTGGGTGCTCAGTTTTCCTCCCACATTCCAAAAATATGCAGGTTTGTAGGCGAATTGGCTTCGGTAAATTGGCCTGTGCGTAGGATAGAACAGTGTACGGAGTGAACGGTTAATATGGATGCAGTGGACCGAATGGCCTGTTTCCACACTGCATCTCCAAAACTATGCAAACAAAACAGCTGAGTTCCATAGTTAGTTTGGTTTTGGTAGTGCTTGCAAAGGAAGGAATGTTAAAAAGTACACCAAGAGAATTTCCTGCTCTTGTTCAAATAACACTGGATTGTTTGAGGATACTTGTACAGTCAGGAGCAGTCACACTTTGATGTCTCCACACCAAGACAGTATCTTGAATAAAACAGCATTCTTTCAGCACCACACTGGGGCTGCCAGTCATGAATTTAACTTGCTGCCACCTAGAATTTTGTAATTTTCTTTTAATGTTCCTTCTTGCCAAATGTTCATAAAAAGTGAGAACATGAGGTCCTGCATGTAACTGCATGTAATTCAAGACCATCATCCGCAAACTAAGCATGCAAATTGTTAATCTCAGCAATTCAGTATTGGTTAGTACAAAGGTAAATTTAAACTCTTTCGTTACTTCACGCATCCTGCCATAAATGTCAGCAAATATAAAGAAGCAATTAAAAACAAACATTTCTAAATTAAAAGATAAGAGTTGTCAGACCATTTATAAGTACTTCAGGGCTCTCGCTTAACTTTTTTTTCCCTGTTGCCAGCTGGGTAACCTTGGCAGCTTTTTAGGTTGCCAAATGACAGTTTAGAAGGTCATGACGCGTGCTATAATGTGTCAGACGAAGTGCATAGTTACCAGTCGGAATTATACTCAATGAAGCATTCACATATTATTTCTGCTTCAAATAAAGTCACAAACTAAACATATTCACCAATCAAGACATGATATATCCCACAATGACATGCAGCAAAATTATAAGACAGTATCTCAACTCTTTCTACACATTGCAATTAATGCAATTTCTATTAGTTCTTTCCACTTCCAAACTAAAATGTGGTTGGATTATTCAGCGTATGATCAACCTGTGTCAATAAATCCTGGACCATGGTAACATATATGCGTACGTATAGTTGTGAATGTTGCTCATTAAATAACTACAGTACTGATACTCCATATTAAGAGCATTGATTTGCCGTTAAAATGAATTCTGTAATAACGTGTTAATGGTAGCAGTGACAATCGAACACTGCAGTTTTAATGTTTCACGTGTTCACAATTTAATTAATCCATCTTTATGGATTAAAACAGATAATAACATTGGGAATTAAAACACATTTGATTGCATTCTGTTATCAAACAGTCAATGTTCGCTCTGACGACATTTCCAGCTCAATTGGGTCAGGGAGGGGGGTGTGTGTGAATCAGTGCGGGGTGGATAGATGGCGGGGGGGGGGGGGGGGGGGGGGGGGGTTAGAAGGCAGTCGGTGCAGAATGGATGGATTGAGGTAGGTGAATTAGTAAATGTTGGTTGGAGTAGATAAAATTGTGAGGGGAGAGCACGAGGGGTGTCAGTGGTCTTGAATGGGGGGGTTCAGTACGGGATGGATAGGGGTAGACAAAGGTGCTGGAGAAACTCAGCGGGTGAGGCAGCATCTATGGAGCGAAAGAAATTGGCAACGTTTCGGGTCGAGACCCTTCTTCAGACTGTTCCCCCCATTCTTCTTGAATGGGAGGATCAGTGCAGGATGGATGGGGGGGGGGGGGAAGATCAGCGCAGGATGAATGGGGGGGGAACGGCCGCGATAGCGGCTCCATCGCCCTCTCCCTCCCTCCACTCGGCCTCGGCGTGCGGGAGGGTTTGTTTTGAAAGCGCCGTTAGCGGGTTTGCAAGCAGCAGCCGCGATTATGGCGGGCGGGGTGCAGGAGGAGGAGGAGATGGAGCCGCTATCGCGGCCGCTGCTGCTACTGTTCGGGGCCCGTCATTCGCTCTGACCCTTCCTCACCCCGCACCTAGTATCTTTCCCACGCAATACAGCCGTCACTGCCGACACAAAACGTTGTGTTCCTTTTCTCCAGAGATGCTGCCTGACCCGCGGAGTTACTCCAGTTTTTTGTGTCTATCTTCGGTACAAACCAGTGTCTGGTTGCCAAGCCGGGCAAAATGACTCGGTGTTTAATTTGCCCAGCGGCGCTTTGAGTGGTCAGTGGCACCCGGGCAACCGCTAATTTCGAGCCCTGTATTTAGGTGTAAATAATAATTTAAAGAGTGAACACTGTGCTAATAAAATGTGGAAAACCAACTACCCAGGGCAGATAGAAGTAACCAGTGGTTCTGAAGAGAATGGGATCAATTGTAGGCCGTTTCTACCGAACTCTTTCTTGAGAACATTTCATGATTCTGCAAGCTTGCAGCAGAGTTAGGCTAGCGTAAAAAAATCTGACTTTTGAGTTATCTTAACAATATAAATTAATACTGAGATTTATTTTGCATACTAACTTCAATTTTGTTGTACATTGATAAAAATGGGAAAAATTCCACTGAGGTAACATCAGTATTGAATGCCTGTGCAGCACACACTGGCTATACTGTAAATCTCTTTATTGTTTTTTTTGGCTAGCCTTTGGTTAATTGTATCATGTGGTCATCTCAAGCAAAATTGTGGTTTTAATTGATCGATTGATCATGAATTGAATAAATTAAGATAACTATGTGGGTCAGGCTAAATTTTGGAAGGAGGATCAGACATCCCACATTTGATCTGTTACGCATTTTTGAATCATATAATTAGTTAAAACTGTTTGTTATCCCATTGTCAAATTTTACAACCCTATTGTGCATCTCAAACCTGAAAATCTTTTCCAGTTCTTGTCATGAAAAACAAAAGCTTTTTTAAAATTGAAAAGCACAGATGAAAAACAAACAAAAGCATCGCAGAAAGTTATTTTCTCCAAATCTGACACGAACACACAGCTGCCACAGAACTAATATAAAACATATGTCCAACCACTAAAAAACAAAGAACATAGGTCTGAACCCCTGATGTCCTATTACATCATGATTAAATGTGCGACTAGCATTCTCTTAAAATGGAAAAGTTTCATTAACAAAAAATTCAGAATATCTTTCTGAACTCACTCTTTGGATGTGAATAAAATGTAAATGGATCATAAAAGTTTTACAATGCATTGGAACTTAAAATTGCTCATTTACAACAATTAATATTTAAATTTACTGTCTAAACGGATCAGCGGGAAGTTACAAAGGAACATTTCAGATTGCCTGCAACTTGTTGATGTGGGCACTGCAAAGTAATCATTACAAATGCTCATACCCATTTCATCAATTTAACTATAATTTCCAAGGTATTGCTTAGTTCACAGGAAAAAAAAAACTATTACCAGCAGATGGCACCCACAGCACTGGAACTCGTGGCCAATTTAAAAGTGCTTTTGTTTTTATGAAAAGTATAATATATGGTTGTTGGTATGGGAATCAGCCGGGATAGTCATTAAACCACAATGACATGAAATGCCATGCCGTAGTGTAATTTAAATTTACATAATTATTTAATCAGAAGAGTAAACCAAAACTTTGCAAAATCCTTCTATTAAAATAGCACCCTTTTATGAACCTCATCACAGGGAGCCAAGCAAGAGGTATCCAATGTACATTCCAGTGAACAGCTGACTGAGAACTGGCAAACTTATAAGGTACAAAATACCAATCCACTCCTTATTTTCACATATTCATTGCCTCCAGTCCAAATTTGGCAGTCTTCTTTTAAACAATATTGCAGCAGAATTTTTGACAGCATTATAAATTGAAGATAACAAAAATAACTAGTAAGATTTGTAGTCAATTTATTATACAATCCATTTTTGCGCTGCTGCAAAGCAGCTTAAGATGCACAAAAGAATGGTGGAATAACTGGCTCCCATTGAAAATAAAGCCGTTCCCAGCTTGTGCTAAGAAATGACTGCCCAGGGAAATCCGTTTTTCCATACAATCCAATGTGCTTCTTTGACACTGATCTTAGTGCCAATCAACATTACCATGAAGGAGGGCATAACCAGCTGCACATCACGATTCACAGATAGTCAAAAGTGAACAGATGCAGTATAATTGTGATCCATAACTCTTGATTAGTTCATGTTCTAGCAGAATTAGGCCATTCGGCCCATCAAGACCACTCCACTCAATCATGGCTAATCTATTTTTCCCTCATTTGCCTCTCCCTATAATCCCCATCACCTTTACTAATCAAGAATCTTTCAATCTCTGCCTTAAAAATATCTATTGACTTGGCCTCCACCGCCGACTGTGGTAATGAATTCCATAGATTCAACATCCTCCGACTAAAAAAGTCCTCCTCATCTCCTTTCTAAAGGCACGTCCTATTATTCTGAGGCTATGGCCTCTGGTCCTAGCCTCTCCCACTAATGGAAACATCCTGAAGTGTCTCGATCGAAAATGTCACCCATTCCTTTTCTCCAGAGATGCTGCCTGTCCGACTGAGTTACTCCAGCATTTTGTGTCTATCTTCAGTGGAAACATCCTCTCCACATTCACTCCACTCCACTCTATCCAGGCCTTTCAGATTAGTAAGGGCATCAAAGATTAGGGGGAGAAGTTAGGAGAATGCGAAGAAAGGGAAAGATTGTTGAGCCATGATGGAATGGTGGGATAATCACGACGGGCCGAATGACTTAATTCTGCTTCTATGCCTTATGAATTTATGAACTTATAACTGATTTGCTACACTGCATCAGACAATTCCAATATGCCTACACCACCTGAAATCTATTACATTGAGAGCATCAACAAATATTTAAAGTGGTTTGATCCTTCCTAAAACATTTTGGCAATGATGTGCCAGAATGAGAGAGGTATTTTTGTTCTCTCTTGCTGCACGTTTCTGTACACTAAAGCTAGGACCTTTGCCTTAACATTGCCCTCTTGAGTTTTATAACACAAAACAAAATTGAACCATGTTGGATCTAATTCAACACAGCACATTTCACAGGTCCCTTGGAATTTTGTTCTGCACAGCATCTCTAATCCAATCACATCACCTACTCTCACAAAGTAGTTTACACTTTAAAAAAAATCTGTTTTATTAGCAACCATAAAACAAGCACAGGGAAATGGTATCCAATGAGCACTTTGTCATAATGTTACTTAATGGATTAGAGCACTTCATTCGGTTTCTCTATGTTTAGGACGCAGTCGAATTGCAACTTGGATAATCCAACTTTCATAATCACAGCACAACACTTGTGTACTTCAAAAATTAGAGAAATGTATCTGGTACTTAAGGGTTCACTAAGCAACAGTTCTGCCCATTAAAAAAAAAAAACTTTTCAAAAGTCTTAGCTCATTTATAGCAATCCAACCCGAGTCAAAAGATTGTACATTCAATTATTTCTTTCGGAAGGAAACAAAATCCAATTTTTATGCCCTGTCAATATCTTTTCTGCAACAAATTACATTTTCTCATTACTAGTTTAAGTACCTGAAGTAATCAAATCATAATAGGTGTTGTATCACATGGGACTAGAGGCCCTAAAGTGCTTTGGACATGTTGAGAATATGAAAGTAGTTTATCTCAGACCATGCAGTACACTAACTTCTCAATCTACATATTTAAAGAAAAGCCAATGCCAGGGGGAAAATATAACTGGACCACCTGAAAACAGTAATGGCAAGTCCTCCTCATTTCATTTGCAGTGTATCTGGCCTGGATGAGATAATATTTAGGGTCAGTTGGACAGCAAACCTGGACACTCAGACTACAATTTAAGAAAAGTGAAAACACTGATCGTTACTTCCAAAATGATATTCCAAACAATTAATACAAATTGACACCTACTAATCCCAAGTGACCAATTTCCAAGTAAATGCCAAGTAATCATCAAATCATAAAACTATGAAACTCAGTGTTGACACAACAACTCAAATTGGGGCAGCAGGAATTAGTGCCATTGATTCATATTTATGTTAATTCAAGACATTGATGTAAGCCACACTTCAGGTGTGGAGACCCTAAAACCAATTTAGACATCTTTGAAGTCTTACGAACCACCTCCAATAGTTGTCAAAACTGTTGAAATTATTAGTCTGAAGAAAGGTTTCTCCAGAGATGCTGCCTGATCCGCTGAGTTACTCCAGTTTGTTGCACTGTCTTCGGTGCAAACCAGCATCTGCAGTTCCTCCCTGCACGAAATTATTAACTGATGGGCAAATGCATGCAAACGGCTCGCACACACTTCGGCTTAGATGCAAGTTACTCTTACACACTGTTCTCCCAGCCCCACGTTCAGCTTAGGTGCATCGCAAACAGCATGTGCATACATACTATTAAGGAATGTGTCAAGGTTTTCATTCCAATGCTAATCAAATGAACCACGTGAATAAAGGGACTCACCTAAGAAAACTTCACACGGTGGCACGTTGGTGAGACATGGAGGGAGCAGCGACAGGGGAGATAGATCCCTTCTCTTCTGCCTGCGTTGCTTGCTCTGCGAGGGTCGGTGCTGCAAGTATGGCTGGAGACTGCTGCTCTGCTGCTCTGCTCTGCTGCTGCACCGCACAAGCTGTCAAACCCGGGCAGCGGACAACACGCTCGCAGGCCCAGCACTCCGCTCTGTAGGGACTTCAAGGAGTAGTGGGTGGGACGGGAGCAAGAGGTAGGGGCCCGCCACTATATACACACACACACGGCGAGTGTACGTCGGCTTCCTCTGCCGATGCCGCACACAGATCTGCCGCCGTGCAGCTGCAGCTGCAGCAGCCCCTCCTCCTCCTCCGTCGTCGTCGCCTCGCGAAGCTCCAACCGTCCTCCGCGAGCAGCACTCCCGCCCTCACTGCGCATGCTCCGCCCCGGCCGCTGAAGCCCCGCCCCTAACCCACCCCGCAAATTGGACGGCGCATGTGGTGGGGGTGGAGGCGGGGACAACGCGCTTGACAGACAGGCGCTGGAAACAAACAGCGGGGATTTGCAACAGGATTGGGGACGTGGTGTCTTCTTGACACCAACGATGATCTTTGCCTGACACTGTCTGAAGAAGGGTCTCGACCCTAAACATCACCCATTCCTTCTCTCCACAGATGCTGCCTATCCAGCTGAGTTACTCCAGCATTTTGTATCCAGCTCGGGGTAAAAAAGGTTCCTTATCCTCACCTACAAAGCCCTCCACCATCTGCCCCCCCCCATATCTCACTGACCTCCTCTTTCCCTACCAACCCTCACGGTCCCTCAGATCCACATCAGCCGGTCTCCTCTCCATCCACAAGTCCAACCTCCCCAGTTTTGGGGACAGAGCCTTCTCCAGGGCAGCTCCCAGGCGCTGGAACTCCCTCCCCCAACTGATCCGCAATTCCGTGTCCCTCACCATCTTCCAGTCCCGCCTCAAGACCCATCTCTTCACCTCTGCCTATCCTTAGCCCTATGTCCCCCTCCCTTTTCATCTGTGCATTAATTGCCTCATATTGTGTTTTGAATTGAATTCTGTCTTTACTTTGTGTACTAGTCATGTCTCTACTATTTATTTCATTCCCCTTACATGTTTTTCCTCTACCTGCTAAATTTTTGTAAGGTGTCCTTGAGACTCTTGAAAGGCGCCCATAAATAAAATTTATTATTATTATTATTATTATTAAACCAGCATCTGCAGTTCTTTCCTGCACATTTCTTGATCTGTATCTCTTTTGATCTCTTACAATTCCTTATCTCTGTAATTCCCTCTCCCCTGACAGTCTGAAGAAGGGTTTCGACCCGAACGTCACCCATTCTTTCTATCCAGAGATGCTGCCTGTCCCGCTGAGTTACTACAGCATTTTGTGTCTATCTGAAGGGATTTGCAACAGAATTGGGAACACAGTGCCTGACACTGTCTTAAGAAGGGCCTGGACCCGAAACAACACCCATTCCTTCTCCTCACAGATGCTGCCTGACCCGTTGAGTTATTCCAGCATTTTGTGTCTGTCTTCGGTGTAAACCACCATCTGCAGTTCCTTCGTACAGGGGCTAATTTTAGCAGGAATTAAAACGCCTGGAACTCAATCATCTCCTCCGATTTTAAGGGAAGGATTTAGGCTTTTCTACACAGTTCAGATGGAGGAAAGAAACGGGGAGGAAAATATCCCGAGGAAAGGATGGAGGGATCCGTAGGAAGGAACTGCAGATGCTAGTTTACACCGAAGATAGACACAAAATGCAGGAGTATCTCAGTGGGACAGGCAAAAAATCTGGAGAGAAGGAATGGATGACGTTTCGGTTCGGAGGTCTGAAGAAGGGTCTCGACCCGAAACGTCACCCATTCCTTCTCTCCAGAGATTCTGCCTGTCCCGCGGCATTTTGTGTCTAACTGGGGATAGAGGATGTTTTGAAACAAGCATGGGAAGTGAGAGACTTGTCTAATGGGGCGGGTTCCCTGTGCTGTTGCAGGGATATTAAATTCGAGCTCATACGGAAGGAAGCATGCGACCCATGGAGTGGTGTTCTTGACAGTTCTGTGGGGGGTTTTCCCCCCAGCCAATGTGATATTTCCGAAAAGTAACGAAATTATCAGTAGACAAGAATCAGTATTGCGCGATGCTTCGGTCTCAGACAGGGCGCTTGGAAATACTTAAACACGTTGACATTTTTAAACCACAAAAAGGATCTTACTTTGAAGGTTAGGAGGTTAACAAATTAGATTGAGCAAAACAAAAGCCATCTATTTTTGATACAAGACTATCAGCTATATGAAATAATTGAAATAAACACTCCATGGGGAAAATTTAGCCGTTATCCTTTCGATTATGACTGAAAATTTTGTAAAATTAGTTCGGGTGTAGTCAAATTGATTAGTAAGGGGGTGTCAGGGGTTATGGGGAGGAGAAGGCAGGAGAATGGGGTTAGGAGTGAGATATAGATCAGCCATGTTTGAATGGCGGAGTGGACTTGATGGGCCGAATGGCCTAATTCTGCTCCTATCACTTATGATTTTAAAATCTTATGGTAGTATATTTTGAGAATCATTATTCAATCCGTTTTTTTTTAAATTTTAACTCGTCCTGTCATTTCTGGCCTCACATCCCACCGCCACATCCAGTTGGCGTCAAGCTTCAGACTTGACCAACTTGCATTTCTTTATCCAAGTTGTTGGTTTCAATTAGAAACCACGTTGCTGACACGGCTCTCTTTTCAGCACGTTATATTTCTCCATCGCGTCCTTTCACTTTTTAACAAGTACCTGTCGCCCATGATGTGCCTAGCTTCCTGTCAATTTATAGACTTTATCTTGAATACAACGAATTCGAGTTTAACTAAATACTTACGTATCCATTCTTTGAAATGCATTTTAGAGATCCGTGTATGTAATGTCATAAACATTTCTATAGTATATTCATCATTCTCGGGTTAATATCTTTGAAACTAAGAAGGTTTATAAGATAGGCATTTTCTTCCCGGTTGAAAACTGCTGACCAGATTAGAGAAATTGGTGTTTATTTTTGATAATCAATTCAATTATTTTGCATTTTAGTTTATTGATCCATTTTTGTATAGTTGCTTTTAAAATATGCACCTCCATATAAGGTTCATTTCAGCCTACTGAAATTCCCCAGTGACTCCCTCGCAGCTATAATTAAATGTATATAAAATATACATCTATTTCAGCAATTTAAAAAAAAAGGTTTTCAGTAAAATAGGGTTTCGACCTTAGTTTAGATCTTTGTCTCTGATGCTTTAGGGGTTTCTGCTCTGAACATTGTAAGTGAGTGAATGTAGAGAGGATGTATCCACTAGTGATAGAGTATAGGACCAGAGGCCATAGTCTCAGAATAAAAGAACGTCGTTTTAGAAAGGAGTTGAGGAGAAATTTCTTCAGTCAGTGGGTGGTGAATCTGTGGAATTCATTGTCAGGCGGCCGTGGAGGCCATCATTTGATATTTTAAAGGTGGAGATTTGACAGATTCTTGATTAGTAATGCAGTCAGGGGTTATAGGGAGACGGCAGAAGATTGGGGTAGAGAGGGAAAGATAGATCAGCCGTGATTGAATGGCGGAGTAGACAGACAGAGACTTATGGCGTGGAAACAGGCCCGTCAGCCCAACTTGCCCACACCTGCCATATGTCCCATCTACACTAGTCCCACCTACACTAGTCCCACCTGCCTGCATTTGGCCCATATCCACTCCCCCCTCCCAACCCTGTCCTATCCATGTACCTGTCTAAATCTTTCTTAAACGTTACGATAATGCCTGCCACAACTACCTCCTCCCGCAGCTCGTTCCATGCACCCACCACCCTTCGTGTGAAAAAATTACCCCTTAAGCTCCTATTAAATATTTCCCCCCCTCACCTTAAACCTATGTCCCCTGGTTCTTGATTCTCCTACTCTGGGCAAGAGACTCTGTGCGTCTACCCGATCTATTCCTCCCATGCTAGTGTACGCCTCTATAGTTGTATATCTCTTGCTGGACCGAATGGCTTAATTCTGCTCCTATAACTTAGGAAAGTAACCATCAGTGGTCAAGTCAGAGGGTGCGACATGTGTTGATGTACTCCAGAGACATTTTGTGCACAATTTTATTTGCTGACATTCCAAGGCAGTACTGACAAAACACTGCACTATTGTGTAGGAAAGAACTACAGATGCTGGTTTAAATGGAAAGCTAGACACAAAATGCTGGAGTAACTCAGCAGGACAGGCAGCATCTCTGGAGAGAAGGAATGGGTGACGTTTTGGGTCGAGACCCTTCTTCAGACCATTGTCTTTCGGAAGCCAGGAGCTTAGGAAAGGGGGAGATGAATGAATGAATGAATCTCTTTATTGTCATTGCACATGGTACAACGAAATTTAAAAGTCAATCCCACGGTGCGATTCACAAGAGCAATTTTAAATATATAAGAAAAGGTAAAAATATATACATATTAAAAAAAAATTACAGATAAATAACAATAGCAGCTGAGGTAGAACCATTCAGTTGAATGTGAGTGTTATTTCTTATTTTGCATTGTTAAGTTCACGTATGGCTATGGGGTAGAAGCTGTCTCTGAGTCTGTTTGTGCGAGTTTTGAAAGACCTGTACCGCCTGCCAGAGGGCAGCAGGTGGAACAGGTTGTGTCCAGGGTGGGAAGGGTCCTTCAGGATGTTGGCTGCCCTGCCAAGACAGCGAGAGCTGAAGATGTCCTTCAGGGAAGGCAGTGGGCAGCCAGTGATTTTTTGTGCAGTGTTGATGACCCTTTGAAGGGCTTTCCTGTCCGCTGCAGAGCAGCTGGCATACCATGTGGTTATACAGTACGCCAGCACACTCTCGATGGAGCAGCGGTAGAAGGACACCAGCAGCTTCTCCTCCAGGTTGTTTTTCCTGAGGATCCTCAGAAAGTAGAGTCGCTGCTGGGCCTTCTTGACTGCTGTGGTGGTGTTTGTAGTCCAGGAGAGATCCTCCGTAATTTGTGTGCCCAGGAATCTGAAGTCTGAGACCCTTTCCACACAGTCCCCATTGATGAATAGGGGTTTGGGGGCTGCACTGTTCTTACGGAAGTCTATGATAATTTCCTTTGTTTTTGTGGTATTTAGGATGAGGTTGTTGTCTGAACACCACGCTGCCAGTCTTTGGACTTCCTCCCTGTAGGCTGTCTCATCTCCTCCTGAGATACGTCCAACCGCAGTCGTGTCGTCCGCAAACTTGACGATGGTGTTGGTGGAGTGGGCGGGGGCATAATCGTGGGTGTCGAGGGCGTAGAGGAGGGGGCTCAACACACAGCCCTGTGGGGAGCCGGTGCTGAGTGTGATGGGGGTGGAGAGGTGATGGCCCAGTCTCACGGTCTGGGGGCGGTTATACAGAAAGTCCTTGATCCAGAGGCAGATGGGTTGGGAGAGTCCTAAATCCATGAGTTTGGTGACCAGTCTGCTGGGGATGATGGTATTGAAGGCGGAGCTAAAGTCAATGAAAAGCATCCTCACATAGCTCCCCTGGTGTTCGAGGTGGGTCAGTGCAGTGTGAAGAGCAGTAGCGATGGCATCCTCAGTGGACCTATTTGCTCTGTAGGCAAACTGGTGTGGATCGAAGGTGGGCGGGAGGCTGGCTTTGATGTGCTGCTGGACCAGCCTCTCGAAACACTTCATGATGACTGGTGTGAGAGCGACCGGTCGGTAGTCGTTAAGGCCGCTGATAACAGGCTTTTTTGGTAGTGGGATGATTGTGGCCGACTTCAGGCATGGTGGGATGATGGATTTGGACAGGGACAGGTTGAAGATTTTCGTGAAGACCTCGGAGAGCTGGTCTGCACATTCCTTCAGAACCCTTCCTGTCACGCAACGAGACCTGGGTGTCATGGTACACCAGTCATTAAAAGTAGGCATGCAGGTGCAGCAGGCAGTGAAGAAGGCGAATGGTATGTTAGCATTCATAGCAAAAAGATTTGAGTATAGGAGCAGGGAGGTTCTACTGCAGTTGTACAGGGTCTTGGTGAGACCACACCTAGAGTATTGCGTACAGTTTTGGTCTCCCAATCTGAGGAAAGACATTCTTGCCATAGAGGGAGTACAGAGAAGGTTCACCAGACTGATTCCTGGGATCTCAGGACTTTCATATGAAGAAAGACTGGATAGACTCGGTTTGTAATCTCTAGAATTTAGAAGATTGAGGGGGGATCTTATAGAAGCTTACAAAATTCGTAAGGGGTTGGACAGGCTAGATGCAGGAAGATTGTTCCCGATGTTGGGGAAGTCCAGAACAAGGGATCACAGTTTAAGGATAAGGGGGAAATCTTTTAGGACCGAGATGAGGAAAACATTTTTCACACAGAGAGTGGTGAATCTGTGGAATTCTCTGCCACAGAAGGTAGTTGAGGCCAATTCATTGGCTATATTTAAGAGGGAGTTAGATGTGGCCCTTGTGGCTAAAGGGATCAGGGGGTATGGAGAGAAGGCAGGTACAGGATACTGAGTTGGATGATCAGCCATGATCATATTGAATGGCGGCTCGAAGGGCCGAATGGCCTACTCCTGTACCTATTTTCTGTTTTCTATGTAAGCCACTTCAAAAGCAGTCACCGTATGCCCCTCCCTGGGGTGGGACTCAAAACACGATATGGTACCATTTCCAAAAGTTGGAGAGTTATTTAAACTATCCTGACTCATTAATTACGCCGCAACCAATATTAACAAACTGTTAAACCACAAATCTCTACGAGTTTAATGGACTTGCATTTTCGACTTTGCGACTTAACAAGGGTTGGATTTCTCCGGATCAGGAAAGGAGCTTAGAAATAAAAGTATTTCTCTTTACTGCTCACATCCACAATCTGGTGTTCATCGTTTACTCAACCTCAGCCTCCACCTGGTGCCTTTAATGCTCGCCGTTTCCTCAGACGCTGCGGAGGGGGTTGAAAGAGATTAGCGCTTTTGCATTTCACCGTTGCGTTTTTTAGAGCTTTCTGCACTTTTGATCAAGTGATAGTGGAAACTACACACTGACTGAGCAGTTCTGCAGGGTCTTGGCATTTCTTGTTGAATTCCGTGTTTCCATTCAGCGGACCACAGCCTCGTTTAAAAGTAACCGAAGGGAAATTATAGGGTTTCGATAGAAACAGATTACGAGGTTAAAATTAGCTCATTCAAACAGTTGCGTTCGTAGTTTAAAGGGGGAGGGATGTATTTCAACACTATCCGCCCGTATTCCTATTACCTCAAACCCAACCACCCAATATGCCTTGAGCAACACACAAAGTGCTGGAGTAATTCAGCGCAGGCAACACCTGTGGAGGGGATCATGAAGCTGTTTCCCACGTCGGACTCTTCTTTAGACATCCTAGCTTATGCCCCCACCCCCCGACCCAATTTTTTTCTCCAGAGATGCTGCCCGACTCATTGAGTTACTCCAACACAATCCTTGTGTAGGAAGGAACTGCAAATGTTGGTTTGTACTGGAGATAGACACAATATGCTGGAGTAACTAAGCGGGCCATGCAACATCTCCGGAGAAAGGGAATAGGTGACGTTTCGGATCGGAACCCTTCTTCAGACAAATGTTATGCCCTCCACCACCACCCACCCACCTACTTTCAGTCTGAAGAAGATTTCCGAACCGAAACGTTATCTATTCCTTTTCTCCAGAGATGCTGCCTGGCCCCTGAGTTATTCCAGCATTTTGTGTCTATCCCTCATGTCTTGTCGTGCTATGCAATACTAAAATATATTTACAGCACCATCTCTTTCCATCAGTGGAGCATATGAACTGAAGTAACAATTTTTCAACCTTTCCAACTATTCTAAGCATTTATTGAAAATTAAATCTTTAAAAATGCAAAGTAGGCCTCGTTAGTGACTGAAAAAGTGTTATTACGTACGAGATTTTAGAGCGCAGCTCAATACTTGCTAACACAAACACTCAACAATGGATAGGAGAGGTTTGAGGGAAGATGGATACAAATAGCTGGAGTAACTCAGCGGGTCAGGCAGCTTCTCTGGAGAAAGGGAATAGGTGACGTTTCGGGTCGAGACACTTCTTCAGACTGAGAGAGAGGGGAAAGGGAAACGAGATATACAGACGGTGATATAGAGGGATATGAAACAAATGAATGAAAGATATGCACACAAATAAGAATGATAAAGGGAACAAGCAATTGTCATCTGTGGCCTAAGTGAAACGAGTTACAGACAATGAGACTCAACAAGACGACTTTGAACCTGGTACAACGACTTGGGTGGGGGAGGGACGAAGAGAGAGGGGTGCAAGCGTTACTTGAAGTTAGAGAAATCAATATTCATACCGCTGGGTTGTAAGAGAGATATGGGAAAACGCGAGCAGATGGTCGAGCTTAGACTGGGTATGTTAGACGGCATGAACACGTTGGGCTGAAGGGCCTGTTTCCATGCTGTATGACTAAATTATTTCCTAATAAACGTAGTTACGTACAAGTCAGGACTATTCAGCATCTGTTCACAGGAGTAGCTCAATGTTTGGTCCAAATTTAGTTTATGAAGCCTTGTGTTAGTCGGGATTGAAAAGGCCCCTTCCGTTTGGTGAATCTGTTAACATTGACGAAAGAGTGGCAGGAAACAGATAACGCATGCTCTTGTTTTGAGCGAATGTAGAAGTTGCAAAAACATGCGTACCCAGAGCGAATATTATCCCGGGTAGAAACACAACAAGACGAAGTTATAACCCTAGTGGAACCTAGAGTTTATTCGCGAAAAAGGAAAGTCACGTGTCGAGCATTAAACGGTGTTTTGCTGATCTGTGCAACTCCTTCACGCTATCGTGGTCCCCCGAGTACACAATACTTCAAGACCGCATTGCGTTTTGGAATAAAATCTCAAGTTTGCTGGCAACCTTTAGCGCTTAAAATGGGCACTAACTGCTAGCGACCGATCTCTATTTACTCCCGGTGTAAGTAATGGGCGCCTCCGAACACATGAAGAATTAGCGCACGGTGTCAAACAAAATACTTACAACGTCCATGAATGAAATATTTGTTTTTAAATGAAACAAAGAGACACGAGAATATAGTGGTCTCCGATGATTATTCACGCCGAATAGTATTTTTTTTCACCATCGGACTACGTTCACGTTTACAAAAAACTTTGCTTTGGATCTCATAAGTTAACCAAGAAAAGCCACACGAGCCCAACCAAACATTATACAAAAAGGGCGACCAAACAAATCGACGCCAGTGGAAAACAGTTGCAAAACGTATCAGGTCAGATAACGCATTCCTTAAATAAAATACCCAGTTTATAGTAATGCAAACAGCTAAAAACAAAGTCTCGATTTGAGCACATTGCATTGTACAGTTTGGCCGAGTGATTTAGTAATTAAAAGACAACTTCTAGATTTCGGAGAATTACAACCGTGGTTGTCAAGTCTTCATAGTACAAAGTTCCTTCAATAGTAAAAAGGAATACAACAGTATTCATGTAACTTGAGCATATGAGCTACATATCAAACTCCAACATAACTAAAAGCAAAACAAATATCACACAGTAGTTAAAAGAAATACTAGAATTAATCAAGTTCATCGCTGCTCGTTATTTTAGGGTTGTCCATTACCTGCAAACACTTGCGAAATCTGGGTTCTGCTTGCAGCTGTTAAGCCTATATTTATGTTTTTGTTTAAGCAGCTCTTTATACAAAAGCTAGATGAAAAACACTGCCCACAGTTGATGTCATTTTGTGGTTTGGACAAATCAGTGCAATCTAACAACATTGCACTGAGCGGCTAAGATATTGGACGTGTATGGGTAAGTGGTTTATTTGATATGGTCAGATAGACTGGTGCTTATCTGCCATCTACTGGAAGGCAACCGCAATGCAACGTCAGTCCCCTTGAGAGATGCTTACCGTCCATTGACGCACATGGGAAAAGTGACGCCAACTATTTAAAGATACCTGGCCAAAATGTGTTTAGTAGGCACACTCTTTCACTGGCGCTGAAAATGATCACAGCCCAGTCTCTACGACGCGGGGCTCCTTTGGAGACACTTGTAGTATTCTGAAGTCAGCTGTTTATAAATCAGCTTCTTATCCCTCCAGCTGCTTATAAATGTTTCAATGAATAACATATGCCGTTTTTGTATGGGCTGGTGTGTTCGTGAGACACAAGCAACTGCAGATGCCGACATCTTGCGTAAAGTGCTGGAGGAACCTAGTGGTTCAAGTTGCATCTGTGGATGAAAAAAAGCTTAGACCAGAAACGTCGCCTGTCCACTCCCTTCACACTTGCAGCCCGAGACGCTGTTTCCTTAGCACTTTGCTTCTTGCTTGGTGTATTCATCAGCTTTGCACCAGTGAGGTCGGTCAGAATGAGCCGACACAAGTTTGCTGGTTTCCCACAAATACGGAGGGATCACGGAATGCAGAAATGTAACTATTTAAAATTATCCAAACCACCAGATGAAATGTCTATTTGTCTCATACGACGGCGAAATGCAAGCAGTTCAAAAGGGGGTCGAGGGCATAACTGCAGATAGATACATAACATACTCAACAGAAAGGAGAACAAGAAAGAGAAATAATATGCAAATAGAAACCCCATTCGCCAGGACAGATATTTATAAGAACTCGTAAGAACCTTACTAGAACTAGGGGACATAGTTGCAGAATAAGGGGGGGCTCTTTTAAAACTGAGATGAGGAAGAACTTCTTCACCCAGAGGGTGGTTAATTTATGGAATTCACTGCCCCAGGGAGCAGTGGAAGCAGAAACGTTAAATATATTTAAGACTAAAATAGATGGTTTTTTAGCTGCCAAGGGGATAAGGGGCTACGGGGAGAGGGCAGGGATATGGACCTAGGTATGGTTAGTATAGTAAGACCTGAGTGATCTCCTGGACAAGTGTCGATCGCCTGGATTGGGGTCGGAGAGGAATTTCCCGGATTTTTTTCCCGAATTGGACCTGGGTTTTTATCCGGTTTTTTGCCTCCCCCAGGAGATCACGAGGTTCTTGGGGTGGAGAGGGGTGATAGCGGTATAAAGGGGAGGGTAGTGTCTTGTGTTCTGTGTCTTGTGTCTACTGTTTGTGGGTAAGTGTGTCTGTTTAGTGTTCAGCCATGAGCGAATGGTGGTGCGGGCTCGACGGACCTGGTGGTCTACTCTCGCACCTACTTTCTATGTTTCTATGTTTCTAACCTTAAGGGAATGGAATAAACTAGACAACAATATAGTCAAATCACCTTCACTAGACAGTTTTAAGGGGGCACTAACAGCACGTTAGCATGCAAAACACATCCAAGTTGGCGATATGCAGAGTACTGCCCTGCCGACTACAAATTCAGAAGGTTCAGAAGTTCTGTAACAATTGTGCGTTTTATCTTTCATTCTCTCGTACTCAATTGTAACGTGTGAAACTGAAAACAAAACATAACCACTCACATGCAAGTGTTCCCATTGGTGAACATCAGGTGCACATGCAAAGTGAAGAGAGACTTCTTATGGAACTGGTGAAGGCTCTGTAGGAGATTCAAGACATGCATTAAAACTTTTAAGGCAAGAACGCAGAAGAAGTTCAGTATGCTCTTTCATTACTGACATAAAAACCAAATAATTTAGTCCTGTGTATTGTGCAAATGTATAACTTGTCACCAGTTAACTATGATACAACCAACACCAATGGACTCTCAAACCAAAGAAGGGTCCCAGCCCAAACTAACATCGTCCACAGATGATGCCTGGCCCCTTTAGATCCTCCAGCACTCTAGCTCATTTCTCCAAATACACTTTTTTTTAACCAATTCTGATTTCTTTCAGCTTCTCTTTCACTCCAGAATTATTGTTCTCAGTTATTTTCAAGAAGCTTTTTGTGTCTTCCCCTGTAATAAATAGACACAAAACATTTGGTTAATTTCTATGTCATTCTCTTATTCCCCAATAATAATTTCTCCTATCTCAATTTAAAAAGGAAAAATATTAACTTTTTGTAATCTTTTCATTGTTACATATCTGGATGAGACCATAAGACCATAAAACGTAGGAACAGAATTAGGCCATTCGGCCAATTGAGTCTGCTCCGCCATATGATCATGGTTGATCTATGTTTCCCTCTTAACCCCATTCTCCTGCCTTTTCGCCATAACCTTTGATACCCGCACTAATCAAGAACCTATCAATCTCTGCTTTAAAAATATCCGATGACTTGACCTCCACCACCATCTGTGGCAATGAATTCCACAAATTCACCACCCTCTGGCTAAATAAATAGTTTGATGGTGTGTTTCTGTCATTATCAGATCATTGTCATATTCAATGAAATTAGAATGTTATCCAATGTTAGTTACTGTTATTTTTGGCTATATTTAGTTTAGTTTGTTATTGTCACATGTACCGAGGTACAGTGAAAAGCTTTTTTGTTGCATGCTCTCCAGTCTGTGATAAAGACTATACATGATTGCAATCAAGCCGTCTACAATGTACAGATACAGGATAGAAGGAATAACGTTTAATGCAAGATAAAGTAGAGTAAAGTCCAATTAAAGAAATAAAGTTTTAAAAGATTGGAGCAATTGTAATGAATGATTGCTGATCCACTTCTGAGACCAGCAGGCAAAGAGTTACCTGACTTTGGTGCCATCTTGAAATCTTGAAGGTCTTTAAACATTTTACTGTGATCTCATATTCCTTTACTTTTCCCCCCATTGCTACCCTGCTGTAAAAGTCCAAGACTCTTTAATTATTATTCCTTAAAGACCTCTTCATTACAAATCTCTACAGATGAGGTTGAATGGGTAGAGATTAGAAACAAAAAGGGTGATGTCACCTACTGGGGGATTTAAATTTCCCTAAAATGTAATTGGGATTGCCTTAGCATGAAATGCACAGAGGGAATGGATTTTTTGAGGAGTGTCCAGGAGAGTTTTTTCATACACGATGTACTGTATGAAATGAGGCTAGAACAAATGCAATGAATGGTAGAGTCTTAGGGAGTATTGAGGAACTGAGGGACATTGACATAGATCTATGAAGTTGGCAATACAGGTAGATAATATTGTTAGGAAGGCATATGGGATACTGGCATTCATTAGTCTGGGCATCGAATACAGAGGTAGGGAGGTTATGCTCAACTTTATAAACCCTTGGTCAGACCTCAACAGGACTTCTGCATGCTGTTCAAGTCACTTAAATGTAGGAAGGATGTGATTGTGCTGGAATGGATGTAGAGAAGATTAATCAGAATGTTGCCTGAGACGGAGCAGTTCAGTTGTGAGGAGAGGCAGGAAAAGCTAGGTCTATTCACCCTGCAGCCGAGGAGGTATGATTGAGAAATCATGATTGAGGTATATAAACATATGAGGGTTTTTAACAGGGTAGACTGCAGGAAAGCTTCCTCCTTGTCAGAGGTGCATAAAAGTAGAGGCCAAGTTTAGGGTAAAGGAGAAGAGATTCAGTAGGGTTATGAGGGGGAGCCTCTTCACCAGAGAGTGATAAGTTCTTGGAATGCACTACCAAAAAAATCTTACATATTCCATGAATACTTCCTCCACACTCTTTCTTCTGCTTGATGTGTCGGATCTTGAAGTAGATTGAAGTTCCCTGTGATTATTGTATCACCCTCATTGTATGCACCTCTAACATCCTGATTTATACCTTGCTTTGTCACTGCTGTTTGGGGCTTCAAACAACTTTCACCTACGACTCCAGACCATTCTGTTTCTTAGCTCCATCCAAACTGATTCTACTTCTTGATTTTCCATTCCAAGATCCTTTCTTTATTTGATCCTACATTATCATGTATCCACTTCGGCTTTTCCATTTGCCAATTTCTTCAATAAGCATCTGGAAATATTTAATTCACAATCTTCATCAGTTTGCAATCACTTTTCTATAATGGCTTTAAAGTGCATACAATTAGACTGTATTTGCACTTGTCCTAATATAATTCTACATTAACTTGTCTATCCTAGTATTCATGTGGCATTTTCACTCTCATGCTCAGATCATTTTTCCAGGAAAGCCTCTAAGAAGAGGTATATTTTTATATTTATATGACCTGCTCTTTTCTGACATCTTTGTTTTCAATACATTCCGGTAGATCATGACTAACCTGTGGCTCAAATCAATGTATCCATTGGTTTTCCACATCTTTTGATATCCTTATTAAATTATCAGTTTCAGTTTTGAAAATATCAAGTCAGCCATTGCCAACTATTTTTTTGATTTAAAGTTCACAGTATACACCACTATTTGTGCAAAAAGTGCTTATTGGTTTCATTCCTAAATGGCTTGCATTTAATTTTTAAATTATATTTTTGGTTTTGAATTTCCTCCATTAGAGGAAATACCTTTCTAATCTCTATTATTTTAAATACCTCAATTATATCATCTCGTCAACCATTTAATCACAAGGGAAAACTATGCAACAACCAGACTGCAACAACCAGGTTCAGGAATAGTTACTTCCCCTCAGCCATCAGGCTATTAAACCTGGCTCGGACAAAACTCTGATTATTACCAACCACTTTCTGTTATTTGCACTATCAGTTTATTTATTCATGTGTGTATATATTTATATCATGGTATATGGACACATTTATCTGTTTTGTAGTAAATGCCTACTATTTTCTGTGTGCTTAAGCAAAGCAAGAATTTCATTGTCCTATACAGGGACACATGACAATAAACTAACTTGAACTAACTTGAACTTGAACTTGAACTTGCAAGGCTTTGTAACTTGCCTTCTTGATTTAACTCTTCAAAGGCCTTATATAATTCAGATGCATGTACGTAACCTTCATGCCTTGCAAGACCAATGTATATTCTCCATGTTTTAGTGATAGAAATGGGATATAATATTCCAGATGGACAAGTATACAAGCCTTAGAGACAGACGGAATTCATAATAAGATAGGATTTGTAGCAAGACAATAGACACAAAAAGCTGGAGTAACTCAGCGGGCCAGGCAGCATCTCTGGGGAGAAGGAATGGGTAACTCTATCGTCTGAAGAAGGGTCTCAACCCGAAATGTCACCCATTCCTTCTCTCAAGAGATGCTGCCTGTCCTGCTGAGATATTCTAGCTTTTTGTGTCTATCTTTGGTTTAAACCAGCATCTGCAGTTCCTTATTACACAAAGGCAATAGATTGAGCCCAGTGTTTAACTGTTCAGGTAAGAGTACTGAACATATCTGATTTATTTCCCTATATTTTGTTTGTACAAGTGATTGATATAACTCAATGACTTTTGTATTTTCATTTGGTCTGCCCAACCAAATCTAGTTTATGATTACAAATAAATTCCTTTCAGCCCATTTTAGTTAATCTATCCAGAAATATGAGGGGCATAGATAGGGCAAATTATGATAATCTTTTTCCCTTCAGCAAAAGTATCTATAATCAGACGGCATTAGTTTAAGGTAAAGGATAGGAAATACAGAGGAGACCCAAAGAAAAAGTTTTTTCACCCAGAGTTTAATTGCAATCTGGAATAGACTGCTTGACAGATTGGTGGTGGTAGATATTCTCACAACATTTAAGAAGTATTTAGATTTGCACTTGAAACACCACAAAATAGAAGGCTATGGGCTGAGGGTTGGTAAATAGGATTGGTATAGATAGGTATTTGATGATCAGCATGGACACAGTGGGCCAAATGTCCTGTTTCCTCACTGTATTCTCATGTTCCTATTACTATATCATGTTCTAGTCACAGACATCATTTGGAATCTGATCAGTCTGTATATAAATAACTCATTTTCTAGCAGTGGCATTAAATCTGTCTTCACAACCATGAAATTGAGATTTTTTGTTGTGCTGCATTCCTTTATCTACAACTGTTATTTTGTTATTTTAAGAGAATTAATTCCTTATTCTCTTAAATATCCGATAGATCTTTGAACTCCAATGAAAACTTGATTATAAAACTGAACATTCCTAACTTATGAAGTATTTTCTGGTATTTTCTTTGTGATCCTATGAACATGTTCGTTGCTCTAAATTCTGCCTTTAAAGTTGCTTATTTATGTTTTCAAAAACGGCTTATTTGTCACAAACACAAGTTCAGATAAATGAGTAAGCTGAAATCTTAACTCGATTTCTCTCCCTACATATTCTGCCTGATCTGTTGAGTGTTTTACAGTATTTAAAGTGTTTATGGTACATTTCTCGTGTGTGCAGTGTTTTGTATTTGGAAGGTGGAAGCAGGATGCAGCTGTTTGAACCAATGTGTTGGTACAGGTCTTTGGTACATCTCACAAGGAATACTAATCAGAGACCACTGAGAATGATTTAACCATTTCACCTCATTTCTTCATCAATGAACTGCTTGAAGATTAACTCTAAGTTTCTGGGCTAAATGTAAGCCAAAAGCACCAAAGAGGAAGTCAGACCATAAAATAACGAAATACATAAATAAGCTATGTTAGAGGTGGTACAAAAAGCACTTGAAATGTTTACAACATTACACAGAAAATGGAAGTAAAACCGTATTCGGTTAGCGTATTTCAGCTTCAAAAATAAACCTTCCACCACTTTTGGTAGGATTTTAACATCAAACATTATGAATATGTGATTATTAGGGAGAGATAGTAAACCGCAAGGGTCTGCAGTTATTTAATAACTTCTTTCAATAATGGATATCCTTGTGTAGAATTGGTTATCTCATTTCCCTCTCAGGTACTTTTGGCAGTCTCCAGATCATTGACAGAATGAACATTTGTCACTACAACACATCATCTGATGCTTTTTCTCTCTTAATGCAACAAACCGTTATTCTGATCTCAGAAAACTAACATACAAATCATGAACTTATTTGTTCATCTCTGGCTATGAGGATCCCAGTAAAGTCTATCTAAATTCCTGTAGCATTCGTCCAATCAACTATCTATTATCCTTTCTGACGTCTCTGATTATCCTATCAAAATTATTGGGAGGCTCGGGTTCATTGAAGACCCCCAAAAAATTATAGGCGAGATCATGACATGCAATTAACTCGCACTTCCTTATTTCCATGGAGACATACCACTTGCTAATTTTCCTCAATGACGTGTACTTCGTGCACTGTTAGAAACATAGAAACATAGAAATTAGGTGCAGGAGTAGGGCATTCGGCCCTTCGAGCCTGCACCGCCATTCAATATGATCATGGCTGATCATCCAACTCAGTATCCCATACCTGCCTTCTCTCCATACCCTCTGATCCCCTTAGCCACAAGGGCCACATCTAACTCCCTCTTAAATATAGCCAATGAACTGGCCTCGACTACCCTCTGTGGCAGAGAGTTCCAGAGATTCACCACTCTCTCTGTGAAAAAAGTTCTTCTCATCTCGGTTTTAAAGGATTTCCCCCTTATCCTTAAGCTGTGACCCCTTGTCCTGGACTTCCCCAACATCGGGAGCAATCTTCCTGCATCTAGCCTGTCCAACCCCTTAAGAATTTTATAAGTTTCTATAAGATCCCCTCTCAATCTCCTAAATTCTAGAGAGTATAAACCAAGTCTATCCAGTCTTTTTTCATAAGACAGTCCTGACATCCCAGGAATCAGTCTGGTGAACCTTCTCTGCACTCCCTCTATGGCAATAATGTCCTTCCTCAGATTTGGAGACCAAAACTGTACACAATACTCCAGGTGTGGTCTCACCAAGACCCTGTACAACTGCAGTAGAACCTCCCTGCTCCTATACTCAAATCCTTTTGCTATGAAAGCTAACATACCATTCGCATACATACATACTGTTAACTGCCATAAGGTAATAGCAGGGACCCAAAGTCGGGAATGTCGTTTAAAATTAGCATGCATTGTACGTAAGTAATTTGCAACTTGTAAAGTATAGTGCATTGTGATCGTTCATGCAGTGGAGAATATTTTATATGATGTGCAGTGAAAGTTAAATAATGGCCGATCAACAGAAAAAATGTGCTCTAAAAGATTTCAATGGCTGCACCCCAGAGGTTGGGCTGTAGTGGCAGAAAGAAAGGACAATGTCTTGTATTCACAAGAGAGTTGGAGACCGTCCAGGCACGTGCTCAGAGGAATGTGGGGTAGGTTTATACCAGGAGTGCAGTGCCAAAAACCTGAATGAAGGACGAAGTTTAGTGATCACAGGATTTGTCAATGGCAAGACTGTATGTTGAATTTAAAAAATCCAATAAAAGCTCCAGTAGCTAGTCAACTGCTCAATTCACGACAAAAATACGTTTTATTTATCTCCCATCAATCTTTATGAATCGGGACATATAATATCATTATGTTTTATCTCACTTGCTTTTCACTGTTGTAAGCCTTGCACCAAATAAAAGTAACTCTCAGTGTGTCGCTGAAATGAAACTGCTGGATCAACATAAAAACCCATCTAATTCAGTAATATTCTTTAGGAAGGGAAACCTGCCATCCTTATGAAGTCTGGCTGATATGGAAGTCAAGCTGACCATTGTATTTGACTCGTAACTGTCTCCTATGTTCTGGAGCAATTAGGGAAGGACAATAAATGCCACTATTGCCACCATATCAGTATCCCATCAATGAATTAAATTAAAAAGATAAATGTCCAACCTTTCAAATGCTGGCATTTATTCAACCATGGCAATTACATTATTCAAGCCAACACTCAATCAGGGATGTGCGGTCAGGGGAGGCAGAGCCTCATCTGTCATACTCCCAATGAAAATAGCTGTTAAGAAAAGTAAAGAAAAATAATAAAATAAAATAAATATAAAGATTTTTCCACTGATCTGTGTTATAAATGTCATATCTATATGAATCTAATCATTTTTTATAGTAAAAATCGCCAAATTTGCGCAGCTCCGCTGCAAATACAGGGAGAGATGAGAGGTGAGGCAGCGACGAGCTGAGCCTCCCCTCTGATTGCGCAACCCCTCAGAAACTGGATGGAGTGCGGGCAATAAGCGTGTGCCTGTTACTATCTCTCTGTCTGTCACCAATGTAATGTTTGTAAACCCCTTCATTACATGTCCTTGCCTTCCATAGTCCAGGTAGCTTATTTCACGTGTAAATATATTAAATTTAGGCCGCTGGTCTCGTCATAAAACTGCAATGAAAAAGCACCAGGGGAGGCAGTGATCACATCTGCCTCACTGAGGGGGCGTGTCTTGAGCCCAATGGAGGGAGAGCGAGCGTCAATTATGTAGGCTCAGTCTACGTAATTGACGCTACCTTACTCTCCCTCCACGTTAGCTAGCTTCAGCAGTGGCGGCGCAGCACTGGATTCCACCGAGGGCGGCGCTGACTTTCCAGCCACGGGCTGCTAGGTTGATTCGTTGATTTGGAGCGGCCGATTCGGAGGCTCTGGGCCGCTGAGAGCTCCCAATTGGGCCCCGCGCCTAAGTGGGCCCCGCGACTAAGAGTAATCAGGTAGATCTGTGGAGGGGGGAGAGAGGGAATGGAGAAGGGGGAGAGGGGTCGTTTGCTCACGGTCCCGGGTCAGCGCTCCCCCCCTCCAGTCGCCGTGCTTCACGCACACCCCTCTCTCTCTCCCCGGGGAGACGCGGTGATCAATACAGTGTGGGCCGGGCCACAGATACTAGCCAGTGCCTCCCCAGCCATCGACCTCACTGCACGTCACTGCACTCAATCACATATTTACTTACAGGTGGCATACAACTGGAGGCAAAATAACCAAAGATTTTATCTGCTCGGTGCAATGTAATCCCCTTTACGACTAAGGCACTTAGCAGGCTTTATACTGGAAGAGAATATAAAAAGCTCAAATTTGAACCTCAACATTATTTTGTAGATCTTGGATACTCAAAGTAAACTTCTTTCAGTATAATTTATTTCTGAGCGCTATATATCATTGCAAGAATATGCTGACCTTAGAGACATGTGTGCCAGTAGTTACAGTATATGATCAAATTTTAAGCGGGAATTAAACATTTCTGCTTATCAGGCAAGTGTCTCCACTTTCTTATCTATGAAAAACAGGCACATCATTTATCACACATCCCGAAATATAATATTTCAATAAAGAATATATTCTTAATTATTCTGAACAATCTTAGAAATCATTGGATCTTGAAAAATAAGCTATCAACAGAGCTTTCAGCAGACTTTCTTAACCTCTTTCCAGCCATCAAGTATCTCAAATTTCAACAGCATTAAAATATTCTCCAGATCTTTCCTCTCCTTCACATTTTATTGATGCCCAAGTCTTTTCCAGGTTTCAGCCCTCTCAGTGTTTTCACCATCCCTGCTGATCTTACCCTCTTGAAAGATTGATCATCAGCAAGGGCCTCGGCATCGTCCTCCTCTTAATGACTTCCTGGACCAGCATGACATTGAGCTCAAAGATAGACATAAAAAGCTGGAGTAACTCAGTGGGTCAGGCAACATCTCTGGAGACATAGAAAGGCGATGTTTCGGGTCAGATCTTTCTTCAGACTGATTGTAGGAGGGTGGTTAAGAAAGCTGGGATAGATAAGGGGCAGGACAGAGCATGACATTGAGCTCATTTTCTGCCAACTCCACCTCCAAGCTCTGTGCCTTCCACCACAGTGATGAATGCTGTGGTGGATGTTTGTGTAAAATTTTAATGTGGTTGTGTTCTTTATTATTGTACCGCTGCTGGCAACCCAAATACCACCGACCTTGGTTGTGTGGCAATAAAATTATTTCTATTCTATTATTTCTATATCATCGCTACATATGCAAACCTCATATCAGAGATATTTATAATGTTTAAAAAGAATACCTCTACATGTTTAATGGCAGACAATGTTTTGCCCCCAGCTTTGTCTCCTGAGAAAGGGCCTTAGCAGCCTTTCCTGAGGTCTTAACGTCAAAGAATTATACAGCACAGAAACAGGCCTTTCAGCCCAATTCGACCATGCTGACCACATTGTTTACCTGAGCTAAGTTCTGCTTGCATTTGGCCCATATCCCTCTCAAGCTTTCCTATCCATGTAGTTGCCTAAATGTCTTTCTAACATTGTAATTGTACACATCTCTTCAACTTCCTCTCGCAGTTCATTCAATATACTCACCATGTTTTGTGTGAAAATGTTGCCTCTGAGATCCCTTTTAAATCAATCCCCTCAGCTTAAACCTATGCCCTCTATTTTTACCCTGGGCAAAAGACCGTGGTTGTTAACCTTAACTATGCCACTTCTGATTCTATGTACCTCCATAAGATCATTTTTCAGCCTCCTAAACTCCAGGATAAAAATTCAGCCTATCCTACCTCTCTTTATAATTCAAGCCTTCCAGTCCTGGTAACATTCTTGTAAATCTCTTCTGCATCCTTTCCGGGATGCAGTTGGGCCACATGAGCATGTGGATTACAGGTGGAAGTGGATACACAAAAGGGGGCATATGGAGCCAATTTGGGTGAAGGTAGAGACAGCTACTGATGTGAATAAGTGAGGACACAACGGGTATCAGTGTTGAAATCGGATAAGAAAGAAAGGTAATTGGGGAGAGTTGAAGGGCAGATGGAACCAGATGAAAGAGGGAATCTGGTAGGTGAGTCATAGGTAGATGGAAGCAGGAAGGGAAATAGGACAAAAGTGGGCGATGGGGGTGCTGAAGATGGAGTCTGGGAAAGGGAACAGGCCCAGGGATGGATTGTAAAGAGAGTGAACAGGGATCTTAGGAGGTAAGGGTTACCTGATAATGGAAAATTCAATGTTCAATCAATGGGGTTGTACGACTAACCAGAATATAATAAAGGTGTTAATATAAGGAATATAAGGTGTTAATCCTGTAGTTTGCATTAGGCCTCACCTGGCAATAGAGAAGGCAAAGATGGACAGATCAGTATTGGAAGGGGAGTTGAAATTATGTATAACCACGAGTTGAGGGTACTGTGGACAGAGCACAGATGCTCTGTAAATCAGTTGGCTGGTCTGTCTTTGGTCTCACCAGTGTAGAGGAGATCACACTGGCAGCGCCAAAATCAGTAGACGAGTTTGCAGGAGGTGCACATGAATTTTTGCCTTTCCTGGAAGGATTGTTTAGGTCCTTGGATGGTGGTGAAAGAAGAGGTGTAAAATTGAGTGTTGCATTTTCTGCAGTTGCAGGAGTAGGTGGACCCTGGGGTCAGGGTGGGGTGGCTGTGGACCAGGAAGTCAAGGAAGGAGTGATTCCTGCGTAAAGTGGAAAGGGGTGAGGCCCTTTTAATGTATGGACTGAGTCTACAATTTTCCTGCTCTAAATCTAAATTTAACTCCTTGCAACCCAATTTAGCATAATCTTTAAATTTGATTTGAAATCTAGGACACAAAACTTGATTCAAACAATTGCTGGCTGTGGACTCAGTTCTCTTATTGTCTCTGCCTCCAAATATTTTTGTTACCAGAGATAATTTGCAAATTTTTGGTGGATAAGCAATAATATGGAAAACTGCATGACCCTCATGATTTTATACACCTCTATAAGATCGCCCCCTCAGCCTCCTAAAGTCCTAGCCTGCCCAACCTTTCCCTCTAGCTCAGGCCTTCAAGTTCTTTACAACATTTTCTTATATCTTCTTTGGACACTTTCCAGCTTAATGACACTCTTCCAATAGCAGGGTGACCAAAACTGAACACGGTACTCCAAATGGGGTTTCACCATCGTCATGTATAACATAACGTCCCTACTTCTATACTCAATACCCTGACTGATGAAGGTCAATATACCAAAAGCCTTCTCTACCACCCCATCAACTGACAACGACAATTTCAGGTAACTATGTACCTGCACTCCTAGATCCCTCTGCCCTACAACACTCCCCATGCCTCTACCATTTACTGTGTAGGTCCTGTCCTGGCTTGACTTCCCAAAATGCAATACCTCGCACTTATCTGCATTAAACTCCATGAGCCATTCCTTAGCCTATCTCCCCAGCTGATCAAGATCCTGCTGTAATTTTTGATAACCACCTCACTATCCACGATACCACCTACTTTAGTGTTAACTGAAAACTTACTAGTCATGCCTTGTACATTCTCATCCAAATTGTTCATATAAATCGCAAACAACAATGGCCCAGCAACAATCTCTGAGGCACACCACTAGCCACAAGCCTCCAGTCTGAGAAATAACCTTCCACCACCAGCAGAAGGAATCTCTACTTCCTTCCATGAAGCTAATTCTGTATCCTTATAGTGGGGATGTTTCTCAGAATATTTCGAACTTTACTGTACAGAAAAAGAAGACACGTGGAATACAGATATGCAGTGTTTTTCATTTCTAAAAATTATATATAATGCTGTATTTTTGTCTATATATATCACAATAAAAGAGAGCTGGTGTGTCCCAAGGAGATCAATGTTAAACATATTCCATATTTATCATATGTGCAAATATTTAGTTATCATTAGTCCTGTTACATATTTATCATGTGTACAAACAAAAACAACACCCAGATTATTTACTAATTCTAATTGTTGCATCTTATTTTGGGATGATTGTGGATATGTATCCAAGGTGTTAACAGATGCACTGCCAGTCTCTGAATCTTTCATCTATCTAATTCAATTGATTATCTCTGCTAGTCTTCTTAGCAGAGCCACCCCAAGAAAGCAATTGGAATTTCTGGCTAACCATTCGAAAATTAAAGGCATGTGTGCACTTTTCAATGTAAGTGTCAGTATCTCAACATAAAATGACAAATCCTTAGTTTGTCTTGATCAAACTTCAAATGAAGATCATATTCTACAAGCCTTGACCAAAGCTGGAGATGGAGACGAATAAAGACTGTTCCGACATTGACCAAAGAGATACTAAAATAAAGGCTTAAAATTTATTCTGTGGTAAAAAAAAAAGCTTCTTGTTCATGCTGGTGAACTTGTCACTGTTGTATATTCCCTTCTTTATTTTATCCAAATACAACCTTCCAAGATGTCTTTCAGTTCTTATCTCATGCCACATGATTGATGCATCCTGGAATTCCTTTAACAAGATACTCTACCTTTTTCTCTTCCTTCATAGGTAAACATTCAAGATAAAAGATTACTTCCACTCCATTTTTGTGGGCTCTGGGGCTAATGGGGCCAACATGGAAATCTCGCAGCCTTCCAAAGGTGAACCATGAGATGCTTGACTAGGAGGTTGGGAAGGGTGCAGGATGGTGGGAAGATGGTAGTTTGTGAGACACTGCAATCCTACCACTAACGCAGGGTTCAGTGTTCTCAGTGCCTCGACCTGAGGTTCTCCTGAGTGCTCCTTCTGTAGTTTGAGTGATCAAACTGATGTTGGGAGAGTCCAGAACCAGGGGCCACTGTTTACAAATAAGGAGTAAGCCATTTAGAACAGAGATGAGGAAACACTTTTTCACACAGAGAGATGTGAATCTGTGGAATTATCTGCCTCAGAAGGCAGGGGAGGTCAATTCTCTGGAGGCTTTCAAGAGAGAATTAGATAGATCTCTTAAAGATACAGGAGTGAAGGGGTATCGGGAGAAGGCAGGAACGGGGTACTGATTGTGGATGATCAGCCATGATCACAGTGAATGGCAGTGCTGGCTTGAAGGGCCGAATGGCCTACTCCAGCCCCTATTGTCTATTGTCTATTATCATGGGCAAATATTCCTGGGAGTCAATGCAGATATTCCATTTTTTTCAAGGAAGTTTTAAGTACATCCTTAAACTTTTTGCTCCATCAACCTGGAAACTCTTCCTTAACAGAGTTCAGAATAGACTTTTCAGTAGTTGATGTCATATAAGCATACAATTTGCAAACATAGATGCAGTTATCTTGGGTAAGATTGCAATGTGGGCAAAGTGTGTGATTCTCCTGTCCCACTTTACTCTGATCCTTCTGGGTCAGATCGTTATTGAGTTTCTCCATGCAACAGTGGATTGCAGTCTGAGACAACACGGATGCACTTTATTATATCTTGAAATGACTGATGTACATAGATAACATTATTTCTATCTCTGCTCAAGGCTTGGTGCAGATAATGTCAGATTGGTGACAGCTTCCTTTATGAAGCAAAGATGCAGGAGACATTGCTCTGCTGTGAGGCTCATCCAAAAAAACTTCCTGAAGAAGACTTTAGGATATCATGAAGAAAGTCCTTTTTCACTGATACTCTTTCTATTTCTGTCTTGACTGCTCTCTCTTGTCCTCTGGAAAACGGGTAACTCAAATATGGCAGAATCCACTTGAAATATTTTACAATTGTCATGTAAATAGTTCACTGATATAACTCAGATGACTTGTTGCCACAGAGATCTATTTAGAGATCCTTTTTAACATCTACGTAAACACTTATTGTGGTGTCAAAAGCAGTGACTGAACTTGAAGGTCTGCAAATTTAATGAAAATGGTGAATGACTAATATGAGCAGGATAATCTTCAGAAGAACTAAATATTTTTAGCAATGTTTATAGAGAATGGAAGGGAAGGGTAGTAAATGTAAACCTCTTGTTGGAAACTTGATCGATTGAAACAGCATGGAACAGGCCCTCCGGCACGCCGACCTGTAGGGGGGTATGGCTGCCTAGCCTACAGCTGTCTGTTTTTCATTTCTTTTTTCTTATTTTTAGTTAGTTTAGTGTTTTGTTTTTAAGGAGTTCTAGCTTTTTTATGTGTGGGGAGGGGGGGGGGGGAAGGGGGAAACTAATTTTCAGGGTCCCTACCTGGTCGGAGATGCAGCTTTTCTCCGGGCTGCACTATCGACCCGTCCTCGCGGCCTACCAGCGGGCCTGGAGCGGTATTTCCTGAGGGGACCGCCCAGAGCATCGGCGGCGGCGGCTGCGGAGCTGCGGGTCCGAGGAGCGAGGGGACTGCCCGGAGCCTCGGCATCGGCGGCACCGGCATCGGCGGCGGCGGAGCTGCGGGTGTGAGGACGGCGGTGCAGCGCTGGAGAGCCATTGCGGGGTGGGCGGTGCCTTGCCTGGGTCGCCGCGCTGGAACTCCGGTGAGCTGGGACCGGCGTTAAAAACATCGCGGAGTGCGGGCGGCGGCGCTGAACTTTACATCGGGAGCCTGGGATCTCGCGACGAGATCGCCAGTTGGGCTCCATTCGGCGCGGCCTTGTCGGCTCCGGAAGCCACGGTCTCGAGTAGGGAGGCGGCCGTTCCAGGGTTCCCATGCCGCTGAGAGGACTCTCCCGACGCCGGAACATCATCACCCGGCGAGGACGGCCTGGAACATCGGGCCTCCCTAGAGGCAACTGTGGAGGCCTCAATAGGCCCGACTATGGGTGGACATTGGGGATGGGACTGGACTTTGTGCCTTCCCCCATAATGGGAACCATTGTGGGGGGATGTTTTTATGTTAAAGCTATTTATTATTGTTATGTTTGTATTCTTTTTTATGTGCTGCATTGGCAAAAGGAATTTCACTACATCTAGGTGTATGTGACAATAAATCAACCTTTGAACCTTTGACTATTGAGCACCCGTTCACACAAGTTCCATGCTATTGCAGTTTTTCATCCACTTTCTACGCACTAGGGGCAATATAACAAAGGCCCATTAACCTACAAACCTGCACATCTTTCGGATGTGGGAGGAAACTCATACAATCACAGGAAGAACATGCAAACTCCACACAGATGGCACCCAAGGTCAGGATCGAACCCAGATCTCTGGCGCTGTGAGGCAGCAGCTCTACCAGATGCACAACTGTGCCGCCCTTGAAAGTGATTGAGATGGAGAGAGATTAGAAACTTGCTTCATAAACAGAGAATGGTAAAGATTTTGTTGCTCTCCTTCTTAAATAGTAATTGGTAATTTTAAATCTTGAGATAGATCCCTGACAGTTTCTAGTATTAAGCAATGTGGTGAAAATATGAACATGTGGATCTTAAACTGCAGATTAGCCATGTTTTCATTAAGCATCAGAACAGGTTCATTCTCCTTGCTCTCAGGTATTACATTAATTTCCAGGCTGATTCTCCAGTGCTGTTCTGAAAAAGCACCATTCAGTTGGAAATGCCATCTTTTGAGATGTTAAGTGAAGGCCATGTCTCCCCTCCCATGTAATTGTAAAATATCCCATCGGACTGGATGGGAGAATGAAAGCAATTAAAATATCTTCATTATTCTGGCCAATGATGCCAACTTCCACAAAGACGATGTGCTTATTCCACAAATTGTTGTGCCTAAATTGGCTGCCATGTTTCTTACAATACTGAAAAAAGATTTTAATAGCTATTCCAAGCCGCTGAGGACTGTTCACCCGACGCCGGTGTTCCATCTTCCCGGCAGGAGGGCCTATAACATCGGGCCGCCATTGCGGCGACGGGCTGCTGAGACCTCAAATAGGCCCCGACCTCGGGTGAATTAGGAGGAGGAGGTTAATCTCGGAAGTTTCATCGTGTGCAGGAATTAGCGATCATTATATTATCCAAGCAAAACTGCACTTAAAGCTTAAAGTTCCTTCAAAACATCCGCGAAAAAAATTTCCCTCTGGAAAAAAGTGAACAGCGAGGAATTTAAAGGCCTAGCAAAAAAACTGGCAAAAGATTTCTTCAACCTGCAACCAGATAAAAGATCCGTAGAGGCCCGGGGAGCCGTTGGTGAGAGGAGGACTTACCTGGAGCTGTGGTCGGGGTGCCCTCCAGACGTCCACATCTGCGCAAGGTGCGTCGAGATCGGGCTCCTAAGGGACCGTGTCAGGAACCTGGAACAGCAACTCGATGACCTCTGTCTGCTCAGGGAGAGCGAGGAGGTCATAGAAAGGAGTTACAGGGAGGTGGTCACTCCAAGACCACGGGAGACAGAAAACTGGGTCACAGTTAGGAAGGGCAACGGGCAGAGGCAGGGACTGGTGAGTACCCCGGTGGCTGTACACCTTGAAAATAAGTACTCATGCTTGAGTAAGGGTGGGGGAGACAGCCTATCTGGGGGCAGCGACAGTGGCCGGGCCTCTGGCACAAAGACCGGTCCGGTTGCTCAGAAGGGTAAGGAAAAGAAGGGGAGGGCAATTGTAATAGGGGACTCTATAGTCAGGGGGTCGGATAGGCGATTCTGTGGACGCAGACAGGAGTCCCGGATGGTAGTTTGCCTCCCTGGTGCCAGGGTCAGGGATGTGTCTGAACGTGTCCAAGAAATCCTGAAATGGGAGGGAGAGGAGCCTGAGGTTGTGGTGCATATAGGTACCAACGACATAGGTAAAAAAAAGAGAAGAGGTCCTGAAAGAAGAATTTAGGGAGTTAGGTAGAGAGTTAAGGAGAAGGACTGGAAAGGTAACAATCTCAGGATTACTGCCTGTGCCACGCGACAGTGAGAGTAGGAATGGAGCGAGGTGGAGGATAAATGCGTGGATGAGGGACTGGTGCAGTGGGTATGGATTCAAGTTTCTGGATCATTGGGACCTCTTTTGGGGAAGGTGGGACCTGTACAGAAAGGACGGGTTGCACTTGAACTCAAGGGGGACCAATATCCTGGCGGGGAGATTTGCAAAGGCTACTGGGGAGACTTTAAACTAGTATGGTTGGGGGGAGGGACTCAAATTGGGAAAGCTAGCAGTCAGTGCGTGAAGCAGGGGGCAGAGAATGGTAGCACTCTGACCCAAAATGTAGGGGAGAGAGAAGAAAAAGAAAATAATCAGAGAATAAGAGAGGGTGGGTTTCTTAAATGTGTATATTTTAATGCTAGGAGCATTGTAAGAAAAGTGGATGAACTTAGAGCCTGGATTGACACCTGGAAGTATGATGTTGTGGCGATCACTGAAACATGGTTGCAGGAGGGCTGTGATTGGAAACTAAATATTCCAGGATTTCGTTGCTTCAGGTGTGATAGAATTGGAGGGGCAAGAGGTGGAGGTGTTGCATTGCTTATCAGGGAAGATATTACAGCAGTGCTTTGGCAGGATAGATTAGAGGGCTCGTCTAGGGAGGCTATTTGGGTGGAACTGAGAAGTGGGAAAGGGGTAGCAACACTTATAGGGGTGTATTATAGACCGCCAAATGGGGAGCGAGAATTGGAAGAGCAAATATGTAAGGAGATTGCAGATATTAGTAGTAAGCACAAGGTAGTGATTGTGGGAGATTTCAATTTTCCACACATAGACTGGGAAACACATTCTGTAAATGGGCTGGATGGGTTGGAGTTTGTAAAATGTGTGCAGGATAGTTTTTTGCAACAATACATAGAAGTACCTACTAGAGAAGGGGCGGTACTGGACCTCCTGTTAGGAAATGAGATGGGTCAGGTGGCAGAGGTATGCGTTGGGGAACAGTTCGGGTCCAGTGATCACAATACCATTAGTTTCAATATAATTATGGAGAGGGACAAAACTGGACCTAGGGTTGAGATTTTTGATTGGAGAAAGGCTAACTTTGAGGAGATGCGAAAGGATTTAAAAGGAGTAAATTGGGACAGTTTGTTTTATGGGAAAGATGTGGAAGAGAAATGGAGTACATTTAAAGGTGAAATTTTAAGAGTACAGAATCTTTATGTCCCTGTTCGGTTGAAAGGAAATCGTAAAAATTGTAAAGAGCCATGGTTTTCAAGGGAAATTGGACACGGTTCGGAAAAAGTGGGAGATCTACAATAGTTATAGGCAGCATGGAGTAAATGAGGTGCTTGAGGAGTATAAAGAATGTAAAAAGAATCTTAAGAAAGAAATTAGAAAAGCTAAAAGAAGATATGAGGTTGCTTTGGCAAGTAAGGTAAAAGTAAATCCGAAGGGTTTCTACCGCTATATTAATAGCAAAAGGATAACGAGGGATAAAATTGGTCCATTAGAGAGTCAGAGTGGCCAACTATCTGCAGAGCCAAAAGAGATGGGGGAGATATTGAACAGTTTCTTTTCTTCGGTATTCACCAAGGAGAAGGATATTGAATTATGTGAGGTAAGGGAAAGAAATAGAGTAGCTATGGAAACTATGAGGATCAAAGAAGAGGAAGTACTGACACTTTTGAGAAATATAAAAGTGGATAAGTCTCCAGGTCCGGACAGGATATTCCCTAGGACATTGAGGGAAGTTAGTGTAGAAATGGCAGGGGCTATGGCAGAAATATTTCAAATGTCATTAGAAACGGGAATAGTGCCGGAGGATTGGCGTACTGCGCATGTTGTTCCATTGTTTAAAAAGGGGTCTAAGAGTAAACCTAGCAATTATAGACCTGTTAGTTTGACGTCAGTGGTGGGCAAATTAATGGAAAGAATACTTAGAGATAATATATATAAGCATCTGGATAAACAGGGTCTGATTAGGAACAGTCAACATGGAATTGTGCCTGGAAGGTCATGTTTAACTAATCTTCTTGAATCTTTTGAAGATGTTACTCGGGAAATTGATGAGGGTAAAGCAGTGGATGTAGTGTATATGGACTTCAGTAAGGCCTTTGACAAGGTTCCTCATGGAAGGTTGGTTAAGAAGGTTCAATGGTTGGGTATTAATGGAGTAGCAAGATGGATTCAACAGTGGCTGAATGGGAGATGCCAGAGAGTAATGGTGGATGGTTGTTTGTCAGGTTGGAGGCCAGTGACGAGTGGGGTGCCACAGGGATCTGTGTTGGGTCCACTGTTGTTTGTCATGTACATCAATGATCTGGACGATGGTGTGGTAAATTGGATTAGTAAGTATGCAGATGATACTAAGATAGGTGGGGTTGCGGGTAATGAAGTAAAGTTTCAAAGTCTACAGAGAGATTTATGCCAGTTGGAAGAGTGGGCTGAAAGATGGCAGATGGAGTTTAATGCTGATAAGTGTGAGGTGCTACATCTTGGCAGGACAAATCAAAATAGGACGTACATGGTAAATGGTAGGGAATTGAAGAATGTAGGTGAACAGAGGGATCTGGGAATAACTGTGCACAGTTCCCTGAAAGTGGAATCTCATGTAGATAGGGTGGTAAAGAAAGCTTTTGGTGTGCTGGCCTTTATAAATCAGAGCATTGAGTATAGAAGTTGGGATGTAATGTTAAAATTGTACAAGGCATTGGTGAGGCCAATTCTGGAGTATGGTGTACAATTTTGGTCGCCTAATTATAGGAAGGATGTCAACAAAATAGAGAGAGTACAGAGGAGATTTACTAGAATGTTGCCTGGGTTTCAGCAACTAAGTTACATAGAAAGGTTGAACAAGTTAGGGCTTTATTCTTTGGAACGCAGAAGGTTAAGGGGGGACTTGATAGAGGTTTTTAAAATGATGAGAGGGATAGACAGAGTTGACGTGGAAAAGCTTTTCCCACTGAGAGTAGGGAAGATTCAAACAAGGGGACATGACTTGAGAATTAAGGGACTGAAGTTTAGGGGTAACATGAGGGGGAACTTCTTTACTCAGAGAGTGGTAGCTGTGTGGAATGAGCTTCCAGTGAAGGTGGTGGAGGCAGGTTCGTTTTTATCATTTAAAAATAAATTGGATAGTTATATGGATGGGAAAGGAATGGAGGGTTATGGTCTGAGCGCAGGTATATGGGACTAGGGGAGATTATGTGTTCGGCACGGACTAGAAGGGTCGAGATGGCCTGTTTCCGTGCTGTAATTGTTATATGGTTATATTATATTATATGGTTATAAGACAACTGGGTGTGGCTGAAAAACTCTTTAAATAATATTGTCACAAATCATGTTCCTCAAAAACTAATCAAGGGCCGTATGCGTCCTCCTTGGTTTTCGGCAAAACTGAAACGTCTCTGCAGTAAGAAAGAGAAGTTATATATCCGTGCCAAAAAAGGGGGTACAAAATTGGACTGGGACAATTTTACTAGAGTGCGAAAGCAAGTCGATCGTGCAATTAGGATTGCTCATAGACAACATGTTTCCTGTATTCTTGGGGGAGAGCAACCCAAGGCTTTTTGGAGATATGTGAAATCCAGACGGACAGACAACACTGGTGTCCAGATGCTTAAAGTGAACAACTGTCTGATCACTGAGGACCAGGCGAAAGCAGAAGCTCTTGCAAACCAATTTCAACACGTTTTCACCCGGGAAGATGTGGAGCCTTCATCATTTCCAGTCCTTCCGCCCGGCCCATATGCTGATATGCCTGCTATTAAAATTGAGGTTGAAGGTGTCAAGAAGTTATTACTCAACATTAATACCACAAAAGCAATTGGACCAGATCAGATACAGAATCAAGCCCTCAAGATCGCAGCCGAAGAACTGGCTCCAGTTTTGCAGTTCATTTTTCAACAATCGCTTGACTCGGGCGATGTGCCGCTGGATTGGAGGAAGGCCAACATCACTCCTCTCTTTAAGAAGGGTTCAACCACCAACCCAGCGAATTATCGACCTGTTTCACTAACAAGTACTTGCTGCAAATTGCTGGAGCATATCATTGATAGTAACCTGATGCGTCACGTGAGCAAACATAATATTCTTGCCGACAACCAACATGCATTTAGGAGGCATAGATCATGCGAGTCTCAGCTTATCCTGACGACAAATGACCTGGCCAAGCACCTTGACAGTAACGTCATCATGGATTTAGTTGTGCTGGACTTTTCTAAAGCATTTGATGTCATCCCACACCAGAGACTGCTTCGGAAGCTTGACTTCTATGGTATTCGTTCCAACACGAAACAATGGATTTCCAGTTTCCTGACGAAACGTCTTCAGCGTGTGTGTGTGAACGGAAAGAGCTCCAATTGGCATCCAGTGTTGAGTGGTACACCCCAGGGCACAGTACTTGGCCCACACCTATTTTTGCTTTACATAAATGACATCCATGAAAAAGTCGCAAATACGACCAGACTATTCGCTGATGATTGTTTGCTGTACCGTCCAATTAATTCAACTGATGATGAAGATGCTCTCCAAAAGGATCTCGATACTATGGTCGAGTGGTCACAACAATGGGGCATGCAGTTCAACCCTTCCAAATGTGAAACCATGCGTGTCACCAGAAAGAGGAATCCAGGCATCACATCCTACAACATACTTGGTGTCACCCTTGAAGAATCCAAACAAACCAAGTATCTTGGCATCAAATTGCAGAATGATCTGCGTTGGAATGGTCAGACTCATCATGCAACAGTGAAAGCAACAGGTGTCCTAAACTTCCTGAGGCGCAACTTTCATAATTGTTCAGCTTCTGTCAAGGAGAAGCTGTATTTCACCCTCGTTCGACCTCATTTGGACTACGCAGTTGCAGTTTGGGACCCATACACAGATAAAAACATTTCACCCATCGAACGTGTCCAAAGACAGGCCGCTCGATTTGTTACTAACACCTATGAGAGAGAAGCGAGTGTCACCAAACTTCTGAATTCTCTGGGGTGGAACCCTCTCCAAGACAGACGTGAAGCTCACCGTTTGACCTGTTTTTACAAAATGTTAAATGGTCAGCTAGACATAGATCACAAGACCTACACCAACCCCAAACCAATTAGGAGCAGACGCGGGCATTCAATCCAATTTGCGATCCCAGCTACAAAGACAGATGTGTACAGCAATTTGTTCTTCCCACGCACAATTAAAGCATGGAATAATCTCCACCAAACTATAGTTACCCAACCAGATGCAACTAAATTTAAAGTAGCACTTTCTTCCCAATAACCCTTTCTGGTTTAATCCCTCCCTTCACCACCTCCAGTTTAAATTTCAGTTGGAATATTTTGGAGGACCAAGTAACCAAGAGGACTGGACTTTTTGGTGCCTTCCCTCACAGTGGAAAGTGTTGATTCTGCTGTTAGGGGGACGTTCGTGTTGAATCCTATAGTGTATTGTGTCTTTTTTTTCTTCTTTTTTTATTTTATATGGTATTATGTATGGTAATCCAATTTTTTTTCTCTGTAAAGCACTTTGGCTTCAACGTAATTTGATTTAAAAGTGCTATATAAATAAAAATTACTTACTTACTATTACATGGTTTGGGATATCTTGAATGTAAGCAACTACCTGTATGTAAATGCTAGATAGACACAAAATGCTGGAGTAACCTAGCGGGACAGGCAGCCTCTCTGGAGAAGGAATGGTTGACGTTTCGTGTTGTCCCTTCTTCAGACTTATGTCAGGGAAGTGGGCAGTACAGAGATAAAATGTAGTTTTATCTATGTAAGACAGGTGGGAGAATTGGGAAGGGGAGGGGATGGAGAGAGGGAAAGCAAGGGCTACTTACTTGAAGCTAGACGTTAATGTTCCATACCGCTGGGGTGCAAGCTACCCGGGGTGGAAGATTGCAACCAAAGATTATAGAACTCCTCTATAATCTTTGATTGCAACCTTCCCTGTTTCGACGAATGCAATCAACCTGGCGTGCACAATCAAATAGAACAAATTGTCCCACAACTTTAGGCTGTGCACGCCAAACGTAAGAAGTAAGCTTCCCGAGTGAAATATGTAAATGCTTGTCTTTGCACCCCTTTAACACATAAACGGTCTCTAACTCGGTGACATTGTTACGTTATTTCATGTTAATTAACACTTCCCTTTTCTTCTTTTGATTGGATTACAACGGTGAATTTAGATTTTCTACTCCTCCAACCTGCCCTTAATCCATCCAAAAGGAACCCTTTTATCCAGGAGCACAATCAATAAACAGACGTAAGAAGCTTAATCGCCTCTTCCTAATTAAAAATCGAACTAAATTAACTCTCCACCCACTTGGTTGTAAACATTGCCGCTCCTTTAAAGGAGTTTTAAAACGATGTTTGGCCGTTCACATTATTGGTATAGATTGATACGATGGACAGCATAGATGTGGTGGACCGAAGAACCTGTTCCCTCGCCCACGTTTCCACGACGTATCCTATAGGTTCCCTGGTTAATTTTGAAACCACGCTGCCGGGGTGGATCGGGAAAAGCCAGTGAACAGATTGCCGGACGGACTCCGCCATCGCGCCAATATAAACGGGCCCGATCGTCCCTCACGTCCCGCCGTTCCATTCCTGCCGCGCGCCATTAACGGTCGCTATTGTCGCTCGGTCGCCATTTTAACCAAGGTCAGTTCAACAACTAACTTAACGGAAAATAGACACAAAAATGCTGGAGTAACTCAGCGGGACCCGCCAAATAAATAATCGAAAGGGAGAGTCCCCTCCCCCCTCTCATCCCCCGAGACACAGCAAGGGAAATTGCCTTGCATTTTAAAAAAAAACCTCAAGACCTATTGTTTGTTTTCCTCATCCCACAAACGCAATCTGACTGTATGCAGTGGTACTGGGATGCAAGAAGGGCGATCGCGAACAGGGTACAAACGTGCTTGTGCAATGTAAGAAGTTTATTTTGTGGTTTACAAATGAGAAAAAGTGGAGGGATATTAAATTAATGCAAGCAAATGGATTGATATAAACATTGGTGGACGACGTAGAAGTGGTGGGCCGAAAGGCCTGTTCCCATGCTGCAAAATTTCATCACTAATTTAAATTGCGGGTGGGCACCAAAGATAGCACTATTTTTGTTGCTCTTTACCTCAGTCACTTGCCTCTCCTGGAGTGTGGTTATGAAATTGTAGGAAAATCCTAATTGATAATCGCTTGTCAAGTTTATTCTCTTTATCTCACACACACATGTTCAAAACATACACGTACTTGTTACCGAGGGTTGCAGACACAAGAAACTTGTTCATGGTACCGTTTTTGGCTGAATTTAGTTCTGCTTTACAGAGTTGTCCAGTGACTAGAAAATTGTAAAGGCAATTTCTAATCCTGAAAAGAATTGCGTGGTCCAGTTGTGCATTTATCTAACTGAACTATTCCTTGTGGTCTACAGTGATTTATTTTGCTTATAGTTAAGGTTAGATTTTTTTATTTTTTTATTTTTGGTTCAGAGTGGTGTGTTTTCAGTTTTAACTTTTGTTTAGAAACTGTTTAAAGAGTAATATCTCTGTCAATCAGATGCACTTAAATCCAAAACAAAGGTGTAGACTAATGTGATACATTTAAATGCTCATTATTGATTCTTCATTCAAATATGTTTTGGGGGTGAAACTACTGTGCAATCTGTCAGGAAATCGATTTGTCATTGTTTTTGTTTTTAGTGCTGTTAGGGCAATTACTGTTGAATATTAGAGTGAGTTCACAAAACTTGTGTTGGATGATATAATATTAAAGATCTTTAATTTTCTTTTGATTACAGGACTCTTTTTTCACAAATGTGTCATTGATCTGTTAATGATAGTATATTTAGGGCATCCTTAATAGCAGTTTATAGATTGTCATTAGTAGTTAGATTTACATGATCTCTGCTCATTAATGTGGATGAATCTTGAGGTAATAAAGGTAGATTCAATTAATGCTCCTGAACATGTAATGAGATTTATTTCTCATCACGTTCTCGGGCATTAGCTGCCTGTACTAGAAGAATGCAATTAACAGGCTTTATTACATCAGCTAGATTAATATTTTCCTCTATAGGCCTTTCATCATCCACAAACATCTATTTGCCCAAAATTGCTTTTATTATGCCTTGACCTCTTTGTCCTGTATCCCCAACTGAAGCTTTCTAGGACTTTAGTTGGGCCACATTTGGAGTATTGCATGCTGTTTTGGTTGCCTCATTACGGGAAGGATGTGGAGACTTTGGAAAGGGTGCCTAGGAGACTTACCAGAATTATGACAAGACAATGGCTTGGCGATCGTTTCGCCGAACACCTCCGCTCGGTCCACAATAACCAACCTGACCTCCCGGTGGCTCAGCACTTCAACTCCCCCTCCCATTCCGTATCTGACCTCTCTGTCCTGGGTCTCCTCCATGGCCAGAGCGAGCTACACCGGAAATTGGAGGAACAGCACCTCTACATCCTGGGGGCATGAACATTGAATTCTCCCAATTTTGTTAGCCCTTGCTGGCTCCACCCCTTCCTATCTCACCCTCAGCCCTCGGGCTCCTCCTCCTTTCACTTTTTTCTCCCCGCCCACCAAAATGGTTGCTGAGTATATGCTTGCACTCGCTGATGTTTTACCAGAATTATGTACAAATTAGAGAGTATTGGCTACAGGTTGGACAGACTTGGATTGTTTCCTCTGGACACTAGATGTTACCGAGAGATTTGATGAAAGTGTATAAAATTATGAAAAAATCAAATACTAGAAGGCATAATTTTAAGCAGAGAAGTTTAAAGGGGCACTTTTTTTTACATAGAGGGTAGTTAGTGTTTATGATATGATACGATACAATAGAACTTTATCCCAGGAGGGAAATTGATCTACCAACAGTCATAAAAACACAAAATACATGGAACGTGAAATTAAAGTGACGAGTGGAAAGGATGGGAGAGGGGAAGAGTCAGTCTCGGTCTACCCCACGACAGAACCGCGGGAGGAGTTGTACAGTTTTCTGTGGAATTCTCTGCCACAGAAGGCAGTGGAGGCCAATTCGCTGGTTGTTTTCAAGAGAGAGTTAGATATAGCTCGGGGTTAATGGAATCGAGGGATACGGGCATAAAAACAGGAACGGGTACTGATTTTGGATGATCAGCCATGATCATATTGAATGGTGGTGTTGGCTCGAAGGGCTGAATGGCCTACTCCTGCACATTTTTTCTATGTTTCTATGATAGCCACAGGGAAGGATCTCCTGTGGAGTTCTGTCCTGCATCTTGGTGGAACCAATCTGTTGCTGAAGGTCCTCCTCAGATTGACCAATGTGGGTAGTTAGTGTCAAGAACGTGCTGCCAAGGGAGGCGGTTGAGGCAGATATGATGGTGTCACGTAAGGAACTTTTGGATGGATTGCAGGGAATGGAGGAATATGGATTATGTTAAAGCAGATGAGAGTTCGTCTTTTCATTGTGTTTGGCATCGCCATTGTGGGCTAAGGGGCCTGTTCTTGTGCTGTACTGTTCTATGTTCAATATTATCAATGCTTTATATTTTTTTAAATAATGATTTTGGTTTCTGTCAATTGTCGTTACCCTATTTAGATTGCACATTTGGCCATCATGTTGAGTGGGGAAAACCTGGAATTCTTAACTAACATTCTACATTTGGTCTTCAGAACTGTTCGCAAATTTAGTTTTGTGTTCGACAAATGGAAAATACAAAAAGGAAATTGATTTACCTCAAACAGAATACTGATTCCTTAAAGCAGTGATTCCCTAAGTTTTGATACCCATCGTAAGCATCTTGTACCTCTCGTTAAAAACAATTGTATTTCATTGTAAAATTTAATAAAAATTGCATACATTTTTATTTTAGATTAAGGTATGCATGTAAACAAAAGTTTTCTATAATTACTAGAATAAAATTAATATAATATCCATTAAATACATTTTTAATTAAAATAATTTATCATCAATTTGAAGGATCAAATTGCTTGCGTTGGGAAAATATTTCGACAAAATTTGGCTCTGTAGTTGTTAATTTCACTCTCTGTTGCGGTTCCTCTTCTTCGTCTTAATGTCCACAAGGGCCGAAAATCCTACTTCACACAGGTATGAGCTTGGAAATGGAAAAATGATCTTTAGGGTTTTATCTGACTATTCTGGAAATTTATTTTGTGTTTATAGCAAAAATGAAGATAATGTGTTCTCTTTATATTTGTTTTTTAAGAATCCATCAAAAGCTAGTTCCAAAAGCTCCTCTTCTGTTTGTCACAGACCTTTTGGCACTGATTGGTTGGTGTTGAATAGGTATCTTATCCACTCAATATCCATGTCCAATTCAGGGAAATACTTTTCTAGATTAATCTGTAAACTCGGTAAATGCTGTATTATAATAATCATCGCACCGTCTTCAATTTGTACGCTCGAACTTTTCTGAAGAGATGGAAAAGAGACCACTTCTCCATTAACAACTCGCTTTTGTCACAACTTCAACTTAGCCACTGTGGCGCTCACCTTATCTTGAACGTGAAATATAGAAATTTCCTTGCCTTGTAAGGACAAATTAAGATTATTTAAAACAGAAAATATGTCTGCCAGATATGCTAATTGAAAGAGTAGTCTTGTAAACATTCTTCAATTCAAAACTTTCATTAAGAAACTAGTACAGGTGCACAACCTTTTATCCGAAAGCCTTGGGACCAGACACTTTTCGTAATTCGGAATTTGTCGGCCTTCGGAATGGAAATTTTTTTGCGTAGATTTTAATGGCTGGCTCAGTGGTAGAGTGCTCGGCACATATCCGCAAGGTTGCGAGTTTGCGCCTTGATCCCGTCAGTTCCTCGGTCGCGAGTTTGAGTCTTCAATGTTGTTTTTTCTTGCAGAATAAATGTCTGTATGAAATGCAGTGTGTTGAATGAATTCCTGAATTTGTAAATGTGACCGCAGCATTGAATCACCTCTCGCACTCATGTCACCCTAGCGGGGCTACATGCCCTTAGGCGGCCTAAGGCGACATTTTCACACTCTTATATCCGTGTGCAGCAGAGGCGACGTGCGTTTGGCGCCAAACGTGAGCTTTGGTGAGCTTTGGTGTGCAGACGACATCCTGGAAAAAATGTCCGGTTTCTTCCAGGTAGGCGATATACCCTCCCGGGCAATATACCCTCCACTTCTCTTTTATGAAGGGGATTTAGTTCCCCTTTCTTCCAGGACCGACCGGAGGTTCCGCTGTCACCTCTGCGGGCCACCCTCGGTGAACGTCCTGTCTCCCTGTCCCTGGGATAGTAGGGGGCGATCAAACAGCACAATACCCCCCTCCCCCTCCAACTCCAGAGGAATCCGCTCCCCGATGGGCCGCTACGGCGACAAGTGGCAGTTCGCCCACAGCCCGAGCTGCCCCCCCCCCCCCCCCCCCCCCCCAAGAACAAGACGTACCTGGAGCGGGGCTGGGCTGGAGTTGCTGATCTGGGATCTCCGTGCTTGCAGTGGGCCTGGGGGTCGGTGTCCCGATGAGGGGGCACAGCTCGGGCTGTGGGCGAACTGCCACTTGTCGCCGTAGCGGCCCATCGGGGAGCGGCTTCTGGTGGTCCTGACGTCTCCGGCCAGTTTGCAGTTTTCCTCTGTAGTTGGAACGGGGCTGGGCTGCTGCTGGCTGTGGGTCTCTGGGATCTCTGTGCTTACAGTGGGCCTGGGGGTCGGTGTCCCGATGGTCCTGACGTCTCCGGTGACTGTCACTGACCTGCTGGCATTGCCGACGTGAAGACAGTGTAAAGCCCCCGCGCCGGTGCAATGGGCGGGGAGCTGGAGAGGGGAGGGAAGGGGTCACACACATGGCCGGGAAGCAGAGGGGTGTAGGTGGGGTGAAATTGAAGGGAGCGACAATCTGCTGCTGCCTGCCCGCTGAGTTAAAACGTTCCCACGCAAGACTCACGATACACTGTGTATCGTGAGTCTACCGTGGGAACTTTTTAACTCAGCGGGCAGGCAGCAGCATATTGTCAATTATTAACCCTCCCGCGCAATATACCCTCACCTTCTCTTTTATGAATGGGGATTTAGTTCCCCTTTCTTCGAGGACCGACCGGAGGTTCCGCTGTCACCTCTGCGGGCCGCCCTCGGTGAACGTTTTCAAGGACCTTTCTTCAAGGACCGAAAAAATGTCCGTTATTCGGAGGTTTTCGTTATTTGGATCTTCGGATAAAAGGTTGTGCACCTGTAGTTAATTCCGGAGTTCAAATAAACGAGTCAACACTTTTCCACGAGAAAGCCAACGAACCTCGGTATGGAAAAGAAGTTGGGTGTGATTACTACCCATTTCTTCACACAGTTGTGAGAAAAGTAGGGCATTTAATGGACGTCCTTTAATATAATTTATGGTTTTCACTGCTTCGTCTAGAACTCTTTTTAGGTCTGCAGACATCGTATGTGTACCAAAGCCTCTCTGTGTATGCAACAATGTGTCGATTTTGCATCTGGTGCAATAGTTTTAATCCTTGAAACAAGCCCTTTTTTAGATCCAATCAAGTTTGTTTTGTTGCATAAATTCATCCATAATGTTAAAGATTTCTACTCACAGTTGTATGTTCTGGCAAAGGTTGGCAAAATAAAAGGTTGTCATGAAGTTTTTGGTCTTTTTCATAGCTAACGAACACCAAAAGATTTGCAAAATCCGCAATGTCAGTGGATTCGTCCGCCTGTAATGCATGATAACGATTCTGACGGATGTCGGACAATAATATTTGTTTTATATTTTCAGCCATTTTGGTGATTCTTCGATGAACCGTATTATTTGAGAGACAAATACGAGCAAAAGACCTTTTTGCGTCATCTCTGATCATTACTGCCATTATCTTTGCTGAGGGCTTGATCAAGATTTTGCCAATTATCTCTGGTGCGCCATTTTTCGCTATTATACGATGCCATATACGAGGCTAATAAAGCTTTTTTATTCTTCCTGTCAGGCCCCACATTTTCTGAGTTTTAAAATTGGGTTTATTCTTGAAAAATTCCACAGATTTGGCTTTGTATTCGATATGTTTCGATTCAAAATGGCGCTTCAAGTTGGAAGGTTTCATACTCTCATTTGTTAAAATATCATGACAAATGACACATAATGGAGCCGGTTCATCTTCATCTCCCGTCCATGAAAATCCATATTTCAAGTAATTTGCATCGTACTTATGAAGTTTCTTTGCCATCTTCTTAGTTGGTCCTTTAGAGATGTCAGATGGCACACCCTTCTCAATTTCATTACATTCATATGGTCCAGTTGTCTGCGGCTACTTCTATCTTCCTTATTGCTCTCTTTTGTGCGTTTTATACACCCAGTTTTTAACCAGTGATCCATAATTGAGAATTTAAGGGCTAGAAAGGCAGTTATCCACGACCAGATGATTACTCTTTCTTAGTCGCTGACGCACATGAAGTGCAAACCATTCGGGCAAGTGAGGCTGAACGGAAATTCATGAGTTGTTATGCAGGAGTCTGTACACTACGCAAATGCAGCAGCTTTCACAACTTGAGTAGGAGAATTCATACGAAATATATAATTTATTTGCAATTATGTATGTATAAAATAATTCGTAACCACAGTTTTTTTTCTAATAATGAATCTGTTTCAGTAGTACATAGCTGAACATTCCCGCATACCCCCGAAGATCTTTTGCGTACCCCACTTTGGGAAACACTGCTAAAGCATATAATTAGTTAACCATTACATTGCATTAATTGCAAGATTATACATTGGATGAGCAACCCATTGATGCAATTTAAAAAAAAAATGTATATCAATTATTTAATATAAAGAAAAATTCTTCATTGAACTTTCTTTAGCGTACCATACTACAGGCAACCCCCACGTTATGTGACCTAGAAAACTGCCCATTTGACAATTTGAACATGTGTGATTTGGAACATAATAAACTGAAGACTTGAAAGTGGTAGTGATGGGTAGGGATAGATAAGGGGAGGAAGGAGGGCAAGTATAGACAATAGGTGCAGGAATAGGCCATTCGGCCCTTTGACCCAGCACTGCCATTCAATGTGATCATGGCTCAGTACCCCGTTCCTGCCTTCTCCCCATCTCCCCTGACTCCGCTATCTTTAAGAGCCCTATCTAGCTCTCTCTTGAAAGTATCCAGAGACCTGGCCACCACCGCCCTCGGAGGCAGAGAATTCCACAGACTCGCAACTCTCTGTGAGAAAAAGTGTTTCCTCATCTCCGTTCTAAATGGCTTACCCCTTATTCTTAAATTGTGGTCCCTGGTTCTGGACTCCCCCAACATCGGGAACATGTTTCCTGCCTGTAGCGTGTCCAAATTCTTAATAAATCTTATGTTTCAATTAAAACCCCTCTCATCCTTCTCAACTCTGGAGTATACGCCAGATGGGATGGGATGGTGGTGGTAAGTGTCATCCTCTTGTGCCTCCACTTATAACCATCAGTTTGAATAGAAACGCACACATGGAATATGTTAATATCAAATTATTGTGACTTGAGATGATTCACCATTTTGTGTTTATTCACCCCCAGCCCCTATGCCCTTTACAAATTCCATAAGCAGAATTTATTCCTCATTAGTTGCCTGTAAATATTAGCAATAATAATGAAAGGGTTTCCAAACAGATTGATCAGCAGAAGATGTGCAAATCTTATATAGACTATGAAAGGAATTTAGCGAACAACATAAAAACTAATAGTAAGAGTTTTTATAGCTATATAAAAAGAAAAAGGGTGGCTAAGGTGAACGTTGGTCCATTGGAGGGTGAGACTGGAGAGTTGTTGGTGGGGAACATGGAAATGGCAAAGGCATTAAACGAGTATTTTGTATCAGTCTTCACCATAGAAGACACAAAAAATATTCCAACGCTGGATAAACAGGGGGCGGTAGGAATGGAGGAGCTAAATACTATTAAGATCACCAAGGAGGTGGTATTAGGGAAATTAATGAGACTGAAGGAGGATAAATCCCCTGGGCCTGATGGATTACATCCAAGGGTCTTGAGGGAGATAGCGGTGGGGATTGTGGATGCATTGGTGATAATTTTCCAAAACTCCCTGGAGGCAGGAACGGTCCCAGTGGATTGGAAAATGGCCAATGTAACACCTATATTTAAAAAAGGAAGTAAACAGAAGGCGGGTAACTATAGACCGGTTAGTCTAACATCGGTGGTGGGTAAAATGTTAGAGACAATTATTAAAGAAACACTAACGGGGCACTTGGATAAACATGACTTCATCGGACAGAACCAGCATGGTTTTGTGAAGGGGAAGTCCTGTTTAACGAATCTGCTCGAATTCTTTGAGGAAGTAACAACCCGGGTGGATAAAGGGGAACCGGTGGATGTGGTATACTTGGACTTCCAAAAGGCTTTTGACAAGGTGCCACATAAGAGACTATTGCTAAAAATAAAAAATTATGGGATTGGGGGTAATATATTAGCATGGGTAGAGGATTGGCTAACAAATAGGAAGCAGAGAGTGGGGATAAATGGTTCATACTCGGGATGGCAACCGGTAACTAGCGGGGTTCCGCAAGGGTCGGTGCTGGGACCCCAGTTGTTCACAATTTATATAAATGATTTGGAGGAGGGAACCAAGTGTAATATATCAAAATTTGCGGACGATACAAAAATGGGAGGAAAAGTAGGGGATGAGGAGGATAGGAAGAGTCTGCAAAAGGATATAGATAAGCTAGGTGAGTGGGCAACAACTTGGCAGATGAAATTTAATACTAATAAATGTGAAGTCATTCACTTTGGGAAAAAAAATGATAGGGCAAGTTATTTTCTAAATGAGGAGGAGCTGCGTTGTAATGCAACGCAAAGGGATCTAGGGGTATTAGTACATGAATCACTAAAAGTTAGTATGCAGGTGCAGCAAGCAATCAGGAAGGCCAATGGAGTTTTGGCCTTTATTGCTAGGGGGATTGAGTATAAAAACACGGAGGTCTTGCTGCAGCTGTACACAGTATTAGTGAGACCACATTTGGAATACTGTGTACAGTTCTGGGGTCCATACTTAAGAAAGGATGTACTAGCCCTGGAGGCAGTGCAGCGAAGGTTTACAAGATTAATTCCTGCAATGAGGGGATTGACATATGAGGAAAGGTTAAGTAGGCTGGAACTCTACTCTTTGGAGTTTAGAAGAATGAGAGGCGATCTCATTGAAACATATAAGATCGTGAGGGGCCTTGATCGGGTGGATGCACCGAGGATGTTCCCAATGATCGGGGAAACTAGAACTAGGGGACATAGTTGCAGAATAAGGGGGGGCTCTTTTAAAACTGAGATGAGGAAGAACTTCTTCACCCAGAGGGTGGTTAATTTATGGAATTCACTGCCCCAGGGAGCAGTGGAAGCAGAAACTTTAAATATATTTAAGACTAAAATAGATGGTTTTTTAGCTGCCAAGGGGATAAGGGGCTACGGGGAGAGGGCAGGGATATGGACCTAGGTATGGTTAGTATAGTAAGACCTGAGTGATCTCCTGGACAAGTGTCGATCGCCTGGATTGGGGTCGGAGAGGAATTTCCCGGATTTTTTTCCCGAATTGGACCTGGGTTTTTATCCGGTTTTTTGCCTCCCCCAGGAGATCGCGAGGTTCTTGGGGTGGAGAGGGGTGATAGCGGTATAAAGGGGAGGGTAGTGTCTTGTGTTCTGTGTCTTGTGTCTACTGTTTGTGGGTAAGTGTGTCTGTTTAGTGTTCAGCCATGAGCGAATGGCGGTGCGGGCTCGACGGACCTGGTGGTCTACTCTCGCACCTACTTTCTATGTTTCTATGTTTCTATGTTTCTATATGCTGCATTCAGTATATGTTTTCTGTCCTGTCTGCCATGGCCTGATTCTACTATTCACCTGAGCACACTTCATGAACCCAGCTGGAGAATGAGCACAACTTTCCTGTGATATTTCTCATTTCTGCACCAGTTTCTCTTTTACTTATAGAGGCAGTTTTTTTGTTTTTTTTAGCTAAATTATAGATATGGCCCAAAACTAATATGCTGTTGGAAGAAGGCTTCTGCTAGATCTGAAATAATATCAGAACATGCTGGAAACATTCACCAAGTTTGTGGAAAGAGAAGTAGTTAACATTTCAGATTTCCAGTATAGTGTCTTGATTTTCATCAACTGCTGCTGGGACATTTGCCTCTGCTTCCTAATGTTTCTCTTTACAATTTTAAAACTACTTCCATTCTTGAGAAGTAGTATAGTTCCAACAGAAAAGTAGCAAATATGTAGGGCTATATTTGGCCAAGTCTTTTCAAAAGCATTTTGATCTGACAAATTCTAGATCTGATGAGTAATGAACCAGAATTTGGTTAAAAATCTGAGTCAAAATGTTAACATTTTCAATTCCCCTAAAAAGTCTGAAGAGATTACAAACTGACCATAGTAAGGTGAGCTGAATTGATAAATTTACAGGAAAACAGTGGAAAGTAACACTGGAATACAAAATTAACACAGAGCCCTGGAAGGCAAAAGCTTCACTTGCTTGGTGAAATAGCAATCATTTGCAAATTAGGTAAGACATTATCCAGTTAAAAGGAAAGTTTACATAAATAAGATTCCAGACTGAACTATAAAAAGCAACAGTGGAATACAAAGAAATTAGAACAGGTTGAAATAATTAATCTATTTTGTCTTAAGTGCTTTAATTTGTAACACGCTACATTTCCAGAGCCTGGAAAGTGTCAAGAAAATCAATAGGGAATATCAAGTTCCCACATGGCCAGTAGGAAATAAGGATAATTGTTCTTATATTTGTAGTTCTGAACTTGTAGTAAGAAAATGCTTTTTACTTGCATGCTTTTAACCTGATGTAAATAAAGCTATCTAAGTTGTGTATATATCTATTATAGTGGCAGATTATTATATCGTTCGAGAGATCTCTTGTTATCTCCCTAGCCACTTAGACAACATGATATTAAGAGAATGTCGTATCGTTACGCATGTGAGCTCTTCACGAGACTTTCAAAGCTTCTCAAAAGATAAATCTTCAAAACACACTCTTTTGATTAATAGTTTCTTTATTGTTGAAGAAAAACAGTAAGATATTCATCCAACCTTCTTAGACTCGCGCAATTTAATCTTCGTCAAACTCCAACATATCGCTTTTAAACGTTAGACAACTCCTCATGTCTCGGCAAAGCTCCACATGGTCGAAGGATATCCCTCCAACCATGTCGAGCTCCAAACTAAAACTAACTAGCTAACAGCTTCTGCACAAGAGAACCCAGCAGCAAACACGCCACCGACTACGTAATAAATCCCACCCACATAATTACAAGCTGGCCAAATTTAAAGGCAAATGCTGTAATTCATGACACACAAAATAAAGGCAAATGGTAACTACATACCGGACCCTAATTGTTCTGATGCCACTACATCTGTATCTGCAAGGAATTAAGACCAGCTTTGTTGCATCTTAAAATCCTTAAAATAATTTTTACATGCTGACATCAAAATTGTGGAATAATGATCTTTACTGTAAGCCAGCTAAACTGATTCAGTTTATGGAATGCAAGATGTGATGTAATGAAGTGTTAACTGGCGATTGAAAGGCAAGTCCATTGTGATGCAATTTAAAAACCCCGTTACTGCTCTGATACTCTAAATGTGAAGTCTTTTGCAGCTTTGAATCATTGTATAGGTTGTGAGTATCTTTTCCTTAAATAAATTCATAACGAGAAAAATGCATGTGTACATCTCATGACTTTTGGCTTTTTTCTAATCGTTCTCATTACTAGCAAAATAGGGATTTAAGATAAAACTGCTAAAGGGGCTGACATGTACAAGCTAATTCAAGAGTTCTCCCGAGTTTCCCCTGATTCGAACACGGAGAATTACGGTAACAGCCGTTCGTAGGTACTCGGGGCTCTCGTGGACATTTTTCAACATGTTCCTCCACAGACACTAATAATAATAATAATAAATTTTATTTAATGGGCGCCTTTCATACATCTCAAGGACACCTTACATAGTAATCGGAATAAAAACATATAATCGGAGTAAAACAAGTAATTAAAGACATCACAATGACACAAATTAAAAACAGAATTCAATCCAAAAACAGAAAATCAAAAACACAGTGTGAAGAGAGAGCAGCGGCAACCAAATCGTGCCAGCGTCCACTCTCTCTTCACGGCAGCCATCTTGGACACAGACCTACAAGACTACAGTTAGACAAAAAAAAATCATCCCCCCACAGTGGATAGCACTGTGGAGGAAGGCACAATGTCCAGTCCCCACCCCATGTTCACCCCAAAGTCAGGCCTATTGAGGCCACCGCAATTGCCTCTACGGAGGCCCGATGTCCCTGGCCGTTCTCACCAGGTGGTCTTGCCCCAGCGTCGGGAGAGTCCTTTCGGCGGCTGGGCCACTTGGAACGGCCGCTTCCTGGTTGGAGCCCGCGGCTGCCGAAGCCGACAAGGCCGCGTCGGTTTGGCGCTCCTAGGCTCCCGATGAAAAAGTCGGCGCCCGCTCTCCGCACTGCCGCCTTGCCGCCTCTACGCACGTCGTCTCTCCGCACGCCACCTCTCCGCTCCGCAAACCCACAGCCCGGAGATGTTGCTCACGGCGGTCCAGCTCGCCAGAGCTCCAGCGCGGCGACCCAGGCAAGGCATCGCCCGCTCCGCTCCAGCGCTCCAGCGCTCCAATGCAGTGCCGCCACGCAGGCCGAGGTGCTGGGTGGTTCTCGCCAAGAAACGGCGCTCCAAGCCCGCTGGTAGGCCACGACGACGGGTCGATGGGCAGCCCGGAAAAAAGGCTGCCACACCGACCAGGTAGGGACCTATAAATAAAGTAACACCTACCCCCCCACATTAAAAGACCATATCCCCTACAAACAAAAAAACAGGACTCACTAAAAACTAAAAAAAAAACGAATTTAAGACGGACGGCTGCTGCTAGCAGCCGTTCACCAAGATGGCTCCTCCTGACACCACCACCACTTGCCCATCCTCATTCCTTGAGCAAAGGTAGTGTACAGCTACTTTCATAGTAGGGCTCCATATACTGCTTTAAATAGAACCTTGAATGCCTTTTATGAATTTAACTTAATCTCAGCCCTTTACACTAAAGCAGTCCCGGTCAATATTGGGAAAGTTAATCTCCACAAGCACAAACCTATTTTCACATTCTTCTGCTCTGTGCCCACATGTCAGCATGAATCAGAAGAGCAGATCTTTGGAAGGACTATAATATAACTCCATCAAATTTGACTGCCTCATTCGTATTCCTCCTAAATTCTTAGCCCCATTGACCAATCACTCCAAATATCTCCCGGAGTACTAATGCAATACTCTCCCTGATCTAACACACCTAAAACTTCTACATCCCTGGATGTCGAGCTGCCAGTCCTGCCCTTCCCTCAGTAATGATTATATAATTGCTGCTATATCATAATTCCATGTACTGATATATGCTCTGACCCCTAAGATCATCTCTGACCCCTCACCCTGGCCACAAACTCTTTGAAGCACTTCCCTCTGGAAGGCGACTCCAGATTGTCAAAGCTGCCACACCCAGACATAAAATCAGCTTTTTTCCCCCCATGAGCAGTAGCTCTTCTCAACAGCCAAAAGTCTGTAGCCTCCTTGTGCTCTGGTATTTTATTTAATTCTTCACACGTTCAAATTATAATGTTTTATTTTTAATTGTCTACTGTATATCGTGTTGTAACTTGCGAGCAAAGTACCAAGGCAAATTCCTTGTATGTATATATATTTGGCTAATAAAATGTATTCAATTCAATTTATTCAATTCAATGCTCTCAGCTCATTCGTCTACACTTTGAGACCCCTTGCAGTAAAGTAAATGCAGTTAAAACTACCAGCTTGTCCTTTTGTCAGGGTCTGAGGTTGCAAGAATTTGGGCCTAAGTGGCTTGTAGCTAATTCTAATTCTAGCTAATGCTAATTCGCTAGTGATCGTGAAGAGATTTATTTTTTTCTCCAATATTATTCCTTATGAGTAGGATGCTTGTAGTATCTTATGCCATGCAAGACCTGGTTTCTCCAGTGAGACAAAAGCAAAATAGTTTTTTGAATGGTATGTTTTTATATCTTCATCATTGGTATAAATTGAATCATTTGCTTTTGTTTGCTTCTTATGACATTTCTGTCATCCTAATATTTATGCAACCACAATTTCAACACCAGTTGACGTTTAATTCATGATGTTTCATATATCTTTCCTTTTCAGCTGATAAATTGTTTGCTTTTTAATAGTGGCTATGATTCTAATCTATACTGTTTGCATTTAACAGATACACCATGAAGCTATAATGGGTTCAAGATCATTGAATGGACATTTTTTATAATAACAAAATAGCAATTGCCTCTGAAGAACTTGTCATTATGTCATCGAAGGAAGAAAAAGGGGCCTTGCATGAACGTACATGTGTGAATCCTCAGCCACCAGAATACTGCAATCCAAATAAACCCAGCAGCATGACAAATCAGTTGCAATATTTGCAGAAAGTGGTGATTAAAGCTTTGTGGAAGCACCATTTTGCATGGCCATTCCAGCAGCCTGTTGATGCTGTGAAGCTGAATTTGCCTGTACGTGTATATTTTTATTGTATCATCCCTTACGTGGTTTTAGTCTTCACCTTTTTTTTTTAATTTGCTGCATAATCTGTAGCCCTCTATCTCTACTAATCAACTCTTAGCTTCTGTTGTTGTATCTGCATTTCCCTGGATCAGGATCGATTATTCCTTTGCTTTTCCAGATGGTGCCTGACCCAGAGTTCCTCCAGCAGTTTTTCTTTATGCACTAAATCTCAGCAGCTGCAGTCTCTCTTGTGTTATTTCAGGATTTCATTTTTCCATTGATTGCATTTATTTTTCCTAACAAAATATGTTTCCTTAACCTTGCTCGTTTTGTCATGTTTTGTTTTATCAACATTTTGTCTATCTTTTCTCACCCTAGACCCACTGTCATATCATTGGTAAGCATCAAGAAACATAATTTCTCCATCCAAATCTGCTGCAGATTTCTGCTGACATATGAACACAAACTGACCCAAAAATATTTTGCATTTCATCATAATTTTTTTTTTTTGAGATACCTTCCTTCCTTTACTGAAGAGTGAATAAATACTATGCTCTACCTAACTATTAATTTCCCAATTTTTAAAGTCTACATGTTCACAGGATTGTTTTAAAGTAAAGATAGACGCAAAAAGCTGCAGTAACTCAGCGGGTCAGACAGCATCTTTGAAGAAAAGGAATAGGTGACGTTTCGGGTTGAGACCCTTCTATACATTTATTGAATTTTAAAATCCTATTAAATGATGAACTAATAAAGCAATGGAGAAATTAAAAATAACTAAATACTGATCTAATTGTCAATGTTTTGTTCTCGCAGGATTATTATCAAATAACAAAGAAGCCAATGGATTTGGGTACAATAAAAAAACGTTTGGAAAACAAATATTATTGTCAAGCTATGGAGTGTATAGAGGACTTAAATACAATGTTTACCAACTGCTATGTATATAATCGGGTATGTGATTGCATTTTACATTGCTCTGTAAATCTTTTTAAGGTTATATCATTATCAACATAACCAGTGTCTGTTTTATAGCCAGGTGACGATATAGTTCTCATGGCACAAGCACTGGAGAAGCTGTTTCTACAGAAGGTGGCAAAAATGCCACAAGAGGAAATAGAGCTTTCAATGGCTAATAAAAGAGGAACACGCAGAAAAGGGAAAGGGGCAGGTAATCAAACGGATGTGTTCCTTGTTTATATATAAACAACTTCTTTAATTTTGTGAGATGAACTGTATATTTGAGTGAAAAACAGGTGTCACAAACCTTTTTCATTATATCTAGTATAATATTCATATAAGATTTCCAGTTATTGCTAAGTTCCTGGGATTTAATTCTGTTAGACAAGTTTATAGTGGCTCGATAAAACTAACACGTATCCAATTTTGAAGGATCTAGTAGAATAGCCATGGTTGGAGTGAATTGGAAGATAGTAGACTAGACCAAGTGCTCCCCCAAAGCAAGATTCCACCCATTCCCCCAACGCAACCTGTTCCCCCAACGCAATATTGCACCAAGCACGCATAGCCCCCCAAAAGGGAGGGGAGGCGGAGTGGTGGGGGGGGGGGGGGGGTGGGAGTGAGGGGGACGTGGCAACTACCCCCTCCACTCACCCTCATATCCCTCATCCTCCTCCCCTCACTCACGTTCCCTGCTGCAGCATCCACCCAGGTCGTAGAGCAACGCCAGGGCCTGGAACTCGGCCTGGTTCTCGTACTCTGCCCGGCCCTGGCTGTAGACTCGAGCCGTCAGCTTCACCGCCGCCTGGGCCATAGTGCAGGCTACAACTTCATCTCCGGGCTCGTCCCTGACCACAGACCCAGGCTTGTCCTTGGTTTCAGCGGCGGTGGCTTTTTCGGGCCCGGTCACGGCCCCATCCCAAGCCCCGGGCTCGGCTCTCACTCCAGCTCCAGTACCACCCTCCCCACCGGGCGTCGGAAATATAGGTGAGAATGCGACGGGATGATGTTTATCGCCTCAACCAGAAAAATGTGAGTAGAATGTGTGAAAATGGAAAGGCTGTGGCCTAGCGTTTGGAAGAAAATAGGAATTAACTAGATTGTGCCCTGATCTGCCCGCCCCCCCTCTGCCCGCCCCCCTCTCTGCCTCTCACTCACACAAACAAGAGAAGAGTTTTATTAATATAGATAGATTATATGATGATATGATATAGGCATTCCACTTTTTTTTCCCAAATTGAACTATTTTTCCTGCATATGGTTTTTAGTTATAACATGCCCAAAATTGCTCTTTCTAACTTTGATCTGATTATTATGTGCAGTTGGTTATTAACCATTGACTTTCTCTTGGAACTAAAGAGATTGAGGTTCAGTGGCCAAAATGCTACAGTGACATTTTTATCTTGACACCACTATCCAAACTATCTGTTATACTTACAATCAAATCTATTCTGAGAACTTTCTAATATTTGCATTAAATATATCTTAACCAATAAGTATTATTTATAGCAGAATTGAAAATAATGCAACATAAATTTGTACTATGTGTTATAATATGTGCAAATAGTTAAAGGAGCCAAGAAGCATTTCCCAGACTATTAATTCCATCACTTGTTGTTATGGTATAAAACCTATTGGAAAATAAACAAGAAATAAGGGTTTTTGAAGCCTATTTGTGTGTGTGTGTGTGTGTATGAAAATACTTTAACATTCATATGATTTAATATAAAATAGCCTTTTTGCTGCATATTTATTTCAAGCTATTACTTCAACAAAATTACTTGCATTGTGTGTCTCTACATAACTGTCAGATGAGTTATTAATACAAATGTGGCAGACAATAATAAAAAATATTAATTGCTTTTAGTGTTCTATGAACATAATAATGCCCTATTTGTTTGCTGCCAGCCGTGTCCTCAACTGTGCAATCAAAATTATGTCCACCTGCTTCTGAAGTGCAAATTCAGAAACCAGTGCTATCAATCCAAACAAAAACAACTTCATTACCAATTACTTCAGTTCCTCCTCTAATTTCAGCAAGTCAACCAGTTATAAAAGTAAGTGTATCTATTTTTGAATGGGAATTTAAGAAAGCATGACACATTTTGTTTCATGTACTGGATATTGCTCAAAAATAAAGTAATTCAATACTTAGAATCTGAAGTGAGATTGGAATGTGATGACAGAATGCAATTTCTATTAAATTAGTCAAGAACTTAGATAAAACAATGTTGAGGGGCAGGGGAAGGAAACAAGTTATCCATGTTTACATTGTACTGTACAGCAAGGAATTTCAGAAATAAAGGGAATTAATAAAGGGCACATATAGATGTGCAACTCTATCAAGGATAGAGTGGACTGACTTGGATTGTTTTCTGTGGAATGCTGGAAGTTGAGGGGAGACCTGATAGAAGTATATAGAATTATGAAGGGCATAATTATGGACAGTCAAACCTTTATCCCATGGTGGAAATATCAAAGACTAGAGAGCACATCTTTCACGCGAGGGGGCAGTCTCTCTGCAACACAGCTATTCAGCTGACCTGATTTATATTCCCAGTATTTTTGTTTATCACTATTGAATTCTTTGTAAAGAAGGCCATTTTCTATTGCATTCAGTGCTCCTGATGTGGATTCCTTTATATCGATGAGACCAATTGTAAACATTTTAGAGAGACACCATGGAATCAGGCCCTTCAGCCCACCGGGTCCATGCCAACTAGCAATCACCCATACACTAGTTTGTTGTTGCAAACTAGAGACAAGTTACAAAAGCCAATTAACCTACAGACCTGCACGTCCTTGAAATGTGGGAGGGAACCAGAGCATCTGGAGCAAACCCACATGGTCACAGGGATAGCTTACAAACTCCATACAATACAATATACAATATTTATTACATGTCATTTGAACCTCAGTGAGGCTCAAACGAAACTCCGTTTCCACAGCCATACAAACAAAGCCAATTTCCTACAAGACATACACACAATTCAATTCACACAAACATCCATCACAGTGAATCTCCTCCTCGCTGTGATGGAAGGCAAAGTCTTTTCTCCCCCCTGCACCATTTCTCTCCCGATGTTGAAGCCCCAGGCGGGCGATGGTAAGTTCCACGGACATTTAAGACCGCGCCGGGCGATGTACGGCTCCGCTTCGGGTCGTTCCAACCCCGCGACATGGGCTGGAGAAGTTGCGTTGTGGGAGCTCCGAAAAGCGGTCTCCCACCCGGACCCGCGAGCTCCCGATGTCCCAGTCCACCGGTCTGGAGCTTCCGCGCTCCGGGGTCGGGCCGCAGCAGCGAGCCACCACCGCTCCCCACGCTCTGAGGCCGGCCAGCCCCACGATGGTAAGCCTGCAGCACCACAGGCTCCGCGACTGGAGTCCCAAGGTCGTTCCGGCTGGAGGCCGCTCCACGGACTAGACCCGACAGGGAAAAGGTCGGGTCTCCCGTGCAGGGAAGAGATTTATTTAAGTTTCCCCCTTTCCCTGCCCCCCCACATATACACAGTTAAAAACAGTATTAAAAAACACGAATAACTACATTTAACTAGCCAAAAAATAAAAAAAAGACAGACAGGTTGTAGGGGCCGCTGCAACCGGTGTCGCGCCGCCAAACAGGTCTCCCCTCAACTTCCAGCATTCCACAGAAAACAATCCAAATCAGTCCACTCTATCCTTGATCAAGTTGCACATCTATCTGTGCCCTTTATTAATTCCCTTGTATCAATCCAGATACAGACAAGCACCTGTAGTCTGGATTGAACCCGGGTCTCGGATCCTGTAAGGCAGCAACTCCACTACTGCGTCACTGGCCACCCTAGACAACCATTTCACCGAGCACTTGGGCTCGGTCCACTAAGCCTGCTGGGTCTTCGGGTTGTTAACCATTTTATCTCCCATTTCCATTCTGATCTTTCTTTTTCTCCTGGGCTTCCTCCATTGCAAGAGTGAGGCCACACATAAACTGGAGGAAGAGCACTTCCTTTTCCGCTTGGCTAGCTTATAACCCAATAGTCTGAACATTGAATTCTCCAATTTTAAGTCACACCCTCCCCTCCCTCTTTCCTGTGTCTTGCTCCTCCACTCCCAACCACCCCCCCCCCCCCCTGAGTTATTACAGCATTTTGTTTTGTTAATTGGCATACTTTGTCAAACTATTAATTGTTTTTTAAATAGGAAGTGTTCTAAATATACAGCACGATGGGCAGAATTCTGTGGAGAGAGAAATGTTCTATGTCAGTGGCCTCATCAAAAGCTGCTTCAGGTCATGGATCTGAAAAGTAAACTCTCACAAAATGTTGCCTGAATACAGAGTATTTCCAGCATTTTATTTATTTTTGCCTTTCCATTGTCAGTTTTCTAATTTATCAATTGAGCTTGTTTTAAACTGAGAAACCATTTAGATCAGACATTTTAACCAATCTATTTGAAGATATTTTCTCTAATTATAAAAAAAACCTGCTCTGTTTTTATGTTAGTTATTGCTTTGCCAAGTATTTCAAGGAAGTCGGGGTGGAATTGAAATATTCAATTAGCTAAGAAGTTGATCTTATTTCTTATTAGTTATTTCTACCTATTTCCTATTCTGATTCTGTGTGCTTTTATTTTCAAAATCATTGCCCACTTTAACTGACTATTTTTGTAAAAGGTAAAGAAAGGTGTAAAAAGGAAGGCAGATACTACAACACCGACTACTACTTTCAATACAAGTAGTGAACCCTTGCCAAGAAAGTCTACAAAAAACTGTTCTCAGAAGTTAACCAGTCAGCCCATCAAGTTACCAACAAAGGATCTACCAGATTCTCAACATCAAGCTGGAAAGAGTGAAAAAATAATGGAACATTTGCAGGATTGTAATAACATTCTCAAAGAAATGCTAGAAAAGAGGCATGCTACATATGCTTGGCCTTTCTACGAGCCTGTGGATGCCAAAGCATTGGGACTTCATGATTACCATGATATTGTTAAACATCCCATGGACCTTAGTGCTGTGAAAGTAAGTTCATTTCATCTTCCCCTGCCCCTCTGCCCTGCCCAGATTCAAAATATTGAATAAAATTAGAAAGTGGTAGTTTATCAGCTATTTCAGAAGATGATTCCTGCTTCCTGTTCTGGTTTTGTATCCTGCTCATCCTATAAAATATTTAAGTCAAAATTTTGATAGCCTTCTTTCTATGTTGACTTTTCCCCCAAGGCAGGTTAATGCATTCATTAATTATTTTATGAAATGTTCCTTTGGAACTAGAGGATTTTTGTGTTCTTATTTTGTGTAGATTGTTTTTGCAATTAGGAACTTTGTGGAAAAGGAATTAGTTTGCATCCACTGCAGCAGACAGAATTAATCCTTCAGCAATGGTTAACAGAAAACAAATGCAAAGTCTTAATTTTCTATGGGATGCAATTAATACAAGTTTCAAAGTAGCACTTTACAAACTGACTAGGTTTGAGTAAGTATTGGGGCAGCATAGATGAATTAAAGGCAAATTAAAATTAAAGAATTTAGAATTATTCTACTCTTTGCAAAAGATGGCAGTGATACAAATTACAAAAGAAAGTAATCTAGTCTCCAATATTGGAAATTTTCATGATGTCCCAAGTATGTGTAACTTTGTTTTACATTCCTATTTGCTCATCAAATTCTGTTCTATTAATTTAGATTATTTGTTTGAAGTAGAAACCACAAAGGGTGAAGGTAGGTCAAATGGGAACTAATATTGGGCATTATTTTCTCTGCACTCTCCAGACACCAGGGCTGTTAAACTTAGTGCCATGGTGAAAACCAATTTCAATTCTGAAAAGGAGTGATTCTGCATATTCCCATCCAGATATGTTTCTCTGTTCCAACTGCAACTTTGTATTTGATAAGATTGTCTCTGGTATAATATTTAATATTTTAATGCAGATGACAGCTGCATTTCTTAAATGAGCTTCAGAAACATGTTGATGAAATGTCAGGTGACCATGAATTCCTCACACATGCCACCAGACCGCATGGAAAGTGAATCTGTTTCCAATAATTCTCTATGACTGGATAAATAACCAAAGACCCAAGCACAAGCAGTCCCGCCCAGGAGGATGACATGGAGAGACTTTGGAGCCAGATGGTGTAGGTACCCTTGTCGGAAGCAGCAAATCAATTGAAAAGATCTCCTTTCTTGATCCATCCAAAATCTTGCTGTTGGGTCCTTGGCAATGTATCTGCCATGATATTCAAGTCTACAACTGATTTTCTGGCAACTGATGGTCCGGCGCCTCTAATCTGGAAAAAATCATGCAAGTGCACTTGAAATCCACCCGGAAGTGCCCCCAAACATATGATATCTAGGTCGGGTTAGGCGGCCGATCTCAACCTCATCGGGCGTCCGCGCCGATTGACAGGTCAAATTTGCTCCCTCTGGTCGGTCTCTGCCCGGCCAGAGTGGCAGATGTGTTCCCATAGCCAACTTCCGAAGCTGACTTTGCGGGCTGCTATCCCAGTGCCAAGGTGGACCGTTCTGATACCGTTGGGCTCCTCTTGGCAAAATGGCTCATCCAGAAAGGCTCTGGAACCAACGGTGCTGGGATAATTGGTGGTTGACCTGCACTTACATTTTCATATTAGAGTTGCTCATTGCTTGCAACTTGTCTGATTATCTGCATGAATGCTGATCATATTTTTTCATGTATTTGTTTTTTTTTTTTTCCCTCCCCTGATCTTTCTATATTCCACCTTCAAAATAAAAATAAGGCAGGTTCTGAAAAGGATGTTCTGTCAAGAGAAGCTAGGACATGATTATGAAAACCTACCCAATGTTTTTTTCCTTCAGGAGGTGGATCGTGAAAGGAAGAAAAAGAATAATCGCCTAGTCTGTTTTCTCTTTAAATTCATATTGTGCATTGTCAGGTAACATTTAGCCAACCCTATTATTCAAGATTCAAGTGAAGACTCACCCCAACATTGCTATGCATTTAAACTACCAAAGGAAAGAAAATATTTAGAAACATCTTGCCTATTAAATAAATTGTAGTTGTACTGTGGTTCATTGCAGCCACCTTTGAGAGAGCTGGACCAGCTTGTGTGAAGTACAGAAAGAATATTGCATAAGATGTAGGTACTAAATAAAATATCAATGTTAATGGCGTCAATTAATATGGTTTGATTGGCCTAGAACAATTTGAAGAGGAAGTTTCCAGACCTTTTTTGTTAATTGTACTTTGAATTTCGATCCTTTTTTTACATTGTTCTCTTTATAATCAAAGGATTTATTGCAACATATAAAGTATCATAACTGTATGGGGCAAATTAGAAGAATCATCTTTTCCTTTCCAAATTTCAAGAAGATGTCAAATGATCAGATGCTGGTCTTTCATTGTGTATGGCTTCTCAGATTTTTGCTGCACAATCCACCGGTATTGATTTCAGTTTGCCACTACTTTAATTGTTGCTGACAGCAATATTGAACTTGCCTGAAGCAAGAGTGTTATCAATGACTACAAAATGAACACAGATCAAAAAGTGATTCTTATCACTGCCTCATTAACGAATCCATTTGTATTTCAAATCATTGTAATTGCTGTAATGCCTCCCTATAGAGAATTCCAGGAGTTTGTATTGTGGCTTTGAATGAGTAAAGAGGTATGTATTATAGTATGGAAGGACTACAGTATGATGGACATAAAATGCTGGAGTAACTCAGTGGGACTGGCAGCATCTCTGAAGAGACTCAGTGGGACACTCCAGTATTTTATGTCTATCTTCAGTGTAAACCAGCATGTGCAGTTCCTTCCTACACTGGACTACAGTATCTTTTGTTGGTATGACTTTACTAGTTCACTGGTGAAAACGAATAGACCAAAACCAATTTCTTTTTAGATCAAGCAGAATTTTGCATGTGCATTATTAGTTCACTTGCTGTTTAACTACTGTGTGAATTATGATATTTGCATGAATTGGTCTCAGAAATTGGTATCTTGACCCCGATTTTACCATTTTCTCAAATATTTGTCATTCTGCAGACAATCTTGTCCTCAAACATTTGAAATCCATTTTACCTTTGCAACTTTATTTCCAAAGTACATCAAAATAACAGTATCAAATACATGAATCAAGAATTTCTTTACAGCACCAGATCCCTTCCCCAAATCTTTGTATTGGTCAGCGTGTACAATTTGAACATAACACAAGTAACTATCCAAAGCATCTTTATTAATCTAAATGGTTAAAATATAAACTGCAAAAATCCTGGTCTATTAAGCTACAAAGAGATTGATCCAAGTCTATCGGAGCATTGCTTCAGATTTAAATGGTTCTACCACATTGAGTAGAACCTTAAGTGGAATTTAACTGAAGAACTTGTGAGCTTTTGTAAAATACTGTTTACTGTTCTTCTCAATTGACAATCGACTGGGTAATAGCATGATTTTGTGTAAGAAGTGGCAATTTTAAGTTGAATACAATCTGATATTTGAGTTCATGGATCGGCCAGAATTATTTAACTGCTTGTAATTATGGTGCTGGATCTTGATCCCAGATAACTAAGTAGTAGTTTTTTTTTGTTCTTTCATGCATCAATTCTACTCATTAAAAAAAAATAAAAAATGACAGTGCTGAGTAACTTAAAGGGTAAGGCAACATCTCTTAAAGTCCAAAAATCAAAGGTATTAGATAGTACGGTGAGGGCATCATATGGCATTTTGGAAACGATACAAGTTATCTACTGTATAAGAGTATTCCAGTGATCTGCTTAATCTGACCCCAGAAATCTGCAAGTTCCTGGAAGTGATGGCATTGTTGCTGTACTCCTCTGTCTCATTTCTACGGAAGTTAGAAATGTCAAATACTAGCCTGATATAGCTTGATGTTGATATGGGGAATGTTTAAAGGAGCTTTATATGGCAAGTACACAAAAATGCTGGAGAAACTCAGCGGGTGCAGCAGCGTCTATGGAGCGAAGGAAATAGGCAACATTTCGGGCCGAAACCCTTTATAAGGCAAGTCCTTTTCAGTGTGGTGTCTGTAAGATGCTACCTGGAGAAGTGGTGAAAAGATACATAGTAGCTACGTTTATGAGATATTTAGACAGATGCCTGAATAAGCACGGAATTTAAAGAAATGAATCGTGTGCAGGTAGATGTGCAGTTTAAATTGGCATTGTGGTTGGCACAGATGTTGTGGGCCAAATGGCTTGTTCCCAGGTTTTCCTATTCTATGTTCCTCCAGGGATGACATTTACAAAATGTTTTCATCTTTTTGATATTGGGTTCCCTATTTCTTTCATGTTGTATTGAATCTGCTGCAGTTTCGGTCTGAAGAAGTGCCCAGATCTGAAATGTCTGTCTGTTTTTCCCCCACAGACTGCTGACTGATCTGCTGAGTTCATTACATTACAATTACATTACAATTCAATTTATTGTCATTTGGACCCCTTGAGGTCCAAACGAAATGCCGTTTCTGCAGCCATACATTACAAACAAATAGACCCAAGACACAACATATTTTACATAAACATCCATCACATTGCTGTGATGGAAGGCAAAAACTTATCTCTCCACTGCACTCCCCCCCCCGATGTCAGAGTCAAAGTCAAAGCCCCCGGCGGGCGATGGCGAATTGTCCCGTGGCCATTTAAGCCACGCCGGGTGATGCAAGGCCGCACACCGGGTTCTTGATGTTAGAGCCCCCGGCGCGCGCTCGCAAACTCCCGCGGCCATTCCAAGCCGCGCGGGGCAGTGATGTAGGCCCCGCTCCAGGAGCTCTTCAACCCCGCAACTCGGGCGGGAGAAGTCGCCGTTGCGGGAGCCCTGAAAAGTTCCTCCAGTAGTTTGTGTTTTGCTCAAGCATCTGTAGTTTCTTGCATCCACAATTTTGGTATTAATGTCCTTTTGGCAATTGTAAATTGTCCCGAGTGCGTAGGATAGTGTTAGTGTACAGGGTGATTGCTGGTCGGTGTGCACTCAGTGGGCCAAATGAGTTTTTGGTTAATGTCTTGCATTGGTTCAGAAAATTAGTTTCTCAGTTTTTGACCACTGTAAGATAAAAGTGACAAAGTGAATGAAGAAGGAGATGTGACTATAATCCAGTGGCAAAGTAATCCTCTTAAATGTTACCACCATGTACACCCAGCTCATTGGAAGCTTGGAGGTACATGCCAATCTACCTGTAAGTGTATATTTGTATTCTTTGTAATATTTATCTCGTTTTTGTTCTGGTTATCAATGGTGACAAAGAAAGGATACAGGGATTTTCTTTTTCTATCTGAACAAATTGCTTGGAAAAAATTCAGAACCCATATCAAACATGGGCTGACATGATATGTATGTGTATTCATTTTCGACATTGCATGCTGTTTTGACACCAAATTACTCTGCCTGATTTAAAAAAAATACTCATAAAGCCTGCCTCTAAAAGTTGGCCGCGATTTTGCCTTTAAGGACTTAGTGTGTTTTCTTATTTCATGATGCTGCATTATTTATGTGCACAAGGGAGATGAAGGAAGCCTATTTTGCAATCTTCCTGAAAATGCAAGTACAAATGTAATTGTTCTGGTGCATATGACAAATCTCTCAACACTTGAAATGAGGTTTGCACTTAAATATGATTCCATCAGGCACAACGTCTGATTGATAGGACAACCTACTTGCACCCATGCTCAACATGGCTCAAACAAAACTGCTGGTCTATAGAGCCGGTGTTCAAGAAGGAACTGCAGATGCTGGAAAATCTAAGGTACACAAAAATTCCAGCATTTTTGTGTACCGGTCTATAGAGCCGTTGTCCTCTCCACCCTGTTGTATGGACGCGAGTCATGGACCACCTACAGCAGACACCTTAGAGTCCTGGAACAATACCATCAAAGATCCTTACAAAAGATTCTGAGGATCAGCTGGGAGGACAAACGCACCAACATCAGCGTTTTGGAGGAAGCCAACATGACCAGCATCATCACCGCAATAATGCAGCACCAACTTCGATGGACTGGCCATGTCACCCCCATGTCCAACACACGTCTCCCTAAACAAATCCTGTACTCTCAATTGAAGGAAGGTCGGTGAGCCCCCGGTGGGCCAAAGAAACGCTTCAAGGACAACATCAAGAACAGTCTGAAGAAATTCCACATCATATTGAGCAACTGGGAGCACATTGCACTGGACAGGCGCTCCTGGAGGAAATCCATGCAGGAAGGAGCTGCATGTCTCAAAATGGAACTACGCTGTGTCGCAGAGACAAAGTGACAGCACCGTAAGGAGAAAGAGAAGGGGGCTCGACGACTACCTACCACTGCCAATCTCAACTGCCCACGTTGCACCAAGGTGCGTGGATCGCGGATCGGCCTCTGCAGACATCTGCAGACCCACAAGTAGACAACCCTATGGAGAGGAGAGGACAGTCGTATTTGTTTCGACTGACCGCCGATGATGATGACCCATGTACCACCCTGTATTGTGACAGTGTCATACAACTCAGTCATATATAATCATCGCCACAGAAAACCGGAACGGAGTCTCTGGTCGCATCCTTGGGTGCGAATTGGACGGAGCAACTCCCGGGAGTGTTCAATGACATCTTTAATCTCTTCCTACTCCGTTCTGAAGTACCCACTTTCTTCAAGAAGACCACTATCACCCCAGTGACCAAGAAAAGCAAGATCTAATGCCTTAATGACTACCATCTAGTGACCTTGACATCTACCATCATGAAGTGCTTTGAGAGGTTGGTTATGGAACACATTATCCAGCCTATCAAGCAACCTTGATCCACTGCAGTTCACCAACCGCCACAACAAGTCCACGGCTGATGCCATCTTCTGGCTGTACACTCATTCCTGGAACACCTGGATAAGAAAGACACCTATCTCAAACTCCTATTCATAGACAACAGCTCTGCTTTCAATACCATTCATCCCCTCGAAATAGCTTGATCAGTTTTGAAGATAAAATTTTAACAGTTTTAATTTGTATCTGAGAAAGTACTCCCTTGATTACTGTAGAAAATGAAGCAATCCATTACCAAGTGCTGGAGTAACTCAGCCAATTAGACTGGAGAACGATAAGCCACATTTCTGAAGAAGTGTCCCGATCCAAAACGTTGCCTATCCATGTTTTCCTGAGATGCTGCCTTACCCACTGAGTTACTCCAGCACTTTGTCTTTTTTTCCCATAAACTAGCATCTGTAATTCCTTGGGTCTATGGTTTATGACATACTTGGTTTGATAATTAAACCCACACTTCAATAAAAATGTGTATGGCATAAGCTATTGCAGTGGTCTGAAACCTGTGTTCAGTTGAACTCTCAAACATTTAATCCATTGCAGGGTCTGAAGCATTTGAAGTCTTTCTTGCGTTCATTGTTTCAGTGAGTGTTGGGCAGCAGTTGAGTGCTTATGAGACGCATGCAATGTTGGGCTGAAAAGTCATTCTGGGTTAATGTGCAAGTTATTGGCCCTCTAACAAATAATAACTTTCCGAAAGCTTTGACTGCAGTGTACTGAATTTTTGTTTTCCTCTTGCTGCAAGTATGCATCTGCTCTTGTTATTTAGTCTTCATTACAGCAGTATTTTACTAATTCAATCCTTGTACACTTCCTAATGCAAACTGGACAAGTGCTCTGTCTTTCCTATGTGTAAATTATAGAGCTTGCTCACCTTACCCAAGATGTGAATTGATCATTGCCTTTGTACTTAAATGTGTTGGGTGGGTGTAGAATTATATTGTTTTCATTCGTGAAAATTGTGTTTTGAGCTTTGTGTGTTCTTCGTGTTTGATTTTCTTGATCAGTGAAGTGAATTTCTTTTATTGATGGACATTTAATCTTGACCAGTATTAATAACTGACATGTGTAGGAAGGAACTGCAGATGATGGTTTACACTGAAGATAGATTAATAGATGGATGGATGGATGATGCTAGAGTAACTCGGCGGCCCAGGGAGCATCTCTGGAGAGAAGGAATGGGTGACATTTCCAGTCGAGCGTCTGAAAAAGGATCCCGCTGAGTTACTCCATCTTGTGTCTATCTTGGTAACTGGCACTTCCAGGGATGGTGCTTCAGTCTTCAATGAACAGAAATCATCATTAAACATTTTAATGTATTACATTTTTCATGCATTTAATTTTCTGATAGTTCTGTTTCTCCATTTTTGTTTATATAAGAGAAAATTGGGCAACCAAGAATACAAAGATAGAGAAGAGTTTGCTGGAGATGTGCGACTAATGTTTTCAAACTGTTACAAGTATAATTCACCAGACCATGAAGTTGTGATCATGGGCCGAAAACTTCAGGCGAGTATTGAGCATTCATACACACAATTTAATTATTTTAATTATAATTAATAATGGGGAAGGCCAATAGTCTTGCTGATATGCATCACCTAGTCAGACTGCTATATTTACTCATTTGGCCTCATCCCATTCGAGATATTCCCATTGTTCCCTCACCTTCAATGCAATTTAAAAACTAACTTGTTTTTCTTTCCCTGTTCCCACTTCTGACAAAGGCACCCAAACCTGAAACATCAACAGTTCTCTCCACAAATGCTTGATCTACTCTGTGTTTCCAGCATTTTCTGTGTTTATTTTGGTTTTGGATTTATTTTTCATTCACTATAATCTCCAGCAGAATGGTTTACATTGTTTATCAAATTTAAAAAGTCATGGAGCTTGATTGAAATTAAGTTAAAACCTATTATGGTTCTGTCTCATGGAAGAAATATGTTATAACACTGATTTTGGCAGCAATGTATGAAGGAAATTGAAAGTCGATACACGTATTTTGGTTTGTATAATGGGCTTGATACAATCATATATTTTATATCTTTCATTTTGACTTGCAGATAAATTGTTCGTGTTTAATACTAGGACCAAAAACTGAAATACTTATTTAGAAAGTTGAGTATTTATCTTTCTAGAAAATCACCGGTCTCTGGAAAGGTTTTCTGTTCTGTGTGATCTTTATTTGTTCAGGTTCCATGAATTTTAAAAGTAATAGCCCTTTCCTTTGGTATCAATTTCTAGTCCTTCCTACAGTAGAAAGTAATGAAATTTAATCCTGACCCAGATTTTTAATGGATTTTTCTTGCAATCCTCTACCTCCACTGCCCAATGACTCACTTATCTAATATGAATGTGGGTGTACATGGTATACAAGTCATTCACAGTTAACCGGTTTTCATGATTCTCCTTCCCTCTTTAGGGAAGGCATATGGTGTGGTCTACAGTATTTCCTCAAATAGATGATCGTTGATGAAGCAAAGACATATTTCACTCCCTCAGTCTTGTACACTCACAGACGCATATGTGCATGTGCCCATACATTTTCTTTTATCACTGCACCATCATCTGCCCTCAACAACTCCATTTCTATAGCTGAATGCAAATTCACGGTTGGAAAAGAAAGCATGGATCAACAACTCCCTATTACCCTCCCTCCGGGAAAAACCAAACCGGCAGTGATTAATTTTCTGTGAAAGAAAGACACTTCATTAACATTTTTTTATACTGAGATTAAACTAGGGACCATAATGGAAGAAAAAAATATTTATTGTACTAGTTTCCTTTTTTGTCTCTTGGTTTAATGTATATTTGTGTAAACATCGCCATGTACAAAGCACAACTTACTAAATTTGAACATAAGATGTTATACGAGACTAACATTTCAATTTGAGACTAATAATTATATCATTAATGGAATATAACCATTATTTCCTTCCCCCCCATAAATTGCTTGCACTGAATTTGAAACTTTTCTTTTAAGGAAAGTACGGAGCTAATAATTTTTTTTTTTTACCAAAAGCTACGGAAGTCCTTCGATGCTTAGCCACATTAGGGTGGCTATCACTAACTGCACTAATCTTAGCTGTAGTTTTTTTCTTTTTCAACCTTTTACACATTACTAATACAATTTTTTTATTATCTCTTCTACCTTATAATATATTATATTTTGTATTTGGAGTGGAATTACATATTTTATTTAGGGAGATATGTTCGGATGGAAAACAGACTAGATTTAAAACTCATCTACCTGATGTTCAAGTATAAGGTAGGGTTGAGGGTGCTGAGCCATCTGCTCTAACCACTCTAATCACAAGATGCAAGACGTGAATAGGAAAATTGGGGGTGAAGGAATTAAATTCTGTAGTTGGAATGTTAAGGGAATTAATGAACCTATTAAGAGAGGCAAAGTGTTAGCTCATTTAAAATCATTGAAAACAGATATAATATTTCTCCAGGAGACACACCTGAAAAAGGAAGCACAACATAGATTTAAAGCAAAATGGATTGCTAAAGCGTACCACTCCTCATTCTCACATAAACCTAGAGGGGTTGCAATATTAATTCGTAAAGGTATACCCTTTAAACATATATCAATGATAGAAGATATTGAAGGCAGATATATTGTAATAATAGGGGAGTTATACTCAAAAAAGGTGACTCCTTAATGTGTATGGACCAAATTTTGATAGCCCCCTGTTTTTTAAGAGAATACTTAACAATATCCCGGAATGTACACAACAAAACTTAATAATCGGTGGAGACTTAAATTGTACATTGGATGCTTATTTGGATAGATCATCAACTCAAAGAAAACTAAAATCCCAATCAAGTGAATTTCTAAACTCATATATTAATACTACCAACATTAAGGATGTTTGGAGAATTGAAAACCCATCGGGTCGAGAATATTCATTTTACTCACCAGTACATAAAACCTACTCAAGGATAGATTATTTTTTAGTAGACTCAAAACTTATCCCATTTACCTATAACTCGCAATATCATAATATCATAATCTCAGACCATGCTCCACTAACATTTATGATTAAACTAAACGGAATGGTAGAGACACAGCCACAATGGAGACTTAATCCCCAAATCTTAAAAGAAAAGGTATGTAATGAATACCTCGTAAAACAGATGTTTTTTGAGGCTAATGATAGCCCTGAAATCTCTGCTTCCCTTCTTTGGGAAACATTTAAAGCATTTGTGCGAGGAGCATTAATCTCTTCTCAATCATTTCTTAACAAAGAGAATAGGGCCAAACAACAGAAATTGGAAATGGAAATAAGGCAATTAGACATAGAAAATGCAGCAGCACCATCCATGATAAAACACAATAAAATTGCAGTACTGAAATATAAATTGAACAAGATATACTCAGACCAAGTTATAAAACTTTATCAACATACAAAACAATTAAATTTTGAATTTGGTGATAAACCACAAAAACTAATAGCGAGACAACTTCGTAAACTGGACGGGGAAAAAACAATTTACAAAATTAGAACAGACAAGGGAGAAATACTAACACTGCCTAAAGATATTAATGATAGATTTTTACAATACTAACAAAAATTGTACTCATCTAAAATGACAGAACAATCAGCAGGAATGGAAACATTTCTACAGAAATGTAAGCTTGTGGGTTTAGATCAGAAAGAGAGAGAATCACTAGGTGCTGAAATTACGATAAAAGACATAGAAGAGTCAATTAAATCTTTAAAAAATGGAAAGGCTGCAGGTCCTGATGGTCTAAGTTCTGAATTTTATAAAACATTTTATGATCTGGTTTCTCCACGTCTACAGACACTGTACAAATATGCTTACACTCAACAGAAACTCCCAGAAACTCTAAATGAATCTACAATCATACTCTAACCAAAAACGGATAAGGATCTTGAAGACCCAGGTTCATATAGAGCAATAGCCCTTTTAAATACTGATCAGAAAATACTAACTAAAATTCTATCTCATAGATTGAGCTTAGTGATTAACAAATTAATACACCCCGACCAAACAGGTTTTATTCCAAAACGTTATTCATTTTATAATCTGAGAAGACTATTCAATATTATATACTCCAATAGAATTCCTAATGCAGATCTAGCAATTATTTCGTTAGATGCTGAAAAAGCATTTGACCAGGTTGAATGGCCATATTTATTTTCGGTGATGGAAAAAATTCAATTGGGAGAGAAGTACTGTACATGGGTTAAATTGTTATACTCTAATCCAACAGCTAGAATATTAACAAACCAAATGTTATCAACTAAATTTAACCTCTCTAGAGGTTGTAGACAAGGATGTTCACTATCCCCACTATTATTTGCTCTTGCAATCGAACCCTTAGCAGAAAGCGTTAGAACCCATACAGGAATATACGGATATAACACTAGAGAAACAAGGAATAAAATTTCCTTATATGCAGATGATGTACTAATATATATTACAAAGTTAGAAACTAGTATTCCAAATCTATTAAATTTAATAACTCAATTTGGTCAGTTCTCAGGATATAGAATTAATTGGAATAAAAGTGAAATCATGCCAATAACAAAACTCAATCTACATACATTACAACAATCCCCTTTTAAAATAGTTAAAGATAAATTTAAATACTTAGGAATCTATGTAACTAAGACATACCTCTTTATTTCAACTAAAATTTCCACCCTTACTGAATAAACTACACAAGAATATTCAATACTGGAAAACACTTCCCATTTCAATGCTTGGTAGAATTAATGCTATAAAAATGATCTTCTTACCGCAACTACTGTACCTATTTCAATTAATCCCGATATATATCCCAAAAACCTTTTTCAAAAAAGTCAACTCCATTGTTACAAGTTTTATCTGGGATTATAAGAATCATAGAATAAGTAAAAAACATTTATGTAAGTCAAAGATAAATGGAGGTTTGGCTTTGCCAAATTTCTTGTTTTATTTTTGGGCAGTCCATATTAAAAACATGAATTTCTGGCTGGAAGAAATGGATCAACAACCAGATTGGTTAAGGATGGAAAAGGAAGACTGTTTACCTTTTGAAATTGGACCGATCATATTTGCTACCACAAAACTGCACAAAAAAACCTATAAGGAGAACCCCATAATACATAGTGGAATACGAATTTGGAAACAATTAAAAAAAGTTTTAACATTGAATAATATACCACTATGCCTTCCCATTGTAAATAATCCCTTATTCAAGCCATCCTTTTTGGATAAGGGTTTCACACAATGGAAAAATTATGGAATTAAAAAGATTGGACATCTTTATGGGAAAGGCACTTTTCTTTCATTTCAGGAGTTACAACAGAATCATGGACTGCACTCAAATAATTTCTTCAGAAATCTACAAATTAGAGATTATGTTAAATCTAACACACAAGTCTACAGGACTAGGGAACCAGAAATCCTTGATGAATGTTTGAACAAGCATCCTAACTGAAAAATTAATAGCTTATATTTATAACACCCTCCTAAACAATGAGGTACCACCGACGGAACCATATAGACACACATGGGAAAATGAATTAGGTCATCCTATAACGAAAGATTTGTGGGACGAAAGTTTACAACATATACATCAATGTTCGTTAAATGCCAGACATGCTTTAATACAATTTAAAGTCTTACATAGATTACACTACTCTAAAATAAAACTAAATAGAATCTTCCCACAAATCTCTCCTATTTGTGATAAATGTCTACATCTAGATGCTAATTTAACACATACGTTTGCAAATTGTATAAAAATTAAACATTTCTGGATTGATATTTTTGAAATAATTTCAGAAGTTATTAATACAAAACTGGATCCAAACTCAAAATTAATAATACTTGGAATAGCAGAGCAAAGTTTAACACTCACAACAAGCCAAAGAAATTTCCTCGACTACAGTATAATAACCGGGAAAAAATTAATATTAAAATTTTGGAAAGGCCCTACGACCCCCACAATTAAAATGTGGATTGTGGAAATGTCGGAGACCCTATATCTAGAAAGAATTAGACTTGTCTTAATGGACAAACAAGAACTTTTTGATAAAATATAGGCGCCATTCATTAATTATCTGACGGGATAGATTGGCCCGGCACGAAAACCCAACTGAAACTTGAACTCAGGATTAGATGAAAAGTCATACTTTATAATCTACGAACCTATCTCCAATGACGTATTATAAGTAATCCATTCCACCATTTTTGTTTTTTTTGATATTTGTAACTTTTCTCTCTCTTTCTCTCTTTTTCTATATTTAAAAAAAAACACTAGAAGTAGAAGTAATCGACAATTGAAAATTTTAATAATGTATGACTGATGTATATGAAAAGTTTTTTTACTATAATATGCAACTATACTTTATAATATGTCTACTAATAAAAATATTATTAAAAAAATAAATTTAAAAAATACATTTCTTATATGCAAATGAACTGGTCAACTGTAATGCTGGAACTGTACTTAAAATTACAACTTTAAAACATAAATTACTAGATAGCCATATTAACATGAAGCTGTCATTTGGATTTGGCTTTCATTTGGCGACAGATTCAGAGTTCCTGAGGATTATTTTGCTCTGTATCACATGACCACATCCACAAAATTTGTTTTAATTTGGTGGAGACTTGTGTACTTTAAGGATTAGTCTGAAATTATAAATTCATCAAAATGTGTTGCTTTCAATTTTTAATTTGTGTGGGATAAGTACATAAACTGTCATTTTGAGCTTTGCATAAACACTTTTACAGTATCATCTTTTTTACTGACATACACATTAATTCTCGCACTTGCACAGGATGTTTTTGAGATGCTTTTTGCTAAAATACGCAAGGATCCTGTAAAAAGTGCAGTTTTGGCACAATCTACAACTTGTATCACTGAATCAACAAGTGACAATGGTGGTGAGAGTTCCTCTGCTGAAAGTACCTCCCAAAGTTCAGGAAAAGAGCAGAAGAAGTGCCTTGCTCAGCTTCAGGACCAGGTAACAAAATAAGCGGTGTAAATATTGTTAAATGGAATTTATTCGTTTCATCTTTGCCACTTATCTCAACTCTGTCTTTTCCCATTCATAGATGTGTTTGTAAGCTTTGCTGCATTTCACCTTGATTTTAAGATTTAGTGCAGTCTCCCAGGATTTCCTAATAATTTGGATTTGTCATCTAAGAACATTCTTTTTACAGTCTTGTCATCTTTTTCTCTACATAATAATCAGAATCTATTACTAACAGAGTCTAGTATATTGTTAGATGAAGTTCTAGCCATTCTGCATCTGCTGATAGAGCTGTAAATTCTGGCACTACCTTTAGATATTTAAGTTATCAAATCTATGTCCTGTTTCTAACGTCAGAAACTTTGGGTTATCAGACTCTAATTACCGGACTCATACACGTGTAAAGATACAACACATCTTTATTAAACACTTACAGCATTGGATATGCTGTACGCTACATGTCCGAACTGCTACATCTACTGCCTGACGTAGTCGAGTTCTTAATGTTATAAAGCATGTACTCGGTGGGGTTACTACTAACAAGCACTATATTGGCTAGCATGCTATAGCCGATCTACATCTCTATCTGTAGAGAATAAAAGAAACTACGGTGCCTTAAACAATATACTGAGGGCATGCTAAGAATATGCTAGCAAGATTATACAAAATCGCCATATCTAACGGGTGGCCTGCAAACCCGTCCAGCCCTCGTGCGGTAGGAGACCGCTTCACCTTCTTTCGCGGGAGAACAAACGGTACGACCGGCGATAGCTCGCTACAGTTAGGAATAAATTTACCCATGTAGTTAACCATGCCGAGGAATCGTTGCAAACTCGTGACATCGGTGGGAACCGGCAGTTCGTTGATGGCTACAATTTTCAGTGGATCAGGCTTGAGACCACTGCTGTTGAACACATGTCCGACGTAGGTGACCTCAGGAACTCGAAACCTGCACTTATTCTGCAAACAGTTGTTCCATGGTGCGCTGAAACACTTCACTGACAGAGTTGATGCCGAAGGGCATCCTCAAAAATTTGAGACGGCCAAAGGGTGTGCCAAAAGTAGTGAGGTTGGATGATTCTAGGTCTGATGTAATCTGCCAAAAGGAGCTTTTGGCATCCAGGACTGAGACCACTGCTGCGCTTCCAATCTGCGCAGCTACGTCATCTGTGGTTCTCATTGGGTACTGGGGGTGCTTGATTGCAGTATTCAGGTCTTTGGGATTGATTGATTCATATCTCCTCTTTGTTTTTCTTAGTTGCAAAGACCATGGTTGAAACCCAGTCAGACGGGTCGGTAACTTCGGCAATGACTCCCATTGGGACCATGCGTTTGAGTTCATTGTGTATTCTTTTACGCATGGCATGTGGAACACGATGTGGTTTCGGACTACAGGTGTGACTGTAGGATCCACAGTGATTCGATACTTAACAGGCAACTTGCCAAATCCATCATCAAACAGGTCTTTGTACTGGGAGAGCAGTTGCTGTGCTGGCTCATCAGTGAGGCACGTCCAAAATACACCAGGCCTAGGTCGTGGCATGCATTGATACCAAGCAGATTCTCCGAGTTTGATTTTACAATGTAAAACTGCAGGGTGCTCGTCTACCGTGCACTTTAAATCAGCTTTTTCCAATGGGTGTAAGACCTCTCCTCCGTAAGCCCGGTGCGTGGAGTAGTCCTTATGCATTCGTTCAGCATGTCAAATTTTATTAAACTGCCTTATCGACATGACGTTGACCTTTGCCCCCGTATCCACTTTGGCGAGCAGGGCCTGCTATTTATGAACACAGTCACTTCAGGGTCGAGTAGCTCGTTAGACGATAATAGGAGGGATTGAATGACAGAGCTGTTATCAGCAGTGTCTGAACAGTGCTCATGGGAGGATGTTTCGAACTCTTGGGAGTCAGCATCTGAGAACTCTTGTTGAAGCAGGTGCAAGTTTGTCCTTGAAGCATCGGCAGCCCCAAGGGAACGACACCATTTCGCGAAGTGATTTAGCTTTTTACAATGATTGCAGGTCTTTCCATAAGCTACGCAGAACTGGCGACCCCTCGCATGAAAATAGTTACAATTCTGACATCGCGCATCAGGCACATTAGGGGCTTTGCGGGAGGAGTAGTTAGTAAGATTGACGTTGCGTTGCTGTCGTGGGCAGAAAGAGACAGGACCAGCATGTGGTGCAGTAACCTCCGAAATTCGACACGAGTGAATCGCTTGGTCAAGAGTTAGTTCGGTGTTGCGAAGGAGCTTATCCATCCTTTTACTATCGATCATGCCCCCGACAAGCTTATCTCTCACAAGTTCATTCGTCAACTCACCGAAGCGACAGCGCGCAGCCATGTGTTTTAAATCGCTGATAAATCGTTCGACAGGCTCGTCAACCTGCTATGAACAGGCATAGAACTTTGTCCTTTCAATTATGCGGTTTGGCGGCAAGTCATACAGCTCTCTGAATTTTCTGAGTAGAACCACGGGGTCATTTATGGTCTCGGCAGGCACTAGGACCTGCCCGTTGCCATCCAAAACAGCAGGCGCAAATTCAAAATTGTCAGCACGATTCATTGGACCCTCTAGATTAAGCAGTAGTGATGCTTTCATATCAGCAGGTTCATTCCGATGAACAATGCGGATATAATAAGTGTAGTCGCGTTCGAAAAGAAGCCATCGCTCAGCGATGTCTGAATTCAAGATCAAAGGGCTCGGTCTGCGGCAGGAGTTAGCCATAACGGAAAGGACAAAATGATAAAATAAAACTGATAAAATATAAGAATCCCGGTAAACTAGCGAAGTGAGTATGAGTCACTGTCTGACACCATGCAATTACCGGACTCGTACACGTATAAAGATAGAACACATCTTTATTAAACACTTACAGCATTGGATATGCAGTACGTTACATGTCCGAGCTGCTACATCTACTGCCTGACGTAGGCGAGTTCTTAATGTTATAAAGCATGTACTAGGCGGGGCTACTACTAACAAGCACTATGATTGGCTAGCATGCAATAGCCGATCTACAGACTCCATTTACCTTTCGTTCACCCAAGCAGTTAGTCCACTGTCATAGACGAAAAATGCTTCATAGTAGCGCTTACGTTGTCACCTTCGTCAAGACAGTAGGGGTGTGATTATGGATGTGTGACATTACATGCCTTTTAAGGCAGGAGATGTCAAAACAACTAGTGCCCCATTGAATATCACTGAATTTGAACATTTTTTAGTTTTGCTGTTCTTTAGTTTCTCTGTACAATACTTATTTTCAAAATAGGCAGCCTAGCAAAAGATGCAGGTTAATCATCTGTAAGATCATTTTTTCTCTTTCTCTTTGTCCAGTATTGGTCATATTTGCTCATATTTTTTGCAATGAGTTATCAAAACTGTCTGCTTTCGATCTCCACGCTTTTGATCCAATAAATATTATGTGCCAATGCTATTAATCTTGTTATTTAAATAGTGTATTTCCTATTTTAAAAAGATTCATCTCTTTGGTATTATTGTAGGATTTGATTAATAGCGTTCTAGATCAAGAGCAGTATCTTCAGCAAGAGGCTGATTGCACCAATGTGCAAAACGGAGAGATACAGGAAGTCCTGTTTACCAGCTGCAATAAGACTTTTTAATGAGCACAAATAACTGCACTTTTTTTTAAATTAATTGTATTTTAACTTGTATTTTAACGTATTTTAACTTGTTATGTATGAAAGCGTGGTGTTATGTTATGTTTGTCTTGAAGCTGTCGTGGCAAATAATTTCCTGAAAAGGATTATTAAAGGAATATTCTATTCTATTCTATTCTATTCTATTCTACCTCCTGATGAAACAAATGCTGGGTTAAGATTTTGAGAGTGGTTATCAAGGGATTTTAACATAAGGCCACTAATTTATTACCATAAAGTAAATTAGAGTAGGGTGATGATAAAGAGACGAGGGGGAGGAATCTATTTCGGCAATTTTGCTAAACTCAATCTAAACTTCATTTGGCAGGGCAAAAGATTGGATTGCGGGGATGTAAGAATAGAATGTCTTAAGAATAAGGGGCAAGCCATTTAGAATGGAGACGAGGAAACACCTTTTCTCACATCCCCAGTCAACTGCTCTACATCGGCGAGACCAAGCACAGGCTTGGCGATCGCTTCGCCCAACACCTCCGCTCAGTTCACTATAACCAACCTGATCTCCCGGTGACTCAGCACTTCAACTCCCCCTCCCATTCTGATTCCGACCTTTCTGTCCTGGGCCTCCTCCATGGCCAGAGTGAGTCCCACTGCACATTGGAGGAGCAGCACCTCACATTTCGCTTGGGTAGTTAACACCCCAGTGGTATGAACATTGACTTCTCCAATTTCAGGTAGTCCTTGCTTTCTCCCTCCTTCCCCTCCCCCTTCCCAGCTCTCCCACAGCCTACTGTCTCCGCCTCTTCCTTTCTTTTTCTCGTCCCCCCACATCAGTCTGAAGAATGGTCTCGACCCGAAACGTCGCCTATTCCTTTGCTCCATAGATGCTGCCTCTACCGCTGAGTTTCTCCAGCATTATCGTCTACCTTCGAATTTTCCAGCATCTGCAGTTCTTTCTTAAAAATAAGACTAGAATGTGTTCAGTGTTGGAACTGAGAAGTTGGGAAAAGTAAGGAATTTGACAGAGTGGTGGGGATTTTTAGGTTTAGTGTACACTTGACAGCACGCATGGTAACTGGGATTAATTAGCTGCAGATATAAACCCCACATAGATTCGTTTAGCGTAATCGTGAAAGCCTGGTTCAAACAAAATAAAAATAGATGTGTTCCATTTCTGTTTACAATGCATTGAAATAAGGTAGGAAAGAAGAGGCGACGGGTGGAGGCATTCATTAAAAATTCTGATGCATTATTTGGAGATAAATCAGAAGTACTGTATTCAAAGGAGAGATGTTACTAAATCTAGGTGGGAATTATCCTGGGTGCTGAAGTCTTCTTGCTTATAGCGTGCACAGCCTAAAATTGTATGTCAACTTGCCCTATTTGTTTGCGCACGTCGGGTTGATTGCATTAGTTGAAACAGGGTGGACCACGTGAAGGTTGCAATCTCCCACCACGGTGCTAAAGTGAGCATGGAAATATTCCTATTCCTGTCTTATAAAGTTGCTTTATATATGGGGAGGTATCAGAAGACTGGAAGACTTATGGACACCCCACTGGAATATCTTTGGCATGCCAAAACTTCAGAGGGTGCAGAGAGGATTTGTTAAGGTACTTGTGCGGGGGTAAACTGCATTAGTCATGTGCAAAGACTAAAGCAAGATGACAAGTTATAAATTTACAATTTTGATTTGCAAATCTGTGTGAAATTACCATATGAGGAGTCAGTTTTGCTATTTCTATCAATATAAGATTTATTCTATTATTTCTGCCAGTTGAAAGCAGTACACGAGCAGCTTGCGACATTAACACGGACCCCACTCTCTAAATTGAAGAAAAACAGAGTCAAAAAAGGAAAAAAGAAAAAAGATAAAAAGAAATCAAAGAATATTGAACAGAAGAAAGTACAATCGAAGCAGTTGCGGCAAAAAATAATCAAGAAAGGCTCTTTGGAAAGCAGGTACAGTTGGATTTTGATGCATTGTTTCCACCTTGTGTTACTTTGCAGGTACTGATTCATCTAAAAGCACCACAGTTAATACAGAGTGAGGCAGTCGTCAAGGAAGGAGGTTAGGAAAGCATGTATTTATAAATACAATAACAATGCTTGCCTTTAAACTTGATGAAATTTGACCATTTGTTGGAAATCTAAGTATGCTGATGCTGCAAATGTGAAGTTGAACAGAGAATGATGGAAATACTTAGTAGGTATTGCAGAAAACAAGTGATTTTTAAAATATATTGCCCAGAGAGTGGGATGAGGGAATAATCTCATAACGTGAAATGTGGGTTGCCATCGTGTAGGTTGTGGTGGTGGTCATTCAGTTGATGGATAATGGGGGTAGTTAGAGAAGAGTGAACAAAATGCAATGAAGAGAGAATACAGACCAAAGAAATGTGAAAAAGTACAAATGCAAGGCTGTAGTACACTTCTAGGAGGTCAGTCTGAGGCTTAATCTGGGCTAATATCACTGATTGATCATTTGCAGCTGAAATTGCCAATTCTGATACTGAGAAAGCTATTTACCTGAATTTGTAGAATTCCATGTTGAGTCACAAAGCGTGGAAATGGGCCCTTTGACCCAAATCAACCATGAGTTGCGACTATTTGTTTTTTTGTTCTTGGTCAAAAGGATAAGCCTTTGGACAGGAGATACATTGTCCCAGATGTGAAATTGGTATTGCTGGTCCAGTAACTAAGCAGATTTTAAAAATGGGCAAAGATCTGATCTGTATTGCTCTAATTTTACAGTCCTAGGAGTTGATATTTTTTCTCCAAACATCTAAAAGCAATTTTGTTGTGAATTACATTTCTTTCAATTACAGAATGTAACATTCATCATGTTGAGCACTTGCGGAGTATATGTGGTGCTTTTAGTGATGGCCAAAAGACATTTAATTAATCTTAATATATGAGGCATCCTTTTGAGGTTGTGTGTTTATCAAATTTTAACATCTAGTTTACAATCAAGTAGTACTAACTGTGGCACTAAATATTTCTTGCACAATTGCCATTGATCAGGAATATTTAAATACTATAATGCTGATGCGTGTACTTTATTATACAGGCAGTTAAAGAAAAAGAAGCAACGAGCTTCTGTTTACGATTCAGAAGAGGATAATGTTAAGCCAATGACTTATGATGAAAAGAGGCAATTAAGTCTTGACATAAATAAGCTTCCTAGTGACAAACTGGGGCGTGTCGTCCACATAATACAATCAAAGGAGCCATCGTTGAGAGACTCTAATCCAGTCGAGATAGAAATTGACTTTGAAACTTTAAAACCCTCTACGTTAAGAGAGCTGGAAAGATATGTTATGGCATGTCTAAGAAAGAAACAAAAAAAACTTGATTGTGAGTATGCCATTCATTCTCTTGCATGTATTGTACCTATTTAGTGAGGTAGATAGTTTATTTTCCTATTTTGATGGTGTCACATTGTGTAGCTAAGAAAGCTCCAGGAAGATCTAAAGAAGAAATTCAATCGGAGAAAAAACAAGAGCTGGAGAAAAGATTACAGGATGTGAGTGGACATCTGAATTCTGGAAAGAAAGAAACAAAAACATGTATGTACTTAATGTGCTTGTGCTGTAACGGTGTGCTGTTCATCCTTTTCTGTGGATTCAGTATGCATTATTTATTTTCAGCAGCTCGGAAGAATAATGCAGCAGAAGAAATGGGTGAAATTTCCCGATTAAGTGAGACCAGCAGTTCCTCAGACTCTGAAAGTGACAGCAGCACCAGTGACTCTAGTTCTTCACTTAACAGTGATTCTGAACCAGGTTAGATGTCAACCTCTGTATGTAATGAATACAGCCAGATGTTTAATATTTCCAATACCACTGTCTCCCACTATTGTTGCTCAAAGTGACTCTCATTGCAACATTTATCATGGAGTCATTACAGAAAACTGAGATGGTTAACTACAGTCTTGCTTGACACAATATTGGAGGCTGGAAGTATCTCCATTGGAAGTGGAAAAAACTATTGTGCACATCAATATATTTTGTGAAATGCAATGTCTTTCATTTAGACGTTGAGCAGAAAAGTTCATCGCATCTACATCTAAAACTGATTTTTTTTTTTCCCCCCGTATGATGTATAAACCATTTAAGATGTCAGCCTTCTCACCCAGGAAAGGAATGTTGAGCAATGTAGTATTCCTTGTAAATGTAGAACACAAATTTATATGTAAGTAACACTGAAATGTTTGAAAATGCACAGCAAAACTGAATCCTTTAAGATAATTAAGTTATATGTAAAATCTTTACTTGGCATACGGAGTTGTAGAATTATCATTTCTCTTCAGATCCTGGGTGACTGGCTTTGTATTTTCAGCATTTCTTACATTTCTCCCTTCTTGCCAGCCAAACAATTAACATTGAGTAAAACTGTAAACTAAATTCTTATGACTTGCAAATGATTAACTGGAGTTCACCATTAGCACTTTTGTGATTTTCTGTGTTCAATATATTTGTAAATTGTGATTTTTGTTGCTAGAGTGCCTAGGTATGGCATGAAAGAACAGTTAAGCATGTACGTAGAAGTTGTGACATGTCATTTGAATGTGATTTCATACCTCCCTGCCAATGGTGTAACTTCACCTGAATTGTGCCACATTGCAGTTCAACCTTCTTGAATAGTTGCTGTTTATAGTTGATGCAATGCTAGGGATAATAAATAGTTTGCAATTATCTGTCGGAAAATTGAAGAGCTGATGTTCATGTACAGCAGTAATTCACGGTGAATGATTCGGGCAGCGGTGTGCGATAGAAATTATTTAAATGATCATGGTATGTTTGAATATATGATTGGTACACTTGCATCATCTGTCTAATTGAACAAAATGACTACAAAACAGTGCATTTGTTTTCATTTTTAGACTGCCATAAATATTAACCATCTTTTATAACAGACTGAGTTTCTAGTAGATGGTAAATTGTGTTGTTTCCTAATTCACACCTGATCTACAATATATGTAGTTTAATCACCATCATAATAGAATCGCAATTGGTCTTTGATTATTATGATATTAATGTATCATTGCTATAAATTATTAGAGCATTTTGCATGTATTGTTTTCTCCAGTTTGAACTCTGCTGTTTGATCTTTAATTTATTTCTTTCAGCCTATGCTAGGGTCACTTGCCTGTAAGTTTTTTGTATTCGGTAGATTATAAGTCTTTAGGACTGAAGTTAAAATCAGTGATCTAAACTTTGCTAAATAAGAAGTTTTCATTGAAACCTCTAGTTTTCCTGTTTTCTGACTTTATTTTTGGAGAATTTGTAGAATTAAGAAGTTAATTGGAGATAGTAATGGAACCAATATAGCCATTCGGCAAACTTATCTTGTACAGATATGTATGTAACAGTGGTAAATTTTGAAAGCTTCAATTTTTTGAAAATGTGTCGTATGAAAGTACAACTTGGTGTACAGGATTTTGTTTTTTTCATTCAATGTTTACACTTTCTATATTTTATGACATGCAATAAACGTACTGAAATCATTTATCTTGTGTTAGATCTGATGTAAATTTCAAAATCGTTGACGTAATATGGTCATTCATTCCATAGGTGACAACATGCTTTGTATAAATATAATTAGCTTCATTTAAAGCACCATTAAAACAGACTTGGAGATACCTGAAATGTTTTTATTAGCTTTTACTCTGCTTCCTTTTAATTGAAGGAAATAAAAGGGACGACGTGGATTTGCAAGCATTTATATATGTAAGTTAAGCGCTCAACCATGAGTGAAGAGGTAAGTGTTCCAAAGAACTTGCCAATTACTTCCATAATGAGCTAAATTAAATAGCTGCACTTTTTAATTGTGGTGGAACATAAATTGATCATCTCTATTTCTAAAATAGGACAATTGCTGGCTATTTTCCCCTTTTCTGCCCCTTTTACTGATTTTAAAGAAGGAACACAGCCATCAAACTATTAAACACAACGAATAAGCTATGAGTTCTGAACTGCAAAAGACTATTATTATTTGTTAGTTGCACTATATTTGTTATTTATTGAACTTTTTTTCCCCCGTTATATACAATGTTTACATATTCACATATTCTGTTGTGCTACAGCAAGTAAGAATTTCATTGTCCCACCCGGGACATATGACAATAAAACACTCTTGACTCTTGACTCTTCTTGAAAGCTTCAGCTTGTATACTGACATTATTGTATGGTATTAAGATTATACTTCCTCAGATGCACTTTGATCAATGGAAATGATGTCACTTCCAAATACCTGACTTTATGCAACTCTGGTGAGAATCTTGGCAATCGGGACTATTTTTTGGGTTCCCATTCTTAAACTGGTCAAGTGTTGCCTTAAAATAGTCTTATTGAAGAATACTTCACAGGATATTGACTTCATCAGTATAAATGTATCAATCAATTCCCATGAATGTATCTTTGCAAAAAGGATGCTCTTGTTAATGATCATGTCACAACCTAAAGTTGTTCTGACACAAACATGCCTTTGTGTTTGGAACAGTGCAACTTCCCTTCCTATTTTTGCAATATCACAACCAGTATATGAATGTAAATGGCATCAAAGGTAGATTGGATGGTGAAGCAGACTTTTGGCATGTTGGCTTTCATTTGTGGAATTGGTTTGAAGTTGGGACATAAGGAACTACAGATGCTGGAATCTAGCGAAACACAATGTAGGAGTAACTCAGCGGGTCAGGCTGGAGGGAATGTACAGGTGATATTTCAAGTAGTGACCTTCGGACTGGGTTGTTGGGAAGTTATGGATAGGAAAGATTTGGAGGGATGGCCAAACAGGGCAGATGGGACCAATGTAGAGGGGGCATCGTGGTCGGCATAGGCACGTTGGGCTGATGGGCCCGTTTCCATGCTCTATGAATTGAAATTGGGACTTCATGTTACAGTAGTACAAGATGTTGGTGAGGCTATGCTTGGAATATTGTGTTCAGTTTTGGTCACCATGCAAAAGAGAAGATAGAGTTAAGTTGGAAAGCATGCAAAAAAGATTTATGAGAATATTGCCAGGGCTCAAGGTCAATGTATTAGGGAGAATTTGGGTGGGCAAGGACTTTATTCCTTGGAAAGCAGGACTGGGGTTGATCTTAAAGAGGAGTATAAAATCATGAGGGGAATAGATAGGTTGAATGATTTTTTTTTCCCACCAGCGTAGGGGAATCAAGTACTGGAAGCCATTGGCTTAAGGTGCAGTGCCCTCCATAACGTTTGGGACAAAGACCCATCATTTATTTATTTGCCTCTGTACTCCACAATTCGAAATTTGTAATAGAAAAAAAATTGCAAGTAATTAAAGTGCACATTGTCAGATTTTAATAAAGGCCATTTTTATATATTTTGGTTTCACCATGTAGAAATTACAGCAGTGTTTATACGTAGTCCCCCCCCCATTTCGGGGCACCATAATGTTTGGGACACAGCAATGTCATGTAAATGAAAATAGTAATGTTTAGTATTTTGTTGCATATCCTTTGCATGCAATGACTGCTGGAAGTATACGATTCTTGGACATCACCAGTTGCTGGGTGTCTTCTCTGGTGATGCTCTGCCGGGCCTGTATTGCAGCCATCTTTAGCTTATGCTTGTTTTGGTGGCTCGTTTCCTTCAGTTTTCTTTTCAGCATATAAAAGGCATGCTCAGTTGGGTTCAGATCGGGTGATTAATTTGGCCATTCAGGAATTAACCATTTTTTAGATTTCGAAAAACTCCTTTGTTACTTTAGCAGTATGTTTGGGATCATTGTCTTGCTGCAGAATGAACCGCTCGCTGTCCAATGAGTTTTGAGGCATTTGTTTGAACTTGAGCAGATAGGATGTGTCTATACACTTCAGAATTCATTATGCTACTACCATCAGCAGTTCTATCATCAATGAAGATAAATGAGCCAGTACCTTCAGCAGCCATACATGCCCAGGCCATAACACCCCCACCACCGTGTTTCACAGATGTGGTGGTATTCTTTGGATCTTGAGCAGTTCCTTCTCCCCTCCATACTTTGCTCTTGCCATCACTCTATAAGTTAATCTTCGTCTCATCCAGAACTTTTTCCAGAACTGTGGTTGCTCTTTTAAGTACTTCTTTGCAAACTAACCTGGCCATCCTATTTTTGCGGCTAACCAGTGGTTTGCATCTTGCAGTGTAGCCTCTGTATTTCTGTTCATGAACTCTTCTGCAGACAGTGGTCACCTGACTCCTGAAAAGTTTCTGATCTGTCGGACAGGTGTTTGGGGATTTATCTTTATAGAGAGAATTCTTCTGTCATCAGCAGTGGAAGTCTTCCTTGGCCTGCCAGTCCCTTTGAGATTAGTAAGCCCACCAGTGCTCTCTTTCTTCTTAATGATGTTTCAAACAGTTGATTTTGGTAAGGCTAAGGTCTGGCTGATGTCTCGAACAGTTTTATTCTTGTTTCTCACTCATAATGGCTTCTTTGATTCTCATTGGCACAACTTCGGTCCTCATATTGATAAACAACAATAAAAGTTTCCAAAGGTGATGGAAAGACTGGAGGAAAGACTAGGTGCTGAGAGCTCTCTTATACCTGCATGAAGGAGGCAATTAAACACACCTGAGCAATTGCAAACACCTGTGAAGCCATGTGCCCCAAACAATATGGTGCCCAGAAATGGGGGGGGGGGGGGGGGGGAACTATGTATAAAGCTGTAATTTCTACATGGTGAAACAAATGTATAAAAATACCCTTCAACAAAATCTGACAATGTTCACTTTAACTACATGTGATTTTTTTTTTTTCTATTACAAATCTCAAATTGTGGAGCACAGAGGCAAATAAATAACGGGTCTTTGTCCCAGACATTATGGAGGGCACTGTAAGAGGGTAAAGATTTGATGGGAACCTGATGGGCATGTCTTTCACACGGAGGGTGGTGGATATATGGAATGAGCTGCCAGAAGAGGCGGCTGTGGCTGGTACAATTAAAAAAAAAACAAAAAAAACCTTGAGATTCATTCAGGTACATGAATGGGAAAAGTTTAGAAGAATATTTGTCAAATGCAGAGAATTGGTACAAGCTTGGATGGGACATCTGATCGGCATGCAATATTTCGTTTGAAAGACCTGTTTCTGTGCTCTACGACATTCCGAACATAGCTAATAGAGCAATACACTATCATTTAATAATACTACAAGCTGCATGTCGTATAATAATACTACAAGCTGCATGATTCTGTACAATGGTGCTTGCAAAGCAATAAATTATTGACTAAGAAAATGCAGCTTTTTGTTGCATACTTCAAAATTGTTCAGAAGGATCTAGAAGTACATAGTTCCTTGAAAGTGGTGTCACAGGTAGATAAGGTGGTCAAGAAGGCTTCCAGTACATTGGTCTTCAGTCAGGACTCCTGCAAAGCTCTTCTCTCTGACTCCTATTTCAAATGGATGCTGTTTTGTAAGTACTGGAATTCTAAAGATGTGCCAAAAGGAAAGCATATGTTCTGGTATTACAGTTTGTAGCTGGTATAAACCTAGTTTATTCTTAAATTTGAACTGCTGCTACGGTCAGGCAAACGCCCCCGTTGCCATGCTGTGAGAACGGAGAGGTTGAGAAGGAGTTTCTTCCCAGAGGCCATTAGGACTGTAAACTCCTATCCCACCAGGGACTAACTTTACTGTACCACTCTACTGTGTTTTTTTTTTTAATTGCTTTTTTTTCCCCCTTTTTCCTTCCGCCTACAATTTTTAATATGTAAAACAATATGTGATCCTGTTCCATTCTGTTTGTAGTTTGTTAGGTTGTTTGTTTGTTTTTTTGCACAAAGTCCGTGAGCATTGCCACTTTTCATTTCACTGCACATCTCGTATGTATATGTGACGAATAAACTTGACTTGACATTGGTTGTTCAGGTGAGTTCTTCATACTGAAGGCACTGGGAGCAAGCATTAAACATTGAGGTTTAAATATTCACAATGAGATGCTATGTAAAGCTCTCTAAACTCTATTTCAATCATAGTTTATTCTCTTAATTTGGCACTTGCTCTTTTGCTAGCTGCTTGCTGCCCCATTCCCTTTGAACTTGCATGTCAAGTTTTGGATGCTCTGATTAGTATGGCTGAGGATAACATCCTTGGCATGTGACCTCAACTGACGATATTGGGCTCTCGACTTAATACATCTGCCGTGCTGGAGAATCACTTTGCCTGTGAGAAGCAAATGGAGTTAATTAGCTCAATTTATTTGTGCATTGGGCATGGCTATGAGCAGCACAGCAGGAAGGATTACATTATAAGCCAAACATCTTTGCCACTTTGGACTTGCCATGAAACTAGCATACATTTTGTGATCGGTAGCAGTCTGTTCACCTTGCTTACAGCTGGCTTAAAACATTATCATATGTGTTTTACTAGGGGCTTGCCATAATCCATCTTTGGGATTAAGAGAAGATTTCCAAAGACCAAAAAATAAAAGTATTCCCACCTAAAGAATGATATTCTGCAGTAATGAAGTGAAAATTTCAAAATCAAATGGTGGTCTTTCTGTAATTGGCATGAATGAAGCCTTTTATTTACTTAAAAAAAAATTATATTCCTGATTGCAGCAGCCCTAACTCTTTCTGACATCTTTTGTGGGGAGCTGGTAAAGTATTCCAACTTCATACCATTGCATTAATTTCAATGGATTGTGATAGCACATGCAGTAGAGGTATCCACATAACCCTGCAAAGTTGCTCTTGAACGTTCCAGAATTTACTCTTTACTTGCTCTTCGGAGTACTACAGGGAATGCCATTGAATTCTTGCTGTTTGTTATAAACATTAGTAATTTGGAAAGGAATTCGGGTAGTATGATTTTGTTTGCCGATGACACAAATTGGTGACATGTTAGTGGTGCTGAGGATTGCTATAGGTTACAGGACTGTATTGATTAGTTCTTAAGAGAAGTAGAGCAATGGCAAATGCCATTTGATCCAGATATGTTTAAGGCGCTACACTTCTGGAGGACCAATAAAGATAGGAGTAGGAACCTTGGTGTACAAATCTGGGGATCCCTTCAGGTGGTGAAGAAGATATACAAGATACTTTAGCTGGGATTGGACTATAAAAGCAAGGAGGTTATGATGTAATTTTATAAATGTTCCTAAGTCCATGTTGAATTTTTTTTTGTACATTTCTGGTCAGTGCACTACAGAATTGATGTGATTGCATTTAGAAGGGTGCAGATGAGATCATCAAGATGTTGCCTGGGATGGGGCATTTCAAAATTACAGATTGGGAACATGGTGGAATGCTTTTGCTCATCGCAGGGATATCTAACCCTTGACTATTCCTTTCGGTGTAAAGCACAAGTTTTGGAGGCCACCTGAAGTTTTTTCACCTAGTGGGTAGTTGAAATCTGGAATGTGATGTTTTGGTAACTGGTAGCAGCAGATACACTCTCGACATTGAAGTGGTAACTAGGCAGAATCTGAATATGGTACAAAGGCTCCAGACCATGTACAGTTAAATGGCATGAGCATGGATGAGATGCTTAATGGACAGAATGAGCCGTGGAGCCTTTTCTGTCTAGTGTGACTCTGATTCTTGTCATTTCTGTTAAGAGTTAAGGGGAGCTGTCCTCTGTACCCTAACCATGTTCTGGTTTAAATCCAAAAGTTCAACATTAAAATTTGAAAACTGACTGTCTGCATTAATGAATGCATAATAATTGTATGACAGTATACTGAGCTGTACTTGTTAGTAAAGGTATTAGAGTATTAAATAGGCAATTTTAAATGGCGATGCTGTGGTAATTTGTGGATTGAGTTACAAATGACTCATTTTGGTGTGTGAACTCCAGTTATGTTTGTAGTACTATATCCAAGAAATTGTTTTGATACCAAAAATGTATTGAAACAGTTCAAATGAATATTATTGTTGTTTGTGTTTTATCTGCATAATGAGAGATTTTTCTTGAGCACTTCACCATGGCAATTTTCCTAAACTGTTTTCACAATTTTCCGAAACATCCATATTTTATAGATGTACCTGAAGAAAACTGGAGAGGTTATGTGTAGTGAATTATGCAAATAGGTACGAAGTAATTCTGCCTCCAACACTGTAGAAAAGCAATTGGATTCCAAATCATTTTTTTCTAATGACTATCCAATTAAGATAATTAAAAACACTTGGTGCTCACATTGGAACAAGACATTAAAGCATATCCTTATGTTCTTCCTGAAATTTCTTCATTTCAATTTGGTTGTAAAATACATGTTAAACTTGTATTCCTCGCTCATTTTTGCTTCTGTGCTTTGGCAGTTGTCGACTCCTTTTCTGAACTCCCACTTAATTGGTACTGAACGGTTTACTCAGTTTTGTTGAAAATATAAAGTTAGCCTCAATTTGTATAGCTGTTGTGCTCTCCACAGTTGCATTACTTGACAGCATTCTCGCAATTCTGTGGGAACTGTGCATTAGTCTTGTTAAGCCCCAAATGCATGAAACCAGAGATCCCACCAATTGTCTCCCTAAATTATACAGTGGTGAAGTGAAAATGAAAGCTGTTGTTATTCTAGTAACAGCATAAGTATATATTTAATCGGGAAGACATCTTGGACTTCAAATTTTCTTTTCATGCAGTAATTACAATTTGGGGATTTAACTCGCAGTTTTATTGCTTCATTTCATGGTTTATAATGTTCTATGTTTAACATTTTATTTCCACAGAAACAATATCAAAACCGAAGTGGAGGAAATGTACCAATATTCTCATTAAGGAGGAAGAAATGGTAACTTTAAAAAACATTATCATTGGAATTGTCAAAATATTCGGGTTCCTAAGCTTGTCTTTTCCCTTCCCAAAGCACAGCCACCTAAATTACAAGTTGAATTATTCCTTGTATCAACCAGCATTGGATTCTGTTCCTCAAGTGCAACCATTGCATGTCAAAAAAGTACCCGAATCACAACAAACGTGCCGTCATTCTATTTTGTTTGATAAACAGCAAAGAAAGATGCAGCATTCTCAGCCACAACAATTTGGTCCATTTGCAGGACCAGCAAAGATTATTTCATCACCAGGTAATGATTTTACAGGTATAACAGCTATTTTAAACCGGATTCTGAGTGATAAAGGTTTTGGAGGAAACTTTTGTATTCATGCATCACGATTAACTTAACTGTGTTCTTTAACTTTCAGTTTTAACCCACAATGTTATATTCCACACAAAAAAATTTCTTCATTGAAGTATGTAGTCATAGATTCATACAGTGTAGAAACAAGCTCCTCGGCCCAACTTGCCCACACTAATCAACATGTCCCATCTACACTATTCCCACTTGCCTGCGTTTGGCCCATATCCCTCTAAACATCCTATCCATGTACATGTCTAATTGCTTCTTAAACATTGTGCTTTCTTCCTTCTGTAACTTTCACCTGTAACTTCCCCAATTTATCTCACTAACTTTTGTGAGTTTTATCTTTCACATTGAGAATAATTATTAATAATTGCTAACGCATTGAAATTCAAGGCAATTGAATCAGTAGCGGCATGTCATGGATTTAACATTTTTTTGCCACAAATTCTGGACCAATATTTTGTGTTTCCTACTATTCAACATTTTGTGCATTTCAGTGAATTCCAGTAAACTACTTTAAATCTTTTTTTGAGTTCCTCTGCCTAACACTTGGGGCAAGTTTTGTTTCTCTGCTTTGCACCAGCTTCATGCTGTAAATGGTGTGCCACCACATAATCGGGGCCACCACATAATCAATTATGGAAAAAACTGTTTCCAACTTTAACGCTTGCAAACATTATTTATTTCTATTAGATTTGCTTAAAGCTAGATGAACTCGTGTTTAACACATTTGATGTCCCCGGTTGCTTAGAATTGAATGGCTTCGAGGACTTCTCATTGACATTAAGTTAACCATGTAAACAGTTAGTTTGGGTAGTACTGGTAGTTTTCCTTCCCTGAAAGTATTCTGTCCGTCAGAACGTTTGTAGTTTTTTGTCTCAATGGATATCGTTCATATACCAAAAGTATTACGCCCATTAATCATCATTGATGTTGTGCATCAGCGGACAATTTCATACTGGAATTTTGAGTTTGTTGAGGGTCTGTCGTGTTGTTCCTTTATTCATCAGTAACCTCTACTGGAATGTCAGTGGGAAAATCGGTATTAGGCTTGTAGTATGACATGAAAATCTAAATACACATCAACCTGGCCAAATGAACTTAAATTTCAACCCAAGTTAATTAAAAAATTCTGCAAACCTTCTCTATTTTAAAACAGTGTAGTCAGAGTATAGAAGTGAGATCGACCGACTGATCAAGTGGTGCTAGCACAACAACCTGGCTCTCAACATCAGTAAGACCAAGGAACTGATTGTGGACTTTGATAGGGGAAGGATAAGGACCCTCAATCCTGTTCACATCAATGGGACGATAGTGGAGAAGGTCAAAAACTTCAAATTCCTGGGCGTGCATATTTCCGAAGACCTGGACCCAACACACCGATGCAATTATAACAAAGGCACATCAGCGACTCCCTGAGAAGATTACCGAGATTCGGCATGCTGAAGAGAATTCTCCTAAACCTCTACAGGTGCATGGTAGGAAACATTCTGACTGGTTGCATCGTGGCCTGGTTCGGCAACTTGAACGTCCGCGAGCGGAAAAGACTACAAAAAGTTGTGACCACTACCTAGTTCATCACCAGCTTTGACCTCCCCACCATCGAAAGGATCTATCGCAGTCACTGCCTCAAAGGCAGGCGAAATCTTCAAAGACCCACACCATCCTGGCCACACTCATTTTACCATTGCCATCAGGAAGAAGGCACAGGAGCCTGAAAACTAACGTTCAGGTTCAGGAACAGCTTCTTTCCTACAGCCATTAGACTTAAACATGATAACAAATAAGCTCTGAGCTCTGAACTGCAAAAGACCATATTATTATTATTGCACTATATTTGTTATTTATTGAACTTTTTTCTTTCTCTTCCCCCGTTATGTACTATGTTTACATATTCACATGTTCACTTGTGTTGCAGCAAGTAAGAATTTCATTGTCCCTTCCAGGACATATGACAATAAAACACTCTTGACTCTTAAATCGCAGATTATGTCATTGTTTCCCCCATTCATATCAGAAATTAGATGTGTACAAAATAACTTTCCCCACAATTGTTAACTTAAATTATGGGTGCAACAACTATCTTGAATGATGATAATGAAGGAAGCTGCTTTCTTTGGCAAATAAACATTAATCTTCGCAAATAGTGTTTTTTCAACAGGGCATCTTTTCTAATATATAAATATAATAATCAATAATATGATTAGAATAATGAAGAGTATTATATAGTGCAAGGGAAGGTGCTATTTCCGTCAAAAGGAGCAAGATAAATTCTACAGAAAACATTCTGCTCACTTGACAAGTTTCCTTTAAACATTTTGAAATATTTTGGGTAAGAGTGCCGAATGCCATTTTAACCTCTTTGCTGAAATTTCAAGAGATGTTTTTACCATGTCTGGTAAAATCTTATTTTGTTTTTAAGGACTTGCTCCAGTTCTATCACCGTTGCAGTCACCACCTTTGTTGCAAGTTGTACATCTATCAGTCAATCGTGCTCTTCAATCCATTCACCCTAAAGTAATGAAAATCATTTCAGAACTTTTATTTTAAAAGAATGCAATTTAGAAACTTATTTCTTAAATGTGGTTTACTGGGTGCTGTTTTCCAGAAAGCAAAGACTTTATGCAATGCAGAAGAGGAAGCTAAATGCTTACCAATTCATCAGACCATGCCAGCTCCTGAAAAATGCAGCGGGTCTACCACACTACACAAAAGTAGGTTTATTGCATTAGATATTCATAATCTTTAAATATGCAGTCATGTTAATATTATGCACAAAAAAAGGAAGCATGGAAGTTTATTTGCAAAGATGATGTTGGCTGGACCATCCTTTTTTTATTATCTGCATTTGTATGTATGATAAGCATAAGAATACAGAACATTGGGATTTGGTACAAATCATTCAACCACAGCTTTTATCTGAATGTGTCTGGCAAATGTACATAAATTACACGCAAGCCAAGCAGTTAGAAATTACTTACAAAGTAGAATTGTCAAATTTGAGCTAGCTACTGATCTGTGATTTTTTTTTTTCTTTAAAACTGTTTACTTTGACAACATCATTGGATGATGGTTCAGGAGCTAATGTCTGGTAGGCAACAAAGCAATGTTGAAATACCTTTAAATTTGTTTTCTGAGCTCATTTGCAGCTGAAATGGGCATCACCTGATATTAAATCATATTATTTGGCCTTCATAGCGAGAGGATTGGAGCATAGGAGCAAGGAGGTCCTACTGCAGTTGTTCATGTCCCTGGTGAGACTGCACCTGGAGTATTGTGTGCAGTTTTGGTCTCCTAATTTGAGGAAGGACATTCTTGCTATTGAGTGAGTGCAGCGTAGGTTCACCAGGTTAATTCCTGGGATAGCGGGACTGGCATATGATGAAAGAATGGATTGACTGAGCTTATATTAATTGGAATTTAGAAGGATGAGAGGGCATCTTACAAAAAAATATACAATTCTCAAGGGATTGGACAGGCTAGATGCGGAAAAAATGTTCCCGATGTTAGGGGAGTCCAGAACTAGGGGGTCACAATGTAAGAATAAGGGGTATGCCATTTAGGACTGAGATAAGGGAAAAATCTTTTCACCCAGACAGTTATGAATCTGTGGAATTCTCTGCCACAGAAGGCTTTAATGCTCCTAAAGCTTACCCCCCCCCCCCCCCCCTTAGTCTAGTTCAGTAAAACACTGAGTCAAGCACTGGATCACTAAACTTTATTCTTTCAAACAATAACGAACTCCCTATACGATACCCAACCACCGCGGGTCCGATCCTTGTCTCTGCTCGTTCAAGCCCTGCAACCTTGTGCAAGCAGACACCTCCAAAAGGTTACGCAGTCCCAAGCGCCCCTCCAGAAGATCGACCCCGATCCTCGTGGGGACCACTTTTTATAGGTGATCAGACCCTGTGGCGTGAAACTAGATGGGGGTGGCAGCCTTTACAAACCCATCACAAATATCGATTACATTATATGGATATTGACAATTCCCTAACCCATTACCAAGTACCCCATTACAATGTTTCTACAGAAGCTTCTGGAAGGAAGTCAGTTAACTAAGTAATGCAACATTTTCCCAGGTTATTTAAACAAGGTTTCACACTTCAGCCAATCATCAAGCAGCAGTACAAACACCCTGCAACATTATTAACAGTATTTACAACTCCCCTTTAGTTGGCCAATCCTGATCATTCATTTGCAATATCTCTGAGCTCCTCTGCAAAGGAAAGGACATCTGGATCTTACCTTATCCTGCAGATCAATCTAGGGTCCAGACTATCTGGCACCAGCTCACAGCTTGCAACTTTGCACAGACATAGGCCAAGCAGGCCTTGCAAATGCAAAGATCCTCCATTTTATAATACCTCTAATTTGGCCAATATTAACAGATATAGCTCTTGTGGGTAAGGGAATAGTGTGGTATGGGGAGAAAGCAGGAACGGGGACTGATTTTAGATGATCAGCCATGATCATATTGAATGGTAGTGCTGGCTCAAAGTTTCTATGTTTCTGTATAGTACCATTGCATGTAAATGAGATAACAAGCATCATTTTATTATTTAGAAATGTATGTCCAAATGCAAACCAATTTATGCAAGTAACATGCAAAAAACGTGCATCGCAAACTAATTTTACTATTTTATGGTTTTGAAACCGAAACATAGAAAACAGCACCTAAGAATCATATTACTGCAGTGTTTGGAGACCACTCGCCATCTTCACTTACGATTGATGATGAGCAATAAATGTTAAGCTTGTCAATAGTCCACACATCGGGAGGGAAGCATAACTATCTAAAAGTAATTTTGAAAACTGGTATACAATATCATCGAGAGAGATAGATGGTGAATGGTTAATCTTTTTTCCCAGGGTAGAACTGTCCAGTACTAGAGGGCATGGGTTTAAGATGAGAGCGGAAAGATTTAAAAGACCTGAGGGGCAATTACTTCATGCGGAGGGCAGTGCATAAATGGAACAAACTACCAGAGGAAGTTGTAGAGGCGAGTACAATGGCGAAGTTTAAGAGACATTCAGACAGATACATGGATAGGAAAGATTTAGATGGATATGGGTCAAAGGCAAGTAAATGAGACCAACCCAGTTATAACATCTGGCTAGGATGGATGATGTGGCCCAAAGGGACTGTTTCACTTCTATAACTCTGCAACTTCATAGACTTTTTTGTTATATTAAACACAGGCTAATCATTATTATAGACTGCAATGGATTATTTACACTTTATTGATGCAGTAGTAAATGGTATCAAAAAAAGATATGCCTACTTCTGAATGTTAAGGTGATTGTCCAAATGTAACTTGCTTCATTAAGCATTGCCTGTTATTATTGTTATATAACTAATAGGTATAACTTTTCATAATATTTCAGATATGGAGCACATCCATCCAGATGAAACCAGAGCAAATGATAACTTTAAAATTGTGCCAGAACCTACATCCTCACTTACCCCAAAGAAGGTAGTATCTCGCATTTCTGAAATATCAATTTAGACATATGAAACCATATTTATGCCTGTTTTTTTTATCCTAGTATGAAATTATGACTTCTGAAAACTAGTTGCTAGTCTTTTTGGATTTCAAATTACTGTTTTCCTCAGATTTTGAATACTTATTGGAAGCAGCTCCCTTTTGACTTTGTATATCATCCCAAACCTACTCTCACTATATGTCAACTGCTCATTACCTGTAAATTCTCAAATGCGTAACCTTGAACTCCAAATTAACTCGTGTTTACTATATTCAGAATGTTTGGAGTTTGTTGCAAGACTAGATGTCCTGGTGATTCTTGGAATAAAAATCATTATTGATTAATTAATTAAAAATCTCAAAATTTGCTAATTGTTCCTTTTCATTTTCACAAAATATTTCAATAAAATAGGAAGTAGAGGTCAAGAATGCAAATTCCTGGGCAAGTTTGAGCAAAATGGTGACACCCACATCACTGATAAAATCTTCCAGTGAAAGCTTCAAGTTGTTCAGGAAAGCAGCATTGGAAAAAGAAGAACATGGAAAAGCTTTAAAAACTCGAGCGGAAATCAAAAGACGGCATCTTGTGCAAATTGGTAGTGAAGAAAGGAATAAGGTGACGTTCCAACAAAGGTAACGTTGTACCAAATGAATAGGTTGGAAACTGATAGAAGTAGTTTCCTATGGCAGCAACAATAGTTTAGTTTAAATAGGTTAGAATAATATTCATACCATCCACAAATGTGTTTTGTTATGTACTGTACCTCAAATCCAAGACCATGAATGAGACTTTATTCAGCAATAATTTTCAGGAATCAGATACTTGACTTGCCATTTTTCTGGTTGTAGAGGTAAACGTTATCAAATATGTTCGCATTCTCTGTCTCTTCTGGTTTAATTGACCTGTAGTAAATTCTGTCTGAGGATTTCTAGCTTGTGGAATCCCTTTCATAAGTATTTGAAATTCTGGTAAGTAAATCTGTAACTTGTACCATTGTCCAAATAGCAAAGGAACACAATTCTTGTTCAGGCTCTGGTCTTGTGGGCTCTTCCATTCCATTAGTCCCTATTTATTTATTTTTAACTCATTCATTTTTCTGGCTCTGGGCATCATTAGCAAAATTAGGACTTGCTGACCTGGTAAATTGCTGGTGTACCATCTTCAACCACTGCAATCTTTCTTTCTCAAAGGTGGGACATTCTAGAATTCGGGCTTGGTGATATTGAATGAGCACCAATATTTTTCCAAGTGATGATTTCTTAAGCTTGGTGGGAAACTTGCAAATGTTGGTGTTTCTATACATCCCTACACTTTATGCTTGTTAGGTGGTGCCACAGAAGGCATGGCAAATTTGTCAGTTATAGAGGGGATTAATATTACATATGATAGATGGGATGCCAGCATGGCAATGAGCTCCCTGCTGTTGGAGCTACATTCATCCAAATGGAGTGTATTCCTCCATGTGGATGAGTATGTTGAGAAGCAAATCATGCCTACAGGATACCCAGCCTCTAATCTAATTGTGTTTTCCAGAATTCTGAAGAATAAAGGGGATCTCTGAAATGCAAAAAAAAATATGACTGGGTGAAATAAACTGGATTTATGCATAATGTTGTGTGCAGCTGGTGATTCCAGACAAGGGGTGCAGTCTTCAGATAAGAGGCAAAATGTTTAAGACTGAGGCGAGGATTGTAGGGTAATAAACCTGTGAAATTTCTTCCACTGAAGATAGTGGAGGCCAAATTAATGAATATGTTTAAGAAGGAGATGGAGAGATTTCTAGACACAATCTATCAAAGGGGTGGTTGAATGGGTTGAGAGTGTGGAAAATGGTATTGAGATAGAGAATCAGCTCGAAGGTCTGAATGAACTTTTTCTGTTTCTAGGTTTGTACAACCATTATTTATTTTGTAGTCACGCAGAAATGGCATTTGTGTTGCAGCGAGCATGAGAAGGAAATTGGCCTTGAATCCACTTCATCAGGTCAAGACAGGCCCTGTGAGCAAACGTCTGAGCAGAAAATACCAGAAGACCATGAAGCGCAACAAAACAGAAAACTAGCCAGAAAACTGGAGCAAGAGCGGAGAAGGAGGGAAGCAGTGAGTAGAATTCCACTACTAAAACTATGAACATTTATTAGAATGTCATTTGAAAGTAATAAATTGCTGATGGTGGAATACTAAAAAAAACAGAAGAAATGCTCAGTAGATCGGGCAGCATCAATGAAAAGAGAACCAGTTAAACTTTTAGATTGAAAACCTTATTCAGAACTAGGTCTTCAGCCTGACACTAACTCTGTTTTTCTTCACTGCTGCCTGACCTGCTGAGTATGTCCTGTATCTTTTTTCATCTTTTTAAATCATATTTCATATGATTTGATACCACCCATCAAAATTTCCTTTTTTTCATTCTAGATCTGTGTTTTCTGCTTTAATTGCAATTTCTGGCAACTTATTTCGTACTGTATCTCTAATGAACAAAAATGACACGGGATCACTTGGGACAAATTCATGTTCAGCTCTGATCATCTTGCTTTCCCCAAGGAAGGATCAGTTTTCCCATGATTTTTTTTCCTGCTTTAAATCTTTCTTCACTTGTAACGTGTCAGATTGCTTTGTCTCATGAATCTTAAACCATGATCATCGGTTATATGCAACTCCCCATAACTGTGAATATCTTGTTAGATAAACTTTTAAGAACTGACCCTCGAAACTGAATCACTTAACCTTATTAGAATAATGGATATAATACATCCTTTTAAATATCGTTCTCTATTTGTATCTCATATAATCCCAATTTTGCAATTTAAAACATGGAGTCATTTTATTTGTACAGAAGGCAAACAATACAATACAATACAATTTATTTGTTGTCATTTGAACCTCATTGAGGTTCAAACGAAATTTGGTTTCTGCAGTCATACACACAAGAAAAAGAACCAAGACACAACACAATTTACACAAACATCCATCACAGCGCATCTCCTCCTCGCTGTGATGGAAGGCAAAGTCTTATCTCTCCCCTGCACTCCTCATTCTCCTCCCGATGTCGGAGTCAAAGCCCCCGGCGGGCGATGACAAATAAGTCCTGCGGCTATTAAAGCCACACCGGGCGATGCAAGGCTGCGCTCCGGGTCTTGGTGTTGGAGCCCCCGGCGGGCGATGTAAGGCCCTGCTCCAGGTACTTTTCAACCCCGCAACTCGGGCGGGAGAAGTCGCTGTTGCGGAAGCCCCGAAAAGCGGTCACCCAGCAGGGACCCGCGGGCTCCCGGTGTCACCTTCCACCAGACCTGCGGTTGGAGCCTCCGAGTCCCGGGGTCGGGTCGCAGCCGCGTGCCACCACAGCTCCACCCGCTCCGAACTCGGCGGTTTTACACAAGTATTGGAGTTATTTGTGTATTGCATTTTTGGTGATTATATATTGTGCTTACTGGCCTGTTATGCTGTTGCAAGTAAAAAATGTAGTTGTTTCTGTTGGGACATATGACCATTAAACACATTTGACTGTTATTCAAAATTATATTTCTGCTTCTTACAGATGGCAACAACAATTGACATGAATTTACAGAGTGATATTATGGAAACATTTGAAGAAAATCTATATTAGAAATCTTGACAATCTTTGTTCATGTTAAAAGTCTAGTCGTATGATGGCTGAAATGATCAGAATTGACTGATTTGGAGTTTCCAATATTAAAGTATATAATGGACACCAAACTGATAATTAACGAATCCTTATCAGAGCTTAATCTCCAAATGGTTATTGAAATGTTCCTTGAATACAGAGGATGATGATGAATCCTATTTATATAGAATTTAATAACATTTTGTCAGTGTTCTTAAAATAAATGTGCAGGTTTAGATTTTTAGAAAATCAAATGAAAAAAAATTAAAGTTATTGTGTTCAGTTAAAGATAATTGGTGGATAAGATTTGGAAAAATGAAATTGTAATTGTTTTGTAAAATCAATCCTACAGCTTATTGCTGCAGTAAAATATTTAAGATTTAGCTACAGTTAAACTGGTATACTGTAGTAATGTCCTTTCATTCACTGACATTGGAAGATAATTGTAAAAAGTAATAATATTCCAAATTATCTCAAATTCAAAGATGAAGAAATATAACTTTTCTCTACCTGAACATTTTGATAGCATTAAAATTAACTAGAGTTAATAAATCGCACTGTCATGTATTTATTTTCACTCTCTGATATTCAGATTTTGTTAAATTATTTGAATGACATTCATAATATTTCTGTACTTAATGCTTCCAGTTCATATTTTTCTAGTTTTACCGAATGTATTTACAGTTGCCAGCACTTGAACACAGAACAGTTACCCATTATAGAGCTAATTATAATCATTTGAATTGTTATGCAGTTGAAATTTCATCTTCAAGATGCAATGTTTCAGTTTTTTCCCTAAAAGGATAGACATTTTTCATGACCTCATATCTTTCATGCAATATACTTTCTATTACTGAATGATTCTTGTGGTTTTGCCAATTTCTTGCTTCATAATTCCTGTTTTTCAAGTTAACCAGTTTCATTTAGTCCAATTTGGTGAAAAAGCAGTGTACTTGAAATTACTGGATGTTTTGGAATCTATCACATGTTCTGAACTTGATCAAGCTATAAGAAATGAAATGCACTAAATATGTTAATTTCACAAATTTGCTGTGTGTTTTAAAAAAATTGTCGAATGAAGCATTGAATGCTTCAAGCATGAATTGATTGTTTTTGTCTGGTCTCAAATTTCCCCCAAATTTTGGGACTTGGAGATTGGAAGAAAATGTATGCCAAACAAAAATAAACGCATGTTAATGTTCTGAAATGCAGCAATGAGGAAACTCAGTCAAAATTCCACAACTGCATTGTCCATATCTGGGACCTTTTGTAACTGTGTTGGTCTGACCATCTTCAAGAAAGAAGGAAGTTGCGCCTGTGATAGCTAATGAAGGGTCCCTCTGGTACCTACCACAGGGGAAAGTCACCACCAGTGCCCTCTTCTCAGTGTCTCCCTCTGTTCCCTGAATTGCCCATTGACCAACATCTCCAAGTGATATGAAATGCAACGAGGAGTAAAAACCAATATATATGTGGCCCTGCTTGAACTCTCTAATAGCTCGAAGGTGCAGAGGAATAGATAGCCTCCTCCAATTTGGCTGCCTATAGAATTAAAATACAAGCCATGGTCCTAAGCAATGGGTCCACAACAGGGACTATATCAGGGCAAACCAGTGTCAAGTAAGATTGTGGCATTGACCTTGTACAAGCTTTCTCACTGTGATGCTGTTCCTTAACTTCATCAAGCTTCCTACAAGAGTGGAGCTAATGTACATGATGAATTAAAAACTATTCAACCTATAGTTTCCACTACAGTCGTGGATCTGCATGATTAATGCCACACATATGTAGAGGCCAAGTTCTGTAACCATCGATTTGTTCACCAAAGCCTATAAGGGAAGTTCTCTACCCTGATGTCCCTAGCTTTAAAACACTGTTCTCCAACAATGTAGATAAGCAGAACGGCTCTGGAAAACACAACCCACACCCATGTCTTGAGAGACATCTATCAGTGAAGGCAGACATCAATGAGTAATACTTCAGACAAAACTCATGCCCTATTAAGCAGCAGTGATCCCTGCTCTACTACATGTTTCTGACACTTGGACTTCCTTTGGCAGCCACTTCAGAGATGCCACTAATAATATTTCAGCAAAATTATCAATTCTGTGGAAAGATAAGCAAATCAATGTTAGTATCCTTGCCAAGCCAACATCATCAGTACTGAAGTTGCTCCAAGGGCAGGCCAGGCCATACCCATAGATCAAAATTCTTAAGGGGTTGGACAGGCTAGATGCAGGAAGATTGTTCCCGATGTTGGGGAAGTCCAGAACAAGGGGTCACAGTTTAAGGATAAGGGGGAAATCTTTTAGGACTGAGATGATAAAAACATTTTTCACACAGAGAGTGGTGAATCTGTGGAATTCTCTGCCACAGAAGGTAGTTGAGGCCAGTTCATTGGCTATATTTAAGAGGGAGTTAGATGTGGCCTTTGTGGCTAAAGGGATCAGGGGGTATGGAGAGAAGGCAGGTACAGGATACTGAGTTGGATGATCAGCCATGATCATATTGAATGGCGGTGCAGGCTCGAAGGGCCGAATGGCCTCCTCCTGCACTTATTTTCTATGTTTCTATCAAAATGGAAAGTGCTGCATGTCTACAAGGCTTGAGTCAGGAGTATGATGGAATATTTTCTGATTCCCTATATGTGCCGTTTCAACAATACTTGAGAAATTGACATGGGTCATAGCAATGCACTTAATAGACACCCCATCCACAACCATTTACTCACCCCACCACAGTTCAGCTGCAGCATTTTGTACCATATACAGTATACACAGAAGCAACTTGCCAACATTATTTTACATGTTTGAAATCCACTACCCGTACCAGCAAGAAGGACATCAAAACCATGATTTAGAAATTGCCCTCCAAGCTGTTCACCATCCCAGCTTGGAAATATATGACCGTTTCTTCACTGTTGTTGGGTCTGAATCGAAATTGTTTAGTCCTGCTTTTCTTAACTGTACTTGTTTTCCTCCAGTGAAGGTTTTCTATTCCTATGCGTTTAGACTGTTTCATTTATTCTGAACTGGACGAGTACTGCAAAACCTGGTGCCTAAAACCAAGCCCAGAAAAAACGGTCTCCAGTGTGTTCCACCTCCATAATGCAGAAGCCACAAGAGAAACAAACATCTATCTGAGCAGGACCAAACTGAAGTATGCCCCCACTCCAACCTACATATGAGTGACCCTTGACAGGACCCTATCCTTCAAGGAACATCTCAAAAAAACAGCAGCTAAGGTGAAGTCCATAAACAATCTCCTCAGTAAGCTTACTGGCTCAAAGTGGGAGGCAGCAGCCCCCACACTGCGCATTTCAGCACTAGCCCTTGCATTTTCTTCAGCCGAATATTGTGCCCCTGTCTGGTCCAGGTCATCCCACACACCATGTGGACACCCAATTGAACTCAACAATGAGGATCATCACAGGAACAATCCGCTCAACACCACTCCCCTGGCTCCCTGTCCTATCCAACATAGCCCCTCCACACATCCGGCGAGTAGTCCTCACTCAAAGGATGCTCCAAAAGACCAAAAACTCCCCTCACCTGCCAATTCACATGGACATCTTCAACCCACCCACTGCTCGACTTCCATCTAGACGACCAATTTGGAAGAACCCACCATCAGCTGATTTCACCATCCAATCAGCTTGGAAAAAGGAATGGGAGTCCAAGGACGTCCCAAATAAACATCTGGTGTCAGACCCCACCCTACCGGTCCCTGGCACCAATCTCCCAAGGAAGCAGTGGACGACGCTGAATAGATTCAGGATTGGACATGGCCCCTGCTTGGCCAGCCTTCACAAATGGGGCAGCAGCCCAACCCCAAGGTGTGCTTGTGGAGAGCAGCAAACAATGCAACACATCATTGAAGCATGCCCTCAACAAAGACTCAAAGGAGGACTTGTCACCCTTCATACAGCAGATCAAGAGGCAACTGCTTGGCTAAAGGACTTTGCATTCGCCAAATAAATTTATTCTGAAACTGTCTACTTTAGATAAATGAACTTAGCTGCTATTGGATAAACTATTGGCTAGGGAAATTTAATTTTAATTAAATAAATGTGATATTAAAGCCAGTTGCTGTGACACCAATCGTGAGACTTCTGGATTGTCGTAAACAGCATTGAGGAAAAGAAATCTGCCAACCTGTAGCTGGTCTGATCTATATGTGATATCAAACCCACCATATGGTTGACTATTAACTACCATCTCAGTTCCTGGGTAATTGGGGATGGACAATAAAAAAACTGATTTAGGCATTGCTGTCCACATCCTATAAATGAATAAACAAACATGGATTATGTCACTTACAACTATCTGAGCCAAAGATGCCAAGTGATGATCCATTTCTGTTTCATCACAAACTCCAATTCAGTTCCTTCCCACATATCAAGCAATGACTGAAATGGACTGGCTGGGGCAAAGATAATGGGATATTGCATTGGTTTGACTGTAGTGATGAAGATTTGTTGATAAGATCTACGATCTCTCCAGTTTAATCATATGCTTCAACTGCTCCAGAACAGTCAAAAATTGCCTAGGTGCAATAGTCAGATCCAATTTAGTTAAATCACCTTCCGTTCGTTCACATTCAGTGCCATTATCATTACTGGGTTGTACGACATTAACATTCAGTATGTCAACATTGACAGGAAACCTAATGGGATTATTTATCAGTCCTTGTGGATTCAAGGCTCAGTATTCTACATGGACTTTCCAAAACCTTTTCCCTCATCAACAAGGCACGTCAGCCACAACAGTGGGCCTCACTTGATTAGTATCCCATCTACCACTGACACACTGGAGCGTACATCATCTAAATAGATACACTGCACCAATTCACCAAGGACTCCACCCCGACTATCTGTGATCGCTACCAAGTAAGGGAAGATCTACATTTTCCCTCCAAGTTACCCGCCATCCTAACTGGAGACAAATTGCGATTCTCGGGTGCAGCTGGAACCAACCCCAAAAATGTCATCGGAAAAGCACTTTCATTGGGAGAACTGCAGATAATCAAGGAAATGTCTCACCTTCTGAAGGGTAGTGGGAAATTGGCTACAAATATTGACCTCGCCAGCAACACCCGCATCCTACATAGTGATAGTGGACTCTGAAGGACTGCCTAAGAAAAACATCCACGAGAGAATAACACAGAGTGACCATTAAACGGCATTCTGCCGAATATACTGGATTATTGCAGCATTTTAGCGGTGTAGCATGGCGGATTTCCTCCACTTTTGGACAGTTCATGCTGAATGATTGCCTTTTTTAATGTTGAATTGACGTGTATATCAATACCTGCTTCACGTAGCCAAGATCTTTCACTTGACGTGTGTCTCCCAATGCAGATGTTTGACGTGCTTTGGGAGCTCCAGCCCCTCCTGCAGCCAATGACAACGTCTATGTGGAAAAAAACATTGCGTTTCACGTAGGCGTGATCCTTGACGCTTCTATCTCTGGTGGTTTCCATGACTTCAGGTTAAGGGATGTTTCTCGGCAGGCGCTATTTGGAGCTGAAGGTTCCGGGCTGAATGAGAGACCTTAGATCAGCCCGGAGAGAGAGATAGAGAGAGAGAGAGAGAGAGACACCAGTGTTGGAGGAAGCTCCCAATTCCAGCTGGGACTATGGTGAAGGCTCTCTGCGATTTCCTGATGTTTTTAACCCGAGTCACTGGGAAGATCAAGAACCTTCTCTTCTGGGCTCTGGCGTACAGTTTTTGCGGGTTCTGTGCCTGCCTGGTTTTGCTAAAACTTCTGTGGCACATCATCAGGAAGCCGGCAGAATCCTTTCAGTGGACTGAGCGCGAAACCCTTCCAGCTTGCCTGAACGACACGTCCCTGGGAACTCACTGTTACGTGCGAATCAAGGTGAGAGCGGAGCTGATTTGGGCTCCGGACTGCTATTCCCAAATTATTCCACGCTTATATTCATTACCCTTTTAACACGCCGGCCTGTCTGTGATTTATTAATGCCGGTTCGAAAGTAGGGACCAAACTGTTAGACTGTAAATATTCACCTTAAACAAGCAATTATTGTTTTTTTGACCACGATGGTGGTAGTAAGTGGGTCACTGCGGGCTCTGAACAGCACCATGTACATTGCAGTCCCTGCCGCACATTCAATAGGTCTCCCGGCTGCGAAGCGGTGCCGATTCAGTGTTTACCGTTACCCGGGCTGGATAAATTCGTGCTGAAATTGTGGACAGCTCCTCATTGAACTTGGTATCGGCGCACGTATAACTGAGCAGGTGGACTGTCTTTATTGAGATTAACTAATATTTAAAAAACAAGGGTTGCATGCTAAAAATATGAATATGTATCTCCAACCCCAGACCTTTATAAGAAATTCAATGTGATTGTTCCACTACAATTAGCTCCGAATTAAAACTGTATCTTTTAAAGTCGAGGGGTTTTACCTGCCAGACACGTTCTCCCACTGCAGGCCATCCTTGGCTATGTTTTTGGTTTGCACGCCTCTGGAATAATAATTTCCAACGTGCCTCAAAGCCAGAAAATCTCATTTAGCTCGATATTATAGTAACATTCCTCAGGACAAGACCATATCATGAAGTCTATTTAGTTCCCCCCAGTCCCAATTATTGGACCCAGCCGAATCTATTTGACAAAATTAACACAGTACACACACACACGCATATAAACATTCCCGCTTATAATTAGGAGAGCGTGTCAACGACCGTGTGAAATCCCATCATCATGTGTTGGAGTCCATGCCAGGTTCTTCTGACAGACATGTAGATTATTCTGTTACAGGTATATCTCATTTGATAGAATGTGTTCCATAGCTCAGAAAAAGTAACGTCGTTTGAACATGCACCACTTAAAATTGGGCCAGTTAATCGCGAAGCGTGTGGGAACACACACCTAGATAATAACAGTACAGCTTTGAAATATTGTAATATTTTACATGTTTCAGATGGATTGGAGCTTACAATATTTCATAACGCTGCAACAGCACACATTCATTGATAACCAAGAGTGCGCCAGCTCCTGTGTCGTTTCTTGATATTTAATTGCTCTATTGGGTAAAAACAGTGAGACAATTATAATAATTTAACATTAAGGCTTTGTCATTGAGTATATTTTGGTGTCATGGTTAATGAACCTTGCAGGATATTCTGCTTGAAAATTGAATTGATCTCTGATTAAGATGCAGCATTCATTTGTGGTGCGTATAGAGAAACGTTGATCGTCATCTGATGTCACACATACTCGCATTAGGAATATTGGAAAACAGACTGGAATCTGATAAGTCTGTGTGTGCTTACTATCCAAATATATATTTCATACATATTTTGTTGCATGGGTTTTTCTTAAGCAACATTTTGCTTAAAGCATATAAGGGATAAATTCGTCTATGCAGGATATTTTAATCTTTGGTTTAGGTTTATTCTGTGCGAGAACCTGTTTTAAATGGCTTTGCTCCTTAAGAGCTGTTTCAGGTCATCTACCCTCCTTGTTCACTTCTCCCATCTGGTCCACAAATAAACAATGACGTGGAATTGAAGTGATCCTCTCCATATTGGTACTAGTATCTTAATGGCTTGAGAGCATACAGCCTGAGGTGAGAGGTGAGTTTGACATTCCACTATAAAGTAAGCTGAATGTGCAACCCTGTGCCACCTTGGCCATTGATAGGAGGGAACATGAGCATAACTTGCCCTGGCATATTTACTGACTCATCCACGTGGATACTGATCCTAGCATCTGCAGTAGTCATTCTTAAATGGGAGTAACATGTGCAGACTACCTGGGAGGTATGTTTGGCTAAGATTGGCAGTACTAATGATGAGAGAGGTATAATGACTCAGTCAGAGTTAGATATGGAATTCTTAAGGGTGAGTCATATGCAGAGGCATGTCAGAGGATTGGAGTTAAACCAATGAAAGATGCATTTGTTAGTCTGATGAAAGAAATGAAGTGCCCACAGATTAGCTGGGGTGGGATTCCAGAGATAGGAGGTGAAAATGATGGCAGGAGAAATGAATTTTGAACTCACAGCAGGCAGAACGAAACTAGAAACAGAGTAATTCATGTTCATGAGAAAAAGGAAGCAGGCCAGGCAATGAGAAGCAAGTGAAAGATTCAAGTGAATACCTGAAATGTTAATGGAATCTCAGAGATGCTGAAAAGAAGGGTGAAGGAGAACAAATAGCATGCTGTTGAGACCCAAACATTTTGCAAATTAGCTGAGGATTTTTCATAGTTCTTGATAAAATAATGTGTAACGTAAATCATCCATGCCCTATTATCTTATTATAGCTTGTCTTCTCCGCACAACGCTAAGCAAGAATGTATGCGTAGAGAGAACATGTGGGTGTAAAAGATGAAGGAGTTGGTGGAGAAAAACTGCAATCTGGAGGCATTGGCATCACCTGTTCTTCACTAGTTACCATGGTGCATAATAGTCATGATAGTTGTTCAATCTGTACGCAACAATATATGAGTGCTTTCCGGCTTTTTGAATTATATCTCTTGTTTTGCTAATTTATTCACTGCCATCTCTGTAATCTATTTCAGGCCTTTATTTCTAATAAATGGGTTTAGTTTGGTAGTAAATAAAATTTAAAATGTATTCTAAACTCTTAAAACAGATGAGGCTGTGTGTAATCTGAATGCATTTTAGAAGTGATTAATATTAATTTTATTATATTAATTATATTAATATTAATTTGTTGGTTTGCCCAAAACAAATTTCAATCTAAATCAGCCGCAAAATTTATCATTATAGGTTTTGGAGGGTGAGGGGTGTAAACGTATGGTCTTCAATTTGTTTGTGCAATCCTTATGTCACTTAAGGTTAACTTAAAGGAAAAAATTGTTGTACACATAGGAGGAGTACATGAGTAACCATCATGTATGAACAGATCTTGATCTGATTAACAGGGCTAATATGACATATTTAAAATTAGAGCAGTTAATAGTCATAACATTTTTTAAAGGGGATGACGGTTCCGTAGAGGCAGCGTAGTGCAGTATTGGAGGAGGGATGTGCAGTTTAACAAAGTGTCATGTATTCTGTTCTGCAAAGGAGATAGGAATACAATGTAGGTGAGGGTGTTTAACTTCAGGGAGACATAATACAGAATAAAATCTAGCACATGACAAATTAAATGATTTGTTAATAACAGCCAACAGGTGGGTGTAGTTAAGGGTAAATTACAGTATATCTGACAAAGGTAATGCAGACTGTTGAGTTAATGTGAAGGAAATGCAGTGGATGGTCTGCATCTACAAGGCTATCACAGGGTAAGTTTGTAGATAAATTGAAGGTGCAAACCATTATAGAGAATGAAACAGCATTGTTTTTTTAAGGACAGAAAATTAACAGATATTTAGTCAGTGTCTATTGAATTGGGAATACATCTGCCTTTTGAGACAGTAATGGGACATTAACTCTTATTGATGTACAAATAATTTGGACAGGTATTTTAGGCAGGTGACACAAAAAAGAAAGTATGGTTTTCTGTGAAGAGCGATTACAATGGCATGATAGTATACATCAATTTCTAATAAAATTTAATGTAGAAATGTGAAACGACACCCTCTGGGAGGAAACATGGAGATGCTTATGGTGTGTCTGTTTTTTAGTGAAAAAGGAAAATTATGCTGATACTGGCCAATATCTCTAAATAACTCAAAAACACAATGTTCCACTCAGAGTATTATTGCCATTTTCCTTCTGTGCTTTACACAATTATTTACAAAGCTTAGGACCCCAAGGTAATTAGTGGATGTTACGATGCAGAGAAACTCCAGGAGAGTAAAACTTACGTTGCTGGTTATTTTCAGTGATAGGTCAGTATAAGCATAGTGAGCCCATAATGTTTTATTTCTATTAAAATCTATGCCATATTAAAGAACAGAAGGGCTAAAGTTCAACTGTCATTGTTGGTTGTCAGACCTGACATGATACTCCCCTAGAGATTAGATGCAAAATAACATGGCCATGAAAATAAATCAGTTTGAATTCATTCTCAGCTGGATACCAATGTTTTCTCACTGCAGATCAGGATTGAATCTTCTAATGAGAGTACGTGCGATGAGTAAGTTCACATCAGTGGCACTGGGCTGGCAACAGGAGAAGACACAATGTCAGTAAGAAGAGAAGAACATAAGAATTAAGAGCAAGAGACATCAGACTGATCCGCAATTCCGTGTCCCTCACCATCTTCCAGTCCCGCCTCAAGACCCATCTCTTCACCTCTGCCTATCCTTAGCCCCACGTCTCCCTCCCTTTTCATCTGTGCATTAATTGCCTCCTATTGTGTTTTGAATTGAATTCTGTCTTTACTTTGTGTACTAGTCATGTCTCTACTATTTATTTCATTCCCCTTACATGTTTTTCCTCTACCTGCTAAATTTTTGTAAGGTGTCCTTGAGACTCTTGAAAGGCGCCCATAAATAAAATGTATTATTATTATTATTACTCATTTAATCGAAACGTGGCAGACCTTTTAACTCTGCCACTTTCCTGCACTATCTCCTTATTCCTTGATTTATAAATATTTAGGAATGCTTCATTCCCTGTAGGAATTTGTGGCTGTGAGATCTACTGGACTGTCATTAAAAAATAGAAAAATAATTTGTCTTTCAGGGAAGAGAACTATCAATCCTATACTGATACCAGCGGATACCAGTCCCACCGAATGATCAATCGTTTTTGTTCCAGTAGTATTGCATATGTCTTCGAGCAGATTCCCCAAACATCCCCAACCAAGCCTTGTCACACTTTTAAGTTGATCAGTTGTTGGTAATTGACTGAATGTTTTGCCTCAATATATCCCCATTGAGATTAAGAAGCGGTAAGATTCTTTTTCTTTGCTTTAATAATAATAATAATAAATCTTACTTATGGGCGCCTTTCAAGAGTCTCAAGGACACCTTACAAAAATTTAGCAAGTAGAGGAAAAACTTTTAAGCGGAATGAAATAAATAGTAGAGACATGACTAGACATGACTCTGTTGTCAACCCATTCTTTCAGGCGGTGCATTTTGCAGACTCTAGTGAAGTAGATGATGCAGCACATGACTATACAACAACAGTAAGAAACATCCCTCTTTCTCATTTCTAACATAGATGAAGCATTATAATTGGCTTTCCCCTTTCTCTCTCTCCCTCCTTCTCTGAATCTCCAGGAGTCAGGATTGAGATTCCATTATGTTGCTGCAGGAGAAAGAGGGAAACCATTAATGCTGCTGTTACATGGATTCCCAGAGTTCTGGTAATGATTTTTCTCCTTTACTGATTCCGTTTTTACCATTTCTGATATTACTGCTATCAACCTGTTTTTGAGCATAGCAAATTTGTTACGGGGTATGATTACTTCTGCAAAGCACTGAAGCCAATGTACTTTTTAATCTAACTCCAGAAGAGAAACTTCCGTGAGGACATTTATTAGGAAATGTGTCATCTTTGTTTTCCTATTCTATGGCCATGTTTCTAGTAGCTGTTGCATTCTGGTTCGTGATGTTATGTGATATCTTTGGTCCAAAGCATTTTATTATCCATATACAGTATAGATATAATAACATATTCATCAATAATTATGTGTTATTTTTTAGATGAACACACTAGTCAGAAAGTCACAGACAAAACTTTTATGCATCTCGTTCCCTGCCTATGGTGAAATATTCCAGACAGTATAAATATCTGAATTCTGTCACTTAAATGTACTGTTAACCATCAGTTTTTTGTTTTAGTCTTAGTTTTAGAGATAGAGCATAGAAACAGGCCCTTTGGCCCACCGAGTCTGCGCTGACCAGTGATCCCCGCACACTAATGCAACCCTACACACACAAGGGACAATTTACAATTATACCAAGCCAATTAACCGACAAACCTTTATGTCTTTGGAGTGTGGGAGGAAACTGGAGATCCCTGAGAAAACCTACGCAGGTCACGGGGAGAACGTGCAAACACCATACAGTCAGCACCCGTAGTCAGGATCGAACTCGAATCTCTAGCGCTGTAAGGCAGCAACTGTGTTCATAATGTTTTTCCGGAGCATGCATTTTGGAAAATCTATTGCACAATGTGTCTGAATATAGTCCAGTATTCACAGGTGAATTAGTCCCATGTGGTAGCTGTCCTTAATACTCTATCTCACTATCACATTTCTTGTGTCCAAGACAGTACATTAGAGGATAAACAAGCTATATTTAAAATGAAGATGGCCTTCATATCTGGCTAGAATACAAGGACCTCGTCAATACATTTACAATGGATTGTCCTACATAAAATGTAGTACAAGGACATTCTATATTTAAAGTCAAGTGACCTATACATGACATACTGTAGCATTCAGACAGGCTACAGTCGCGATAAATAGGGTGGAGCTAATTTGAATGCAGTACATATTAAACCCAGCATTAAACTGCAATTTAACCACAAGGACATCACTATATCTGAGTTTTCAGTGTTGTCAAACCTTGTATCAATGCCTTAGCAATAATTATTTTTCAAATTGACCTCAGTTACTTGTCCAGCATCTAATCATAATTTAATACATCTGCTGCAGAAATAAATGGAACAAATTAAAAAAATTCTGGTTTCATAGAATTTAGAATTTCTGTTTGATTTATAACATTGTGATTAAATTTCCCTGGAATAGAATTGACCTTTTACACAAAACCATCCACAATAATCATTTGCAATTTTTGAAAGAGAAAATGTTTGTATTCACTGAACAAAAATGTTTGTATTTCCTGCAATGTAATCAAACTTTATAATCCCAAATAAATTATCGAACAAATAAATTATTGAACAATTATGCACAGATTATTGAATTGTTATTGTAAGTAGTAAATTGAAATACTTAAATAAACCAATAGTCTAAATCAGTCAGATTGTGTTTATAAAATAAGAAAAAAAAATGGCAACACAGTTAAAAACCCTTTGTCAGAATTTTCTTCAACATTGAACATTATCTCTGATTCACTTTTCACTGGTACTGCTTGACCTACTGAGTGTTTACAGCATTTTCAGATTTTATTGCAATTGTTTCTGATTTTAGTCTTATTTTATCCCGTAGGCAGTAGATTTAATTTCATGTGTCCATCATGCCTACTTATCCCCTTTTATTTTGACCAAGTTCAAGTTCAAGTTCAAGTGAGTTTATTGTCATGTGTCCCTGATAGGACAATGAAATTCTTGCTTTGCTTCAGCACACAGAACATAGTAGGCATTTACTACAAAACAGATCAGTGTGTCCATATACCATAATATAAATATATACACACATGAATAAATAAAATGATAAAGTGCAAATAACAGATAATTGGTTATTAATAATCAAAGTTTTGTCTGAGCCAGGTTTAATAGCCTGATGGCTGTGGGGAAGTAGTTATTCCTGAACCTGGTTGTTGCAGTCTTCAGGCTCCTGTACCTTCTACCTGAAGGTAGCAGGGAGATGAGTGCGTGGCCAGGATGTTGTGGGTCTTTGATGATACTGCCAGCCTTTTTGAGGCAGCGACTGCGATAAATCCCCTCGATGGAAGGAAGGTCAGGGCCGATGATGGACTGGGCAGAGTTTCCTACTTTTTGTAGTCTTTTCCTTTCCAGGGCGCTCAAGTTGCCGAACCAAGCCACGATGCAACCGGTCAGCATGCTCTCTACTGTGCACCTGTAGAAGTTAGAGAGAGTCCTCCTTGACAAACCGACTCTCCGTAATCTTCTCAGGAAGTAGAGGCGCTGATGAGCTTTCTTGATAATTGCATTAGTGTTCTCGGACCAGGAAAGATCTTCAGAGATGTGCACGCCCAGGAATTTGAAGCACTTGACCCTTTCAACCATCGACCACCGCTGGTCCAATATTGTGGTGATGTGGTGTCTGTAGTTAAAATAGCTTCTCTTTGAGTCATTGGCTCTGGTCCGTCCAGTCCTCTAATCTGTCCACAATCATCTGAAGATCCCGACCCCCCAGCTTCTGACGTCATGAGACCATAATGTCCTAATAGCACAAGGAACTCAACTCTCCAATGTATTGATCCCTTTGATGGCTAATCTGATCTCCCTTTACTCTCTATCTTAACCTGTGCAGATTTCAAAATGTGCAGATGCCACAGATGAAGGAAGTAGCAACACAAACACTGGAAGCATAACAAGGAGAAGCTGGGAGGGATAAGAATTCAACTACTTTTGAACAAGGAGTCCAGATAGTAATAGTAGCCTTATAAACATAGATTACTAACTTTTATTAAAAAGCTGCTATTTCCCTCAAAGCAGCAAGTGTTTCATTTTCTGCTCAAAGTAGATAAGTTCTCACAATTATATTACAATAACAAGAAAGTCTAGGTCGGTGCAAGATAAGAAAATTATCATTTTCTTTATTTAAGGGGGGTTAAAAGTCGCCTGATCTGGAGACGTGTCAACATTTCTCATCTCATGTACCCCTGATACAGGTGTTTTATTCCCTGATACAGGTTTTCCTGGCGTTATCAGCTTCAAGAATTTAAGTGCGAATTCCGAGTCGTCGCAGTTGATTTACGGGGATATGGGGAATCCGATGCACCCGTTGGTCGAGAAAATTACCAGCTGGATTGTTTGATCACCGACATAAAGGAGATTGTGGATTCACTCGGTAAGTTACGCAACGGATTGCCTGATCTGTTTTCCCTGGGGTATTTTATGCTGTTGCTCAATCACCAGACATTTAGCATTTTCTCCCGTAATTACTTTTTTTCTTCTAATTTTATATCTCTCTGTTTATCTCCCAGCAAAAGGCAGATACAGTGTCAACAATTAGGGTGGCACAATGGCGCAGCTGGTAGAGCTTCTCCCTCACAGCACTAGAGACCCAAGTTGCCACAGACGAAGGAAGTAGCAACACAAACACTGGAAGCATAACAAGGAGAAGCTGGGAGGGATAAGAATTCAACTACTTTTGAACAAGGAGTCCAGATAGTAATAGTAGCCTTATAAACATAGATTACTAACTTTTATTAAAAGCTGCTATTTCCCTCAAAGCACTTAAAAACGTAAGTTCTATCCTGACCTCGGGTGCAGTCTGTGTGGACTTTGTACATTCCCCCTGTGAATGCATGGGTTTCCTCCAGGTGCTCTGCTTTCCTCCCACATCCTAAAGACTTGCAGGTTTATAGGATAATTGGTTCTGTAAAATTGTCTCACGTGTTTAGGCCGTGGATGAGAAAGTGAGATAAGATAGAATTAGTGTAAACAGTTGAATGATGTCCAGCGTGGACTAGGTCAGCCGAAGGGCCTGCTTCCATGCTGCATCTTTAAACTACACGAAACTAAACTAAATTACCACTTTACACGTTGGCATTGTTCTGCAGTCATGACTATTACTTCACGACGTGTTGTCATCATTGAGCTGACGGTCCCACGGGAGGAGGCTGTGGACGAGGCTTATGAAAGGAAAAAGCTTCGATACTCAAACCTTGCAGCTGAGGCAGAGGAGAGAGGTTGGAGTGTAAGGGTGTGTCCAGTGGAGGTGGGGTGCAGGGGCTTTGTAGCCAGTTCCACCGCAAGGCTCCTGAGGGAAGTAGGAGTCAAAGGGCAGGCGCAAAGGAGGACAATAAAAGAACTTGCCAATGCCGCCGAACGGAGCAGTCACTGGCTGTGGCGGAAGAGGAAAGATGCTGTCTGGGCTGCCACGTGACCATCTAGAGGCTAGCAATAAGACACACACACACACCCAGGTCTGATCACCCTGCGGTGGGCCTGCCTCGACTGAGGGTGTCTTGTGATAAACGGCCAAAACACTCAGTGACGTTGAGGTACACAACTGAAGATGTGTCTGATTGTTAGCAAATTCACCTAGTGGTCACCCCCAAGAATGTCAATTGTAGTGAAATCTTAGGGATTGTAACATCCAGTCCTACTAATCAATCAGTGTATTGAAAGATGGGGAATTAAAGGCCTAATCCGTGAATCTTCAAAGTTGTTTCTTTCTAAATTAGAATTAAATGGAAGCAGCCAATGTTTCATTTTCTGCTCTAATCTAGATAAATGCATACAATTATGTTGAAATAATAAGCACATTTCTAATGATGCTTCAGGCAGCAAGTTTAGAATTAGCAGTAAGAATGACGTTGTTCTTTATTCTCCAAAAAAGAGCTACATTTTCAAGGTCTGCTAATTTAACTAACTGATGCGTTAACAAATTTTTATGCAACCGTATTTCAGTGGAGGTAATGAGCCCATCCTCAATTACAACATATGTAAAATAACGCTGCTTCCATCAGTATCAGGCAGGGAACACATACTCTTGTTATAGGTCAAGAAAGATTTTTCTAAATGTCCTTTGTAGACTGGGTTAACAGATCATGGAAACACTCAGAAGTTTAGTTTAGTTTAGTTTCGCTTAATTTAGTTTATTATTGTCACATGTCACCAAAAAAAAAAAAAAAAAATTGTTCGGCACGGACTTGAAGGGCCGAGATGGCCTGTTTTCCGTGCTGTAATTGTTATATGGTCATATGTACCGAGTACAGTGAAAAACTTTTGTTTACATGCTATCTGGTCAATGAAAACAGTCATCCACAGTGTAGAGAGAAAGAAGAAAGGGTACATTTAGTGCAAGATATAACATTGAAGTCTGATAAAGTCCAATTAAAGATATGTAGGAAGGAACTGCAGATGTTGGTATATACCGAAGATAGACACTAAATACTGGAGTAACTCAGCAGGTCAGTCAGCATCTCTGGACAAAAGGAATAGGTGGCGTTTTGGGTCGAGACCTTTCTTCAGACAAGAATGGTTTCAACCCGAAACGTTACCTATTCCTTTTCTCCAGAGATGCTGCCCGACCCACTGAGTTTTTCCAATACTTAGTGTCTGTCTCTGATTAAAGATAGTTCAAAGGTCGCTAATGAGGTAGAGGTTAGTAGCGCACACTCTGATGAGAGGACTGTTCAGTTGCCTGGTAACAGCTGGTCAGGTGGCACCTGTGGAAAGAGAAATAATTATGAATTTATCAGCATCTTCTGCTTTTATTTTAGATTTTCTGCATCGTGGTCTTTTTGATTATCATTCACTTCTTAATTCTGCCTTTCTTTGTCTTTATTTTCCTTTATGTTTTATTTGGTGATAAACATAGTATTTATACTTGCACTTCCTGGTTCAGGCCCTGTATGTAGCAGTACCCTGGTGGTGAAGGGGATTCACATGTGCTTGTGCTGGTCACACTGTCCAGTCATCCTGCAGATGGTGTTGGGTTGAAACATTCCTTCAACAATAAAGTTCCTATTCAAAACTCCATGGAATACATTATGCCCATGTGTTTAATTAATGTAGAAACACAGAACTGCAGATATGGCTTATACCAAAGATAGACACACAGTGCCGGAGTACCTCAGCGGGTCAGGCAGCATCCCTGGAGAAAAGGGAGGGGATGGGAAATGTTTTGGTTTGGGATCCTTAAGTGATGAATGGTTGTTGGTGCTTATTCATCACTAACTTCAAAATCTAGGCAGTGAAAGTTTGTTAGGTTGGTTTTTGATTTTTCTTGATTAAAGCCTGAGGATATATATATATATATATTTTTTTTTAAAATTTTTTAATGGTGAAGTCAATCCCAAGGAATCCCAGAAAAACAAGGTTCAAGTTCCCAAGTCTGTAAGAAGCTAATGGCCAAGACAAGCAGCTTGCTGTGCCAATTAATGTTCAGGTTTTATTTTGCCGATAGCGTTCAGAATCAGGACGTGGTGACACTCCCATAACTACAGAGACCAACTGGATTATTTTTAAAAAGCCTGCAGCCAAATGTAACGTGTAACTTGATCTTGAGAACAGCTGTAGAAAGAATGGGATATATTTAAAACCCAATAATTAAGCACTCTCCAGCTTCCTGTTTTGATCAACATTTCCTGCATTTGTTTTCTTTCATTCACGGGCTGAGCAATTTGGTTTTCACCTTTTGTGCAGGCTACAAGAAGTGTGTTCTGATTGGCCATGACTGGGGCGGACTGATTGCCTGGTGTTTTGCCATCTATTACCCGGAGATGCTGAACAGGATTATTATTCTGAATTGCCCACATCCTGCAGTTTTTAGTGGTGAGTGCCATTTCAAACCACTTGACACCTCTTACCTAATGATAACTGATTGACGTCCTTGCGGTCTTGCAGAGTTAATGGATTTTTCCAGTGAGAGCCAAGCCAAGTCCATATGGTTTAATTTTCTGTCTTTGCTGAGTCGGCTGAGCTCCCCATGTCAGGACGGGAGGGGCACAATAATTGGCAGCAGCATCCATCCTCCGGGGGTTGAAATGATACCAGATGGAAGGGAGCACAAGAATGATAATGTTTTTTTTAATATTAAGGGTATGAATGAATGTGGGAGAAGTGGAGGAAAGTGTTCTGTTAAAACATTGGCCATGGTCCTGTCCATGATCCTATATAAAATTTAAAAAGCACACATGGTTACCAACCATGTGTGGAGCAAAATCTTAACCAGTAATTACAGACGAGAGAAAACACTGAGAAATGAGAAATAAAAAATATATAATATCCTTTGAACTAATTATGTTTAAATATATAAAAGGTTGTTCATAGAAAGAGTATCATTTGTGAACCCAAGAAACATAGAAACATAGAAATTAGGTGCAGGAGGAGGCCATTCGGCCATTCGAGCCTGCACCGCAATTCAATATGATCATGGCTGATCATCCAACTCAGTATCCTGTACCTGCCTTCTCTCCATACCCCCTGATCCCTTTAGCCACAAGGGCCACATCTAACTCCCTCTTAAATATAGCCAATGAACTGGCCTCAACTACCTTCTGTGGCAGAGAATTCCAGAGATTCACCACTCTCTGTGTGAAAAATGTTTTTCTCATCTCGATCCTAAAAGACTTCCCCCTTATCCTTAAACTGTGACCCCTTGTTCTGGACTTCCCCAACATCGGGAACAAGATTTATACCTATAAGATTTTGTATGTTTCTATAAGAAACCCCTAGACCCGTGGAGTAAGTGCTGCTCCGCTACCAGTGAGATTGTGTCCAGAGTCCATGGGTTCCTCAGCCATCTATCTCCTTCATCCCAGATCATCTTTACCTACTTTCCACTGTACACACACACACCATTCTGACTCAACCTATGGACCAGCTCTCAATGGGAATTAACCAACAATCTACCCTCTTGGTCCACAAGTAACAGCAGAGTAGTTGTTTGATCCCCGTAGCTTACTGGTGCCATCTAAACAAGGCTTGAACAAACTGCTTCCTGCCTCCACATCTTTCCTGTAATGGGGTGAACAGAACTGCACCCAACACTCCAAATGCGGCCTAACCAAAGTCCTATGGAGCTGCATCACGACTTCCACATTTTTAATCAGAAATGAAACCCTCCTCCTCTTACTCCACAATTATCTGGTTTAAAGTCTATAAATGGGAAAAATTCTGACAAGAAATCTTAACATCTTACTCTAGAGATCTAGAGAACGGGACAGGATGTATTGATGTACAGTATCTTCCTTCAGAGGTTTTAATGTTTGCCTATTTTCCATTTGGGTGATCAGCTCTTCTTGTGTCCCTTTTGTTTGTGAAAAGTTCAGCTCTCCTAGACATTTATTTTAATGGAGGAGATGCCTTGGTTTTAATTATCACAGTTTCAACAGTGGGATTTTGACATAGTCTCAAAGTGAATCATCCCGCTTTCTTATCTTCCTTGTGATCCCTTTATAATTTAATTGGTGTAAATTAGTTTCTATTTTTAAAATAGCTTCCTTCATTTTTTTCTGTTCATTAGTGTAACCTGTTTGACATTCCACAACTAGATTTGAGTAACTGAATTATATAGAATGCAAATTATTAAAGTTAATCCAGAATATAGTTTTACATCCTGGTAGAAGTTTAATCCTGATGGATGTTTATGAAATTATAAGAATCATCAGATAGGATAGATAATCAAGAGTCTTTTTCCAAGGGTAAAAGTGTACAAAACTAGAGGGCATAGCTTTAAAGTAAGTTTAAAGGAGATGAGGGAAGTAAGTTTTTTACACAAAAAACCTGTGGGTGCATCGAACGCTCTGCCGGGTGGGGTGGTAAAAGCAGACATGAGAATATAATTTAAGAGGCTTTTAGATAGGTACAAGAATATCAGGAGTGGAGGGATATGGATCATGTGCAGGCAGATGGGGTTAGTTTAATTTAGCACCATGGTTTGTGACGGGGACTTACCATCAGGAGCGGGGTCCCTCGCCGGGGACCCCTGGAGAGGAGCTTCGACCGCCGGCCCAGCGGTCTGCGGTGCTTCTGACTGCGGCGCGGCGGGAACTTTAAACCTGCGGCCTACACCAACCTGAAGCCACCAACCTGGTTACCGGTGGGGGAGGCACCGTTTCAGGACTTACCTGGACTTTCACTCATCTGGATGCCTGCAGCGGTGGCTGCGGAGGGTTGAGGTCCCGACCACGGGGGAAAATGGAGGAGGACTGGCCAAATTTTGTGCCTTTCACCACAGTGATGAATGCTGTGGTGGATGTTTGTGTTAAATTTTTATCGTGTTTTTGTGTGTTCTTTTTCATTGTACCGCTGCTGGCAAATTCATTTCACTTGCACTTTGCAAGTGACGAATAAAACTGATTGATTGATTGATTGACACTATGGGCTGAAGAGCCTGTTCCTGTGCTGGACTCCCCTATCACATTAGTCATCAAAAATTATATTTAAAAATCCAGACCACTACTTCAAAGATACAACTTTCAGTCGGATATAGCACAAGGATCCCCAGATGTTGCTACCCATGGGGTACATTTGTTGATTCCGGATTTGTACATATTTTTTCTCATTGACTGACTGTGTTTGGTTCTGGTATACTAGTATCAGTTCATCATTAGTTGTTCATGAATATGTGAAATCACATTGTTATGTGCTATTAAAGTTGCCAGGGGTAAACGGGACGAAAAAGGTTTGGAAGCCCTGATATAGAAGAACAGAACCAAAGTGTCAAAATAAATAAGAACGGTAAATTTGTACTTAAAATGAAGTCAAAATGCAGGGGAAACACTTGTTGGTATTGAGAACTGGCAGTTATCGAGCTTGCACCCATTAGATATGACTCCCAGCACCTGCTCAGTTGTTATTTCTCAATGCCACTGGAAGGGCGATGTGATGGAGAACCAAGGTGGGTAAACGCGTGCGGGTCCGATGACTTTCACTTCCTTGTGGGCATATTTACCAAGTAAGACAACACAGCTAGAAGGGCCAAGCTTTTTCCTTCTTTGATCATAACCATAAGACATAGGAGCAGAATTAAGCCATTCAACCCATCGAGTCTACTCCGCCATTCAGTCATGGCTGATCTATTTTTCACTCTCAACCCCATTCTCCTGCTTTCTCCTTGTAAACTTTGACACCCTTACTTAAGGGCCTGTCCCACTTTCACGACCTAATTCGCGACCTTTTTTTCTCGTGGACATTTTTCATCATGTTGAAAAAACGCCCCGACCTACTTGATGCCACGAGTACCTACGACTAGCATCACGACCTGCTACGACCTCCCTACGACCTCCTACGACCTCGTGACGACCATGCTGCGAGTATGAGTCAAGGGCAAACTCGGTAGAGGTCGTGAATTAGGTCATGAAAGTGGGACAGGCCCTTAATCAAGGACCTAACAAAGTCCGCTTTAAATATACCCAATGCCTTGGCGTTCACAGCCGTCTATGGCAATTAATTCCATTGATTCACCACCATCCGGCTAAAGAAATTCCTCCATATCTCCATTTTGAAGTTACATCCTTTTATTCTGAGAGTGCCTTCTGGTTCTGGACTCTCCCGTTACTGGAAACATGCTTTCCACGTCCACTCTATCTAAGCCTTTCATTATCCGGTATGTTTCAATGAGATACCCCTCATCCTTCTGCACTCAAAAATAAAAGATCAAATTAAAAATGCATGTTTGTTTTCTGAAGAAAATTCTGAATCCTGAAGAAAAAACAACAACAGTTACATAGTGGTAGAGCTGCTGCCTTACAGCATTCGAGACCCATGTTCGATCCTGACTTTGGGTGCTGCCTGTACGGAGTTTGTACGTTCTCCCTGTGACCGCGTGGGTAATTGTAAATTATCCCTAGTGAGTAGGATAATGTTAGGATGATCACTGGCTGGCATGGACTTGGTGGGCTGAAGGGCCTGATTCCACGCTGTATTTCTAAAGTATAAAGTCTAAAGAACCAATTTATCTCTAAAGTAAAGTCTAGAAGCGACTATATACCCATCACCCTCACTACTTTGTGCGGCATAATTAATCCAGCAACTAAAGCAGGTTCACTACTTCAAAATCTATTACTTCGCTTGACAACTAGGACTTGTTGTATCAATACATCCTCCTTGGGTTGCCTGTAAAGAAAATCAATGGACATCATAGCTCCAGGTTCCTTCATCAGACAGGATGCAGTTTGTCACCATTGTAAATCTTGCTCCGTTCCTGCTAAATGCAGGTTGACCCTCATTAGTCTTGGTGCCAAAAACAGAAATTATTTCACATTTATTTTTAATATTCAAGGTCAAATGTGATTATACCATGGTAACGTGCTTCTATCCATATACCCAGAGGATGTTGAAAGATATTTCTGTTGAGGTCAAACAGTGTTTAATTTACCTACTTATTTTTGAAATGAGCCAGACAAATAAATCAATCCAAGAGCCATTGTGATCCGTTCATTGCAAGAAAGAATTCTCTTGAGATGAAGCAAGCCTCTACTTTGCTCCACTCAATGTGGTGTAATGGGAATTAATTGGCACATCCAATTAAATGCTTCTTTTAATGAAACAGGGGTATTTAATTTCTTCACCTCCTTAACTATTGTGTTTCAAAATGTGACCTTTTTGAAATTTCTCATTCCCCTGCAGTTCTTTCACTAATAATGTTACACCTGAGATTTCTGACAAGTGCTACATTTATGAAAATTCACATTTAGGCAGTGTACGTTTCCTACACTGTAATGCAAGAGCCACCTAGACGCAAACTTAACCCCAGGCGTTTACCACCATTGCTGGGGACTTCAACAAAGTCAACCTGAAGAAATCGCTCCCTAACTTCCACCAATATGTCTCCTGCAACAGCAGAGGATCAAACACCCTCAATCATTGCTATACCACCATCAAAGACACCTATCACTCTATCCCTCACCCTCGCTTCGGAAAACCCGACCATTCAGCGGTGCTGCTTCTTCCTGCATACAGGCAGCAACTGAAGAAAGCACCCCCAGAGGTGAGGACTGTACAGAGCTGGTCGAGGGGGGGGGGAGGGGGCAGAGAAACAACTCAAGGACTGCTTGGAATCTGTAGACTGGGCAATGTTCAAGGCTCCAGCAATGGACCTGAATCAATACGCCAAAGTCGTTACCAACTTCATAAGGAAATGTGTGGAGGACTGTGTTCCAACAAAAACCTCTTCTGAAGACCAGATCCCGGGCATTCAGGTTTGCCGATGCAGAGGTCTATATGAAGTCCAGATACGACCTTGGTAAGGCCATCAAAAAGGCCAAAAGGGACTTCTGCCCTAAGCTGGAGGATGAGACGGATGTTCGGCAACTGTGGCGGGGCCTGAATGCAATCACCTCCTACAAGGCGAAATCAGGAAGCAGCTCAAACGACAATGAAGCATCACTCCCTGACGAGCTCAATATGTTCTATGCACGGTTCGATAGGGAGAACATTGATGTGCCTTCCAGAGCCCCCATTCGCCCGGACGATATTACAGTCACAGATGGCGATGTCAGAAGATCCTTCTGGGGGGTGAATCCTCGGAAAGCGCCTGGACCTGATGGTATACCCGGTCAAGTTCTCAAGACCTGTGCGGACCAACTGGCTGGAGTTTTTACGGACATTTTCAACCTCTCACTTCTGAGGTCTGAAGTTCCCACCTGCTTTAAGAGGGCATCAATAATACCGGTGCCCAAGAAGAGGAAGGTGATGTGCTTCAATGACTATCGACCAGTGGCACTAACGTCTGTGGTGGTGAACTGCTTTGAGAGGTTGGTTATGGTGCCAATCAACTCCTAGCTCGACAAGAACCTCGACCCACTACAGTTCGCTTACCGCCACAACAGGTCGACGGAGGATGCAATTTCACTAGCTCTTCACTCCGCATTGAACCACTTGGACAATAAAAACATACACCAGGCTGTTGTTTATAGATTACAGCTTGGCGTTTAATACCATCATCCCTTCCAATCTGGTTACCAAACTCACGGAACTGGGTCTCTACTCATCCCTCTGCAATTACATCCTCAACTTCCTCACCCACAGACCACAGTCTGTTCGAATTGGCAGAACCACTTCATTCTCAGTAACAATTAGTATGGGAGCACCTCAAGGCTGCGTGCTCAGCCCCCTGCTTTTCTCTCTCTATACTCATGACTGTGTAGCCGGACATAGTGCGAACTCCATCATCAAGTTCGACGACGACACCACTGTTGTCGGACGAATCACAGATGGGGACGAGTCAGGGTATAGAAGTGAGATCGACTGACTGACTAAATGGTGCCAGCACAACAACCTGGCTCTCAACATCAGTAAGACCAAGGAACTGATTGTGGACTTTGGTAGGGGAAGGAAGAGGACCCACAATCCTGTTTATATCAACGGGACGATGGTGGAGAGGGTCAAAAACTTCAAATTCCCGGGCATGCATATCTCCGAAGATCTTTCCTGGACCCAGCACATCAATGCAATTATAAAGAAGGCACATCAGCGACTACTTCCTGAGAAGATTACGGAGATTCGGCATGTCGAAGAGGATTCTCCTAAACTTCTACAGGTGCACGGTAGAGAGCATTCTGACTGGTCGCATCGTGACCTGATTTGGCAACATGAACGTCTAGGAGCGAAAAAGACTACAATAAGTTGTGACCACTACCCAGTCCATCACCTCCCCACCGTCGAAGGGATCTATATCGTAGTCGCTGCCTCAAAAAGGCAGCCAAAATCATCAAAGACCCACACCATCCTGGCCACACACTCAGTTCACCATTGCCATCAGGAAGAAGGTACAGGAGCCTGAAAACTGTAACGTCCAGGTTCAGGAACAGCTTCTTCCTTGCACCATCAGGCTATTAAACACAACAACAAATAAGCTCTGAGCTCTGAACTGCAAAATACTATTATTGCACTATATTTGTTATTTTTTTTGTTTTTTTCTCTTTTCTCCTCCCCCATTATGTACTATGTTTACATATGTGTATTTTTACAATACTGGAGAGATTTCAGCATGGAACATTTGAAAATGTCATATCTCCACTGTTTCAAGTAGTATGGTGTTCATTCTTTCAGGGATTGTTACTCAAATGTGCAAGAGATAGTAGAGATAAAATCAAGTTAGGAATTAAATTAATTCCCTGATTCAACCGGTTTATATCTCAAAAATATCACCAGAAATGTGACATGCTTTGACACAATGAAATAAAGAGGCAATTTCTGCATTAATTTCATTATAATTCAAAACATTTTCAAGATTGTTGCTTTGCAGAGTTGCAGGTTTCGCAGTAATAAGCAAAACGTTTGATGAATTTGACATATTGTGCTCTGAATGGCCATATTTCAAAGCGGAAAACTGTGATTAGTCTTGGTGTCCACCCTATTTTAGAGTAACCACCGTTACACCACAATGGTAAATTAAGACCACAGAACTTCCCAAGAAGATTGACAAATTTCTAGTTTGAAGAACTCAATACAAAATGAAATTCTGAGAAGAAAGTAACCTTAATATCAAGATTCTGCCAAAGCTGCTGCATGCCAAAATTAGTGAATATTTTTGGTGTCCACCATCACACGCGTAACACTAGCATTTTGCGGTAACTATATTTCCATCAAATGATGTACCTGCAATCTCTTATTATGTGTGGACGGACAATTACTTCCATAAAGTTTATTCAAAACATGAGAAAGAAATTACAAAAAAAGAAATACTAGAAGAAACAGGAGCTACTTTCATTTTGGTGTCCACTCTTGGACACTGTGTAACGTACGTAACGCACGTTTCAGTAGATAATAGGAATATCGCTCATTTGGTCACATCCATGTTTATAGGAAGAAAGTACATTTGTATGTTGAAAACAGCAAAAGTGAAGAAATCAGCTATCATGCTTTCATATAACTTTTTTTTATGGTGGACATATTGAATATATTTAGGGCAGAAGTGAAGATATTGTTTATGTGAGGGTTGAAAGGTTACCATGAAAAGACGGAACATAGAGTTGGAGTTACAGTCAGCTCTTTGTGTTCGTATTAAATGTTGCAGTGGGCTTATTATGCCAACTATTCCTATTCGTACAGGATGTTGTATGTTTAAATGCAATTTACAATTGAAAAATGGGTAACACCAGCACCAGAGTGTGCAGAAACCAGTGGTTTGATTAAATTTATGAGATTTATAAATATGTTAAATCAGTTTTGTTTTAGAACAGATTGGAGATGTAATGATATAAAATATATTACTCGTTATGATCAATGTTAATAACAGAAAGGCAATTGTCTCTGGATGGAGTGTGTCATATAACCATTGTTGCCTTTGTCCTGGTTGCAACAGTGTTTTGTTGACAAGTTCCAGGGACCGTCTGTGAAGAGTCTTTGAATAAATTTGAGCCTCTCAAGCCTAAAGCATGTATGTTCTGCAATGGGCTTTGCTGAAGTTTATAAACCTGCTGAGCACGTCCTTTACACCAACTAATTCAAAAGCATCAATAGCAATGACAGGCCTTCATATTGTAAGGAACCATATAAACAGTTGCCCCTGTCCCACTTAGGAAACCTGAACGGAAACCTCTGGAGACTTTGCGCCCCACCCAAGGTTTCCGTGCAGTTCCTGGAGGTTGCAGGTGGTTGCCGGAGGTTGCAGGTAGCGGAAGCAGGTAGGGAGACTGACTAAAACCTCCGGGATCCGCACGGAAACCTTGGGTGGGGCGCAAAGTCTCCAGAGGTTTCCGTTCAGGTTTCCTAAGTGGGACAGGGGCATTATTGTCTTGGTGAGTTGTCAACAAAAAAATCAGATACCGTATTAAGGTACCATTTTTGTGGATTGATAATGTACCAAAGTGACACATGTTTATTTAATATACAACAGAAAAGATGCCGGAGATTGCTGTCCTTGAGAGGAATTTTCTTTGAGGTCAGCAATAAGGGTTGTTATATTACACAACAATACAGATTCTAGGTCTGTAATGAAATTGTTTCTTAGTCAATGTTTTATCAATAGAATCAAAAAAGTGCACAGGCAATGCACTAGATCGATGTTCTCAATCACTGCCTCTGGTTAATTTGCTTCAATAGAACGGCTGCTGTATGTTGCCTGAAAATATTAATTGCTAAAGCATTCCAAAGAAACCCATAGTTAGATGCATTCTCTTAATGTATTGATATATTTTTCACAGATTACGTGATGCGACATCCCTCCCAGCTGATCAAATCAAGCTACTTTTTCTTTTGCCAAGTGCCATGGCTTCCTGAATTTGCTCTTACGATGAATGATTTCAAGGTGAGCGATGATTTAGACATTCAGATTTATAATGTTTAAAAGACATTAAAATTTATAAAATGCAAAAAAATAATTTAATTTATTTTAGCTTCTAATTCACAAGAAGTCAGTTATATAGCAGTAAATTGTGTGAGATTTATGCCTAGATAATGATAAAGAAAAAGCTTTTGGGGGGTAATTTTAACATTGTTTGTGTTACCAGCAGATTGTAGTACGTTTGTCTCTGACATGTACACTTGGGTTTCAGTTACTCTTAGTTAATGTAGATTTGTTCTTGAACTCTTTAGAAAAAAGAAATACGTACTTGCTTATATTTGCAATTTGAAAATGAGAACTGATTGCAGAGTTTATACTTAGCATTATTATGAACCTGTAGGACAATGGGTTGTGAACCTATTGCACGTACTTCATTGAACTATTGCCACATAAGGCATAACAGCATTATGATATTCGATATCTTCGAGGAAATTTGCGTTTTTATACATGCGCATGTACACACACACACACACACACACACACACACACACACACACACACACACACACATACACACACACACACACACACACACACACACACACAGATAATGCACACATAGAAGTATGCCATTTGAAGGACGTGTGTTTGCTCTTGCCTTTGTGCCTATTGTAACAGGGAGAGGGTGAGTTGCTAGTTTCCTCATAGAACTAGGAAATCCAACCTGTAACCTGCACAAAGCCTAAGGCATGTTGCATTGTTTGTGGTAAAACCGCCCTCCTCCTCCATCATTGTAGCAAGCACAAGCAAGTGACTGAACAGAAGTTGAACTGACAGGGAATTAACTGAATATCTAAAGTGGCATTGGAGTGAGCTCAGGCTTATGATTAAGGTTCCGGCATTTTACAGGGAGCACAAGGCAGATGATGGAAGCATGAATTGACAGAAGATGGGAGGGTTTGGGTAGATTGGGAATGTCATGCAGATGATGGAGAGCATTGGATAGGTGACAAGATGGGTGGTTGAAGACTTTGGCAATGGGTGGTTGAAGACTTTGGCAGAGAGTCAAAGAGCCCATCTTCGTAAGTCCAATGGAAAGGGCAGCTGCCCAGACGAAGATGGTCTTCTTGACTCTCTGGCTGTGGGACAGATAGAGTGGAGAGTTTTAACTAACTCTGAAGCAGGACTCAAGTCTCTGGCTAAAACCAGCTCCTGTACCAGGCCTCGCATGCATAGTAGAAAGATTAGCAAGTGATGACATGCTAATGCCACATTTCTGCAAATGGCTAACAGCCTTCCATTGCTAATCTGTCAAACACAAGAAGCTTCAGCAACAGTTTTGGCTCATGGTCTTCTGCTCTCACCCAAACATAGTCGTTCAAGCCCTAGGTTTTGGCCATCACTGTCCAAGAAGATAAAATGCGGAAATGTGTAGCAACTGGAGAGACAAAAGCAAAACACCGTGGATACTGACTATCTGCAAATTAAAATCGCAAGTTTCTGTATTAAACTGAGAAATAGTGAGAACAGGGAGAGAAACAGTGCTAACATTTCAGTTTAATGCTTTTTCTTAGAAAAACGTTACTTTTTATGTCAGAGAAAACAATAATCCTGCTGCAAAATGTGGTTATAAAGCCATAGAGAGTTGCAACACAAAAATAGTCTCTTTGGTTCACCGAGTCATTCCTTAGTCATCTATTTACATGAACCTTATATTAATCTCACATCATTACTTTTCCTATATTCTCAATAACTAAATCCCCTGCCCCCTCGCATCCGCTCAACCCCGATGTCTATAGGATGTGGGAAAATATTGGATCACCTGGACCATACCTTACAGTCTCAGTAATATTAATATGAATCACCACACAGACTGGAGGTCACGATGGAACCTGCGTTTCTGGCGCTGTGAGGCAGTGGCTCTACTAGCTGTGCTAGTGTGTCATTGTTACACATTGCATCTCAGACTAAGTGCTTTCAGCATACTTAATAAACACTGATACACCAATGTTTAACCCTATTTTACACTACAGGTGTTGAAGTACTTATTCACAAGTCAGAGCACAGGCATTAGGACGAAAGAGTGCAGGATGACAGCAGACGAGATCGAAGCCTACTTGTACATCTTTTCCCAGCGTGGCGCCTTCTCTGGACCACTTGACCACTTCAGGAACGTATTCAGGTATGGTGTGGTAAACGGTTAGAAAAAGCAGCGCCTGTGTGAAAATTAAATGCAGACTTAAAAAACCCTTTATTTATGTCATCACCTATTTGGCTTCAAGTTCATGTTCATGTAGACGTGGTGAATCTCTGCAATTGTCTACCCAGAGGTATAGGTGTTATTATTAGTATATTATTATCACGTGTACCAGGATGCAGTAAAACACTTTGCTTTGCATTGTATCCCAGCGGGCCACACCTACTTGAGTACAATAGTGCAAAAAAGAAAATAGAGAATATGATACACAAAAATGCTGCTGAAACTCAGCGGGTGCAGCAGCATCTATGGAGCGAAGGAGAGAAGGGTTTTGGCCAGAAACGTTGCCTATCTCCTTCGCTCCATAGATGCTGCTGCACCCGCTGAGTTTCTCCAGCATTTTTGTGTACCTTCGAATTTCCAGCATTTGCAGTTCCTTCTTAAACAAATAGAGAATATGATATATTGTTACAGCTACAGAGTAACTGAAGATAAAAAAGTACGGGTGCCACAACAAGGTAGTTTGGAAGACTGGGGTACATTCTTAGGATATGTGAGGTCTGTTCAAGAGTTTGGATATAGCTAAGAAGAAGCTGTTTTGGGATCTGGTGGTATGTGGATTCATGCTTACGTATTTTTTGCCCGACAGGAGAGGGGAGAAGTGAGAATGAACAGGGTGTGAGTGGTCCTTGGTTATGTTAATAGCTTTCCAGAGGCAGCATGAAGTGTAGATGGAGTCAATGGTGGGAAGGCTGCTTTGCATGAAAGACTGGATTGCATGCACAACTCTGCAGTTTTTTGTGGTTATTTTGAAAGATCATGAAATTGAAGGCTCTAAGGAACTGGGATAGAAAAGGAAATGAGGCTTAAGGGCATGTTAACTATAATCATACTGAATGGTGAGGCAGGCTTGAGAGAGTTACTCGTGCTCCTATTTTCTTGTGTTCTTATGTTCAAGTTCAAATACATCTATGAATGGGTAGGTTCCCAGCTTGACATAGTTTGTAAGGTTTGTTTGCTTTAAAGCAACACTAGAAAGTCTGACCTAGTTTAGTCTCATTTATAGTGATCACTTTTTCTAGTACAAATGCACTGTTATAGTTTATTATCTAGAACTATCACCTTTGGGAGAAAATTATCTACATCAGAACTTTGAATTGTGTCAAACTATTCTCTGATAATCAATACTATGTAACATTATGGGAGATCTTGCTATTTTAAAGTGCTTTATAATTATTTTCCCAAAGGTTGGAAAGATGTACTAAAATCTCAGCACTCTTTACGACCAGATTAGGGTATAATGAAGATGTAAATTTCAGAGTTACCCTTATCATGTTTTTGGGCAGTTTACTTTTCCTGCACCCGAGTATATGAAATGTGAATGAGGATTTGACTGAAATGTATGGGATCTTGAGGGGTGTTGATAGGGTTTAAGTGGAGAAAATATTTCTTGTTGTGGGAAAATCAGAACTAGGGACTAGTGTTTGAAAATAAGTCATCCATTTAGAACATATAGAACAGTACATGCCAGGGACAGGCCCTTTGGCCCACAATGTCTATGCTGAACAATAACTAACTTCTGCCTGGGCCTCATCCATGGTGCATAACACTAAGACTAGGCCATTATAATCCCAAAGGCATCCTTGCAGGAAAAGGGAAAGAATCAGAATTATATTTTAATAGAGGGAGTACAGAGAAGGTTCACCAGACTGATTCCTGGGATGTCAGGACTTTCATATGAAGAAAGGCTGGATAGACTCGGCTTGTACTCGCTAGAATTTAGAAGATTGAGGGGGGATCTTATAGAAACTTACAAGATTCTTAAGGGGTTGGACAGGCTAGATGCAGGAAGATTGTTTCCGATGTTGGGGAAGTCCAGAACAAGGGGTCACTGTTTAAGGATAAGGGGGAAATCATTTAGGACCGAGATGAGAAAAACATTTTTCACACAGAGAGTGGTGAATCTCTGGAATGCTCTGCCACAGAAGGTAGTTGAGGCCAGTTCATTGGCTATATTTAAGAGGGAGTTAGATGTGGCCCTTGTGGCTAAAGGTATCAGGGGGTATGGAGAGAAGGCAGGTACAGGATACTGAGTTGGATGATCAGCCATGATCATATTGAATGGCGGTGCAGGCTCGAAGGGCCGAATGGTGTACTCATCCACCTATTTTCTATGTTTCTATGTTTAATAGAGCACAAAAGGAACTGGGCCAATGTTTCCGCACTGTTCGATAGGTAAAAAAAATAGAAGCGTGAATTCCTGTGGATTGTGCATCTAAACTTATTTTAAATGATGTGACCTTCATTTTACAGTAGCCTGCCCTTGAATCAGAATGAGGTGGTGTCACCCACCCTGTTATTGTGGGGAGAAAAAGAAGGATTTATGGAGTTCAAGATGGCTCAGCTCTCAAAGTCTTACGTGAGGAATTGTTTCAGACTGCATGTCGTGCCCGAGGCCAGCCACTGGCTCCAGCAGGACCAACCACAACTGGTCAACCGCTTGATCTGGGCATTTCTGAAGGAAGGCAACCAGTAAAATGTACTGTCACTGAAGTAAGGCACAAATATTTTCAGACGGTTCCAGTGTCAAAAGTAAATGTTTTCCTGTGTCTTTTCACTGTAACCACTCCTCTTTACACATGCTGTCTAAAATCTATGGTGCTGACTTAAAGTCTGCTTGTGAGGTTTGTACTTTTGCTGACGCACTATTTACATGTAATGCTGAGAAGTAACTATTTAAAGCTGGGGTGTTCCCAATATGTCTCTACATATATACTTATTAAGATTCCCAGTGACCTCATTTCTGTGCATTTAGACTGGCTGAGGAGTTCAAACAGGTTCAAGTTATCTGCCCTCGGGAGTCATTGACAAGACAAATGAATCTTAAACTGATTCTGATAGGCAAACTTGGGTTGGGAGGAGATAAAGAGAAAAAACTTTATCTGAAAGGGATCCGTCTTTTTAAAGCAGCATCCTAGCGTATATATTCCTGAATATTTGCACGTGAAAACACCAGCCTTAATACTTGTAAATAAGAAACAGTGATGTCATCATGTAAATGAGTGGTATGTGCTCTTTACTTGGTGGTGCCTTTCACTAGATTCTTCCTCAGAAAATAAATATTAAGAGTGGCATTTCTGAAAATATAAATGGGAATGTTTATATTTTGTATTTATAAGTTGTATAGATTGATGTTTTTATTGATAAGGATCATGTATTAAACATATTGCTGTAATCACAATCTGGTTTCCATATAAAATGTATATATTCAAGGTAGAAAATTATGAGCAGATTACCTAGCTGTTATATTATATGTACAAAATCGCTATTAAGATAATGGATGATTTTGTAATTAGGAACCAGTCTCTGCAATGCTCCATCCAGTTGGTCATGATGTACCATGGCCCCAGTGTACCTCATCTATAAGAGGCACTGCAGTTCTTTGCCTTCATCGACAGCACCTCCCAAACCATTGTCTCCAACACTAAGAAAGACAAAGGTAGAAGGTACCTCCTGCATGTTTCCATTCAAGTCACAAACCATTCTGACATGGAAATAAATTGCCTTCTGTGGCTGGCTATCTTTTGGTCACAGCACCAATGAATCGTCCTGGTAATTACTTTGTATTTAGAATGTGCTGACATTTTGGGTAGAAATTCTTTCACAATATGCTTCATTCAAACATTGACAATTTGTGCTTGGTTTCTGAACGTGAGAGTAATCACACTGTTATTTGATTTGACATATTAACTGACTGTACCTTTCATAGATGATCCCAGGGTCTATTGTTTCTACTTAATACATTTATTGATACCATTAGTGCTTTCATTTTATTTTTGTTAGCAGGATAGATGAAGTGGATGGAAAGGTTTAAAGGGATAGGTGTCAAATATTGGCAAGTGAAACCAGCATAGATTGGCATCTTGGTTGGTATGGACAAGTTGGGACGAAAGGCCTGTTTGTGCTATATGACTATGACTCTTGGGTAGACAGCTACTTACTGCCATCGATTTTATGTATGTGACATTAATATTTTTTATTGTGAGAGAATTGTCTGCTTACGTTCTGTGACTGAACCTCCTCAGTGGTCTGCTCATTGAAGCACCTGGGATTCCAAAGTGGGTCTCTATCATGTTAAATTGTCCAAATACATCCTAAATCTGAAAAATAAAACAAAGTTAAACACAATATTTTCAACAGTGCATGAACTGGATAAACATGCTTAAAGAAAGAATATATTAATGGATATGGGGCTAGAACTTGAGCCATGGTTACTCAACTTCTGTTCTGCAACTTGTTCCGCCCATTTATTTTTATGGCTTAGAGGATAGAGAAAGCAGTATGGAGTTTCATAATGAGCCAAATGGCCTCTTTCCTATGTCAATGTTCACCACCTTCTAGTGAGCCGGTAAGAGGGTTAGAATCTTTGAGTGCACTAACATTGGACAATGACACTCTGAATTTCTTGTCATTTAAATCAGACAGCTGCACAACACATGAAACATTACGGACATTTATGTTGATCTTTGAGTAGGGTTAACAAAAAAAGTGTTGTGCTGTTCAAACATTCCTCAAGAAAACGATTTCGACATTGAGCTAAAGATAACATTCCCACAAATTATCCAAAAAACAGCTGAACCATTCTTTCCAGTGCCCATATCTGTGAGTTTATGTCAGATGTGGAAGTATGTGTTCTTGTTTATGGTCAGGAAAGACAAGAACACTATTTTTTAACCTGAGATAGACACGAAATGTTGGAGTAACTCAGTGGGTCAGGCAGCATCTCTGGAGGAAAAGGATGGGTGATGTTTCAGATTGGAACCCTTCTTCAAAACTTCAGAGTCACCCATCATTTTTCTCCAGAGATGCTGCCTGCCCTTCTGAGTTACTCCAGCACTTTGTGTGTATCTTCGTTATAAACCAGCATCTGTAGTTCCTTTCTACACTACATTTTTTTAACCTGATAGATCACAGCAGATATTCTTCTTCTTCACATATGAGCTATCTCCATATCTGAAGTCTACTTGCAGTCATCCAATAAATGTGGGGGTCGGTTCATGTGATGACTTCAGTGTGTTGGGAGGACTTCATCTGCAGCTTGACGAATAGTTATTGACCTGAAATATTAATTCTGTTTCTCTCGCCATAGTTGCTAGTTGTTGAGTATCTTCAGAATTTTCTAATTTTATTTCAACGCTTCCCCATCCACAGAATTTTGCTTTTGAATAATCAAGAACATAAGGCTGCTTACAGCTATTTAAATGCAGAAAACAAAATGCATTAAACTGAGGTTAAAGACAGCTGAAAAGTAAATATTGAAATTTTAAATATTAATATTTAATATTAAATATTAAATTTTTCATGGGAACAAAATCTTCGAAGCTACTGAATTAACAAATTATACAACAGAATAAATCAGGACATGGTCAGTTAATTGCCAGAGTGTTTAGATGAGTGGTGGAATCTGAGGTGAGTTTACAAGAATGTGGGGAGAATTAAAAACCATAGGTGGTTGATGGTCAGCATGGTGATTCGAAAGGCCTATTTTCATGTTATAGTGTATGTCTCATCAGCAAGAGTTGGCCTGACCAAGTGTACATTTCTGATCAGCCTTCTATGCATTTTGTGATAGTTCCTCTTCCCTGACATACTATTCATCAATGTCAAGCAAATTGCTAAAACTCTAAATCATAAAGAATTTAAAAGTTTAAAACAATTGATATATTCCAGTACTTGATTCCTTGCAAATGGAAATATTGGGCTATTACTGTCTCCCCGGATTTTAAGGTGTTTAGCTTTTTCTGCTTCCATAAGGAAATTAAATGATGCCGAACACAGGCTTTTTTGAATGAGTCAGGAATATTAAAAGAACCTAAGGCACTCAGCCTAATGGCACACGGATAGATGGGAACTAATATATTTTTGTACCAATGCTGTTGTTCATTTAGAATGCACTGTGCTGCTATTCTGGTTTTACCCCATTTCCTTAGTTGGATGTAGAGCATATTTTATGTATGATGTTCCAATTTACCTTGTATTTTATGGAATATATTCAAAATGTACCTTACTATTACCAAAGAAACTAATTTATTTTTCAAAACGGGCATAATTTCCCATTATTGGTCAGTTAAATCAAGCAGATAAGAAATAAGGTGACATTTGGTGACTTTTACTACAATTCTTCAAAACACAAAAGGGTCATATTTTGTAAATGAAGCCTTCTAAGAAAAGTTGAATTAATTTGTCCAATTTATTGACATAGTATAATTTTATCACGGTAAACTCAATGTAATTTGTATTTATTTTCATTGTAATGAAAAATATTGTCGTTTTAATAAAATAATGAATGTTATGGATTCTGAGAGTATATTTTTTGTCATTTCTTTTACTGCCACAGCCACACAATTGCTAAATTATTTTCCTATTTGTGAGACTCAGTTTGTGCAAATGTGATGAGTGTGTGGCCAGGATGGTGTGGGTCTTTGATGATGTTGGCAGCCTTTTTGAGCCAGCGATTGCATTAGATCGCTTCGATGATGGGGAGGTCAGAGTCGGTGATGGACTGGGCAGTGGTCACAACTTTCTGCAGTCTTTTCCGCTCCTGTTCAAGTTGCCGAACCAGACCACGATGCAGCCAGTCAGTATGCTCTCTACTGTGCACACGTAGAAGTTCGAGAGAATATTCCTTGACATACCGACTCTCCGGAACATTCCACTAACATTTCATTACAAATGATTTGGACTCTTATATGGCGATTTAATCAACCTTTTTTTCAAAGAGTTACTCATTAATAATGTTCATTTTTGGATATCTGAAGCTGTAGGTGTAAATTATTTCCTTATATTCCATTTCAGAATTTATTAGAGATCTTCACAGGTTTAACTATTCTATAATGATTGCAGTGGCATATGTTCACATTTGTTTCTCATAATCTCCACTATTTTAAATAATAAAATATTCTCTCATTTGACGAGTACAGTAGAAATATCTACATCCCCATCAATCAAATTTGTTTTCCTGGAATTAAACTAAATTCAGTCCTGCCATCATCTCATCTGAATGTAGATATGGATGGAATCACAGTACAATATTAACTGGGAAGCCACTTGTACGAACTTTATTTGCTATTTCAAGATTGGTTTTTAATATTTTATAGTTCAATTGATTTTGTTAAGATGACAAGCAATACAACGTGTTAATGTCACAGACTCGTATAGCATATAAAACAGGTCCTTCGACACACTGGATCCACACTGACAATAAAGCACCCATTTACATTAACCCTACCCTAATCCTATTTTATTTTTCCCACATTCAGGTCAACTTCCCTCGGGTTCCATGAGTCACGCACACTTCAGTGACAATATACAATGGCCAGTTAACCCTATCAACACATGAAAAGTGTGAGGGAACCGACATAGTCCCAGAGAGAATACGCAAGCCTCCTACAGACAGCACTCTAGGTTGAGATGGAACTGGCAGGTCACTGGAGCTGTGAGGCAGCATCTCCGCAAGCTGAGCGTATGATGAGTGTTTGAAGGCACTGGGCACTATCCTGTGGATGAGGGGGAACCTCATTGAAACTTACCGAATAGTGAAAGGCCTGGATAGAGTGGATGTGGAGGTCTTTAAAATGATGAGAGGGATAGACACAGTTGACGTGGATAAGCTTTTTCCATTGAGAGCAGGGAAGATTCAAACAAGAGGACATGATTTGAGAATTAAGGGACAGAAGTTTAGGGGTAACATGAGGGGGAACTTCTTTACTCAGAGAGTGGTAGCTGTGTGGAATGAGCTTCCAGTGGAAGTGGTGGAGGCAGGTTCGATTTTATCATTTAAAAATAAATTGGATAGGTATATGGATGGGAAAGGAATGGAGGGTTATGGTCTGAGTGCAGATAGATGGAACTAGGTGAGAGTAAGTGTTCGGCACGGACTAGAAGGGCCGAGATGGCCTGTTTCCATGCTGTAATTGTTATATGGTTGTGTTTCCACCAGTGGGAGAGTCTACGACCAGAGGTCATAACCTTAGAATAAAATAATTTACCTTCAGAAAGGATTTGAGGAGAGATTTATTTAGTCAAAGGATGGTGAATCTGTGGAATTGTGCCACAGACAGCTGTGGAGGCCAAGTCAATGGGAATTTTTAAGGTTGATAGATTCTTGACTAGTACGGGTATCGGGGTTATGGGGAGAAGGCAGGAGAATGGGGCTGAGAGGGAGAGATGGCTCAGCCATGTTGAATGGCGTAGTAGACTTGATGGGCTCAATGTCCTAATTCTGCTCCTATAACGTATGAACAAGCTGCATCAATGTGTCATCCGCTGGCATAGCACATTACAATTTCACCTCATTGTTGCCAATAACTGCTATAGTTACTTCCCAGTGTGATCTACCAGTTATATAAAATATAAAAGGTACACAAAAAAGCTGGAGAAACTCAGCGTGTGCAGCAGCATCTATGGAGCGAAGGAAATGGGCAACGTTTCGGGCCGACATTAGTAACTAACAATACCATACATTTTCAATGATTTTATATCATTATAACCCACTTAAAAAGAGCATTTATAATGATTTTTTATGTATAGGACATTACAGAGGCGAGGAAGAGTGATACCATTTCGATACATATTTGACTAAAGAGAATGTGAAACTAAATTTCAGAAATAGTAAATGAGGAAAATATAATGGATGCATTTCAGGGTAAGTTTAACACACAAGGGAGATTGGAGTAAAATGTAACCTTAGAAAGGTTTGGCAAAAATGGGTTGAGGAGACTGACGTGGATCTTTCACACTAACATGAAACCAGTTGGACTGAATGCTTGTTTTCTGTGACACATGTTCTATATGGATACAACAGTATATTAAGAAAGGAGGGTGAGAGAAAGCGGTGAATTATAGACCAGTTAGCCTTACATTGGAAGTGGGGAAGATGCTGGAGTCGATTATTAAAGATGTTATAGCAGCCTATTTGGAAAGCAGTGACGGGATAGGTCAAAGTCAGCATGGATTTATGAAGGGGAAATCATGCTTGAGTAATCTTTTGGAATTTTTCAAGGATGTAATGAGTAGAATGGATAAGGGAGAGCCAGTGGATGTGGTGTATCTGGACTTTCAAAAAGCCTTTGACAAGGTCCCACACAAGAGATTAGTGTGCAAAGTTAGAGCACATGGTATTAGGGGTATGGCATTGACATGGATATCGAACTGGTTGGCAGACAGGAAGCAAAGAGTAGGAATTAACATGTCATTTTCAGAATGGCAGGCAGTGACTAGTGGGGTGCCGCAAGGCTTGGTGCTGGGACCCCAGTTGTTTACATTATATATTAATGATTTAGACGAGGGAATTAAATGTAACATCTGTAAGTTTGCTGATGACACAAAGCGATGTGAGCTGCGAGGAGGTTGCTATGAGGCTGCAGGGTGACTTGGATAGGTTGGGCGAGTGGGAAAAAGCATGGCAGATGCAGTATAATGTGGATAAATGTGAGGTTTTCCACTTTGGCGGCAAGAACAGGAAGGCAGATTATTATCTGGATGGTGTCAGATTAGGTGAAGGGGAGGTTCAACAAGACCTGGGTGTGTTTGTACATCAGTCACTGAAAGTAAGCATGCAGGTACTGCAGGCAGTGAAGAAAGCCAATGGCATGTTGGCCTTCATTGCGAGAGGATTTGAGTTTAGGAGCAAAGAGATCCTACTGCAGCTGTACAGGGTCCTGGTGAGACAGCACCTGGAGTATTGTGTGCAATTTTGGTCCCCTAATTTGAGGAAGGACATTATTGCTATTGAGGAAGTGCAGCATAGGTTCACCAGGTTAATACCCGGGATGGTGGGACTGACATATGATGAAAGAATGGATTGACTGGGCATGTATTTGCTGGAATTTAGAAGGATGAGAGAGGATCTTATAGAAACATGAAGAATTCTTAGAGGATTGGACAGGGTGGATGCAGGAAAAATGTTCCCAATGTTGGGGGAGTCCAGAAACAGGGGTCACAGTTTTAAGAATAAGGGGTCTTCTTCTTATCGAGTCCACACACAAGATTAGAAGTTGTTCAGCCAGAGCTGAACACACTTCTCGGCATCTGCACCATGGTGTCTGTCTTGCGCTTCATGTGCTTAGAAACATAGAAAACAGGTGCAGGAGTAGGCCATTCGGCCCTTCGAGCCTGCACCGCCATTCGATATGATCATGGCTGATCATCCAACTCAGTATCCCATCCCTGCCTTCTCTCCATACCCCCTGATCCCTTTAGCCACAAGGGCCACATCTAACTCCCTCTTAAATATAGCCAATGAACTGGCCTCAACTACCTTCTGTGGCAGAGAATTCCACAGATTCACCACTCTGTGTAAAAAATGATTTTCTCATCTCGGTCCTAAAAGACTTCCCTCTTATCCTTAAACTGTGACCCCTTGTTCTGGACTTCCCCAACATCGGGAATAATCTTCCTGCATCTAGCCTGTCCAACCCCTTAAGAATTTTGGGTTTCTATAAGATCCCCCCTCAATCTTCTGAATTCCAGCGTGTACAAGCCGAGTCTATCCAGTCTTTCTTCAAGCTTTTCCCACTGAGAGTAGGGAAGATTCAAACAAGGGGACATGACTTGAGAATTAAGGGACAGAAGTTTAGGGGTAACATGAGGGGGAACTTCTTTACTCAGAGAGTGGTGGCTGTGTGGAATGAGCTTCCAGTGAAGGTGGTGGAGGCAGGTTCGTTTTTATCATTTAAAAATAAATTGGATAGTTATATGGACGGGAAAGGAATGGAGGGTTATGGTCTGAGCGCAGGTATATGGGACTAGGGGAGAATACGTGTTCGGCACGGACTAGAAGGGTCGAGATGGCCTGTTTCCGTGCTGTAATTGTTATATGGTTATATGAAAGTCCTGCCATCCCAGGAATCAGTCTGGTGAACCTTCTCTGTACTCCCTCTATGGCAAGAATGTCTTTCCTCAGATTAGGAGACCAAAACTGTACGCAATACTCCAGGTGTGGTCTCACCAAGACCCTGTACAACTGCAGTAGAACCTCCCTGCTCTTATACTCAAATCCTTTTGCTATGAATGCTAACATACCATTTGCTTTCTTCACTGCCTGCTGCACCTGCATTCCTACTTTCAATGACTGGTGTACCATGACACCCAGGTCTCGTTGCATCTCCCCTTTTCCTAATCGGCCACCATTCAGATAATAGTCTACTTTCCTGTTTTTGCCACCAATGTGGATAACCTCACATTTATCCACATTATACTGCATCTGCCATGCATTTGCCCACTCACCCAACCTATCCAAGTCACCTTGCAGCCTCCTCGCATCCTCCTCACAGCTAACACTGCCCCCCAGCTTCGTGTCATCCGCAAACTTGGAGATGTTGCATTCAATTCCCTCATCCAGATCATTAATATATATTGTAAATAGCTGGGGTCCCAGCACTGAGCCTTGCGGTACCCCACTAGTCACTGCCTGCCATTGTGAAAAGGACCCGTTTACTCCTACTCTTTGCTTCCTGTCTGCCAGCCAGTTCTCTATCCACATCAATACTGAACCCCCAACACTATGTGCTTCTTGTACTTGGTGGTGGAAAGATTGGTGGAAACAGGGCCGCGACGTGAACGCTCTTTCCTTGACCCCAGAATAAGGGGTAGGCCATTTAGGACTGAGATGTGGAAAAACTTTTTCACCCAGAATTGTGAGTCTGTGGAATTCTCTGCCACAGAACGCAGTGGAGGCCAATTCACTGGATGTTTTCAAGAGATAGTTTGATTTAGCTCTTGGGACTAAGGGAATCAAGGGATATGAGCAAAAAGCCAGAACCGGGTACTGATTTTGGATGATCAACCATGATCATATTGAATGGCGGTGCTGACACGAAGGACCAAATTGCCTACTCCTGCACCTATTTTCTATGTTTCTATGTAGTTCTACATCATATCTTACCTTCAATGCTTTCAATTAAGAGTTTTCTCTCATGTTAACATCCACCCTCAATATTTTTATATCATAAGTTTATGGAAGTTCAATGATTATTTCATGTAGTAATGTAGAGCTGTAATCGTGAGGGAAGGGGGAGGGGGGGAAGAAGAAAGGGGGACCTGGCGCGGGGGGTGGTTGTAACTTTGTAAGCGCCCTTTATGGGCGACTATTTGCATACCTTGGGTATTGCAAGCAAAGAATTTCACTGTGACTTGTCACATGTGACAATATAGTATTCCATTCAATACAGTTCAATTCCACACCTTTAAAAGAAATATTAAGAATTTCCAGCCAAAGCCAAGTTGCTTCTTTTGGGTTAACACCCTTTGTGGCTTCTCCCCTTCCTGCCTCTGGAATCTCTCCCTTGCCTTCTTATCAATTCTCTCCTCCTCTGCCTCTGGTCCATTGTGCATCATTATTCCCTTGTGCTTTCTCCATTTTAGTGAACTCAGAGTCATTGGAGCATTCTGGTGCATGCATGTGCTTTGTCATTAGCGTTCACACCTGTGGCCATGTAGTACGTCAATTAAAACGTTCTGAAAACCCAAACAAATTTGATTTCCCGTTTGTAAATGAGCTAATAGTTTCACTTGATTTAAGGAGATGTGTTAATGTCAATATTATAAAATAGAGAGAAAAAAGACAAAAAGTGTCTGAGTGGAAAATTCCAAAATGTAACAACACAGGCAATATCCGACACACAGCAACAAATTGAACAACTATTTCACTTACAAAGAATCATTTTATAATCCTCATCTTCTCTTCACTCCAAGGAAATGATGGAGACACTCGACAGGTCAGGCAGTTTCTGTGGGCATAGAAAAAAAAAGTTAATGTTTCTGGTCAATGACTCTTCAAAGGAATTTAAAGATGATCTTTTTCAGAAAATATTTCATTGCTGGTATGTAATGAATTACAAGTTTGGAAATGTGCTTCAGTAAGCACATGATGCCTCGTTTGAAATAGTTGCTGGGGATATTTCACTCTATCTACCCCGCCACTGCACCTGCAGGTTGGGGTGAGAGATTGTAAGAATGCAATCAACCTGGTGCGCACAATCAAATAGAACAAGTTGTCCTACCTCTTTAGGCTGTGCACTCCATATGCAAGAAGAGACCTGCAGGTTAATAGACATAGGTTGCCGTTTGAAATTTTCTTTTAACGATAGACTCTTGTATATCAGTAGCCCAATAAAGGAGGCCTATGCTGACACTTTGCAATCTTCACCTCTTTCTTCGAAATGCCCAAAGCACATAAGATTTATATCTGACAGGGTACATGGATAAGAAGCATTTAGAGGCCTAGGATTTGGGATTTGCCCAACATGGCAGCTAGGTCAGCATGGACAAGAACTTGATGAACAGCTCCAAGACTCTTCTCCTTTAGAATGTTTCAGTTTTTAGTTTCTCTTCTTCTTCACTCACACTTTCACGCAGTGCGTTCCAAAACATGACTTTTACAATGTAGTAAAACTCTCTTCATATGAACCTAACATCAGAAACAGCAGGCTATCCAGCTCCACAAACGTTCTCCATCATTCAGTTGGCTCCTGGCTGATCTTGTACATTAACCTCCATCTTCTTGTACTATTTCATATCCAAGATTCTTTTCACATCCAGAAATTATCCACTACTGTTCTGAATGAATTTGATGAGCGAGCCTCTGCATTCCTTTGGGATGAAGAATTCCAAAGGTCCACCTCTCACTGTACGAATAAATTTCTTATCTTAGAAGGACATTTGGCCCAAGCTGTCGATGCTGCTACTCGGAGCAGACCCTGTCCCCCAGTGATTTTCCTGTAATCTATTTCCATGTTTTCCCATGAACTCCCCCCAGATTCTACACCCCACCGACACTAGGGGTATTTTAATTTATAGGTCACATTAGGCCACTTGACCTACGAACCTGCACATTTTCGGAGCAACAATTAATCTGCTGGAGGAACTCAGTGGGTCAGGCCGCATCCGTGGAAGGAAATGGACAGTCGATGTTTCGTTTTGAGACCCTTCATCTGGAATGTAAGTCAAGGGTAATTAGTAAAAGAAAATGACGGGGAAGAGGTGCAAATAGCAAGGTGATAGCTGGAGGCACCAAAGGGCTGCAGTTAATGGAATCTGATAGAGAGGTGAAGAATGGAACCAAATAAGGGAAATAAGGCGGCAGATTGGAACAATGTGTGTGTGTGTGTTGGGCAGGTGGGGGGTGGGGGGAGGTATCCCAATGAGAGGACTGTATGGTCATGGATAGATGATGTGAGCCAACAGGGTGGAAACTGGGTGATGGGGATTTGTTGAGAAGAAGGGTGTGTGTGAGAGGATCCGTTTCCCATTCCCACACCAACAGGTCTCCCTTCAGCCCCCTCCACTGATGCAAACCAGAGGCACAGCAGCTTATATCCCACCTGTATAGTCTACAACCAATGGCATGAACACTGAAGTCTCCAATTTAAAGTAATTAGCTCCCCCTTTGTAGCTTTCTCTCTTCCTGTGTATCTTTACTGACCAACTTAGATAGTAAAGCTGGGAACAGGATAAACCAATGATTTTCACAGAAGAAAATCCTGGCCACTCAATGCTATGGTTCCAGGAATAGTTTATCCTTTTCTTCCTGATTTCATAAATATTGCATATATTATAGAAGACGTTTGGCTTCAGGGCTTAAATTAAAATGGGAATTTTGGAAAGCCTTGTACATTAGTAGGCTCTCGCCAGGAAGAGATTTTACAGGGTGCCCTTGGCCTGGTGCATTCGAGACTCCACAGTACCTTGAGGCCCCAACTTTGTCTATTTTGAGCAGACTAATGTAGGATAAGTGAGAAGCTCTGCAGGAATACATGCGGTTGTCGCACTTGAAAAGCTTCTCTGGTTAATATTAACACTTGTAACAAAGTAGGACATATTAGTATTAAACAATTTCTGATAAATGAAGCTACTTCTATCCTGGTTATTTGTTAATGGGTGATTAATGAAAGCACTTTTATTTAATATGTTGATCCGGAGTTAGATTGTAGGGTGATGGCACAGGGTGACGATGATTGGTTATTTTCATAAATGTATTTCAAACAAATGTATTTTGCCTGCAAGAAATGAACAAAAGACACACTGTTCCCCAAGACAGCTTGCATATGTACTGTAACCTGATGGTTCAAATGTAATACTCAGGACTATTACTGTGTTTATTTCCACATCTGGCTGTAAACCTAAAGAGGAAATAGTTTCTTTATTCTGTTATTTGAGGCCAAATTGTTCATGATAACATTTTTGTTTAAAATTACTTTATTGTTTGTGCGACAAATTTCTATGGGCATTAATACAATGAAGAAAATCCAAACTTCTGAAGGCAGAGTATTTCCTAATTTGGGGAGAGGAGGTTTCTGACACCTCCCTTCCTCCACCACTTCCACCCCAAACCCCCCCCAACCCCCCCCCCCCCCCCCCCCCCCCCTCCTCCTCCACCACCCACCCCACCCCCTTCCTCTATCCACCCCACCCCACCCACCCTTTCAAATAAACTTTATAAAAATGGGAAATTCTGCGAGAGATCATGATCACTTTGCAGTACGTTTAAATATCGAAAACATAATCACTGGAAATGATGGAGTCAGCATCTTTTTTTTTCATACTGAAAATATTCATATTCAGCCTGAATATAAATAGTCCTGTTCATAGAAAACATTCAGTCCGTATCAGCTTGCAGAATGAACTGTGGCTCCCAATTGGCGCGACCAAATGAGGAGCATAACAATTTCTATTCTTCTCCAGAAACTAATGGGACTGGGCTAGTGCTGAATTAGCTCCACACATCTGTTCTCCTAAAGTGTCAGCCTGCCAGTGACTCGACAGCAACCAATTATAATAGGTCATTATTTGCATGCAGAAATTTATGCAAACAGAATCTGTGCGGGGTATCAAGAGGATGTTAGTAACCGTCCTCAACAATAACACTTTCATCTAACCCAGGGGGTTTTTTTTTAAGCAAGCAGAACAAAAGCAGCATTGTTATATATTCGTGTTTTAATCCTGAAATGTTCTTGCATGAGAATGAAACCCTGCAGCTCACAAAAAGTGAAATTAATCAGTTCCATATGGCTGATCAGGACTTTAGATTTACAAATCCGTGTATCTGTGAATGGTTATATTCCCTTCAGGGAATTCACATTGGGTGTTGCAAATCAAGTTTACAGCTGTCTGGCCAGCCTTTTTTACTGATAAACAGTATTTTCAGAATGTTGACAATGTTAGTTGGAAGCAGGTTTTATATATCCTGTTTTATATTTATAACAATTTTGTTTCCTTGATTTCCTCCAGATACCTTGTGCCTCCAAACAACCCCAGCCAAAGGTGGGGGAGTTGGGAATTGGATATTTCTACCGTTCTGCCAAAGGCTTTATAAAACCAGCTGCTAAGTATTACACAAGGGAAGATGCCACCTGATTTCCCTCCCTCTCCACAGAGGTTAGCATTGGGAAACCTCGTCAGATGGAGCGGGAAAACGGAGAACTATGAAGGACATTGCACACTGAACCAGCACATTATTGCTCTGTGGTGTGGCTAGTTTTTACATGATTGGTGATTTATGAATAATGGTGGAAATCACTACATTGTGTCAATTTTTATAAGTTCTTGATTTTTGTTTTGTTTAAATAATATTTAATCTCATTACAAATGTGCATTGGATGTGGAAATATGTTTTAGGTCCGATACAGACATTTGAAGTAAGATAAAAATGCTGGAGAAACTCAGCGGGTGAGGCAGCATCTATGGAGCAAAGGAAAGAGGCAACGTTTCGGGTCGAAACCCTTCTTCACATTTGAAGTAATGTGTTTTAGGTCCGATACAGACATTTGAAGTCTACTTTGAAGTAACTACAGTACTTTACTGAACCCCACATGACACAATGCACATGATATTTTTTACAAATACTTTGAAATGTGAACTGAGCAATAAATGTTTAGGTTTCTATTGTTCTTGTATTTCTTTCAACTGGCATTAACAATATGCCACAAATATTGGCCAATTCAAACAACTCTCGGAACTGCAAATCTCGAGGATCTCTAAAGAAAACTCAGTTCAGTGACCAGCAAAGGAGAGCAGCAGCAGGTCCCAGCTACAATAATATAAACCATGTAGTCAGGGAAAGAAGGAGAACAAATAAACAAGAGAATGGGATTTACTCCAGATATTTGCAGGAACCAGTACAACGCTGGGTTTAAATGGTGCAAATGATACAATACTAAAAAACATCATTGTCATAGCGTCATGCAGAAACAGAAACAGGCCATTTGGCCCAACTCGTCCATGCCGAGTAAGATGCCTCATCTAAGCTAGTCTCATTGGCCTGTATTTCACCATATTCCTCTAATACTTTCCTATCCATGTGCCTGTCCAAGTGTCTTTTAAATGCTGTTATAGTATCTGCCTCAACTATCTCCTCAGGCAGCTCGTTCCATATACCTACCACCCTCTTTGTGAAACAAGTTGCCTCTCAGGTTCCTACTAAATCTTGCCCCTCTCACCTTATACATATGTCCTCTGGTTTTTTATTCTCTCTACGCTGGGTAAAAGATGCTGAGCATTCAAAATATCTATTCCCATCATTATTTTTATATACCTTTATCAAATTACCCTCCTCTGCTCCAAGGAATAAAGTCCTAGCCTGCCTTGTAATGCATCTGTTTCATGAGTTATTGGAACACAAATGAAAACACAAATATATTTTGTAAGAATTTAATTGGAAAGTATATTAGAAAGATCACATATTAATGTAAAGTTTAATTCTGGTAAAGGAGGGATGTCAATGACGATGAGTCATGATGATGATATGCAAATATCATGACCTTTGTATCAGCTGACCTGGAGGTCAGATCGCATGTGCACTGTGTGAGCCTAGGCGGGAGGCCATGGCTGAGTGAGATAATAAACTCGGAGGCCAAGGAATGTAACCTCTAAATAATGTGTCAGTATCATTATTATCCCACATCTGAGGCCAGGATGTGACACCAGAGAGTTGTGAATTTGTGGAATTTCTCTGCCACAGAAGGCAGTAGAGGCCAATTCACTGGATGAATTTAAAAGTTAGATAGAGCTCTAAGGGCTAGCGGAATCAAGGGATATGGGGAGAAGGCAGGCACGGGTTACTGATTGTGGATGATCAGCCATGAACGCAATGAATGGCGTTCATGGCTGATCATCCACAATTAGTAACCCATGCCTGCCTTCTCCCCATATCCCTTGATTCCGCTAGCCCTTAGAGCTCTAACTTTTAAATTCATCAGGTTCAAAGTGCCAAATGGCCTCCTCCTGCACCTATTTTCTATGTAAAATGCAATACCTCAAACTATCTGCATTAAACTCCATTAGCTATTTCTCAGCCCACTTGCCCAGCTGATCAACAGCCTGACGTAATTTTTGATAACCAGTTTCACTTAAACCATCATAACCTAAATTTGCATCATCAAATCAAAGCACTGACGAGAATCAGAGGGGAGATTTATCGGTAATAGAAAATGAGGCTGAATCAGGCTCTTGAACCTCCCTGCATAACCCTATCTCAGCACCAAACTACAGCATCACGGGGGAGGGGGGGGGGGGGGGAAGGGGTCAATGGTGTCTGATATTGCCGACTGTCCACATCAGTCTGAAGTAGGGTATCGAACTGAAACATCACCCATTCCTTCTCTCTAGAGATGCTGCCTGACCCGCTGAGTTACTCCAGCATTTTGTGTCTACCTAAAGGATTATAAACAGTAGAAACAAAGAACTGCAGATGCTGGATAATGTATGAAAGTGCTGGAGTAACTCAGCAGGTCAGGCGGCATCCCTGGAGAACATGGATAGGTGATGTTTCCGATCAGGACCCTTCTTCAGACTCAGTCTAGAACTGGGCCTGGAATTTGGTTGAGTTGAGGCGAGGATTGGTGGAATAATTGGTCGCAGTCTGCGGGTGGCTGGAATACAGAAAAGTGCCAACCGAGAAAGCAGTGTGGGCCGGGGGTGATGGCAGTAGGTCCGGCATGGAAGTGGCCGGGACGGTGGTGTGGGCCAGGGGTAGCAACGGCAGCCCGGTATGGTGATGAAGATCGGTAGGTCCGTCCATTATAAACATCTGTTATAGTCCGTTATAGAGATGTCTGCAAAAAAACGGGGACTTGCTGTACTTTGAACTTTGTATTGGTTACTCTAGGTATTTTGGCTAGCGTTATTGTGGTCCTGTTTACTGAGAATTTATTTGTGGTGTTAATGTGCCCGTAAAGCAGCAGCAAGTAAGATTTCAATTGTGCCTGGTGCATGTGCCTGTTCCACCCTTTACTCTTGAACATGAGGCTGAATCTCCCTTCTATCACGGACAATAGATTTGTCAATGACCACTGTCCTCAGAAGACTTCATGAACAAAAATACAGAGGCTACACTGCAAGATGCAAACCACTGGTTAGCTGCAAAAGTAGGATGGCCAGGTTACAGTTTGCCAAGAAGTACTTAAAAGAGCAACCACAGTTCTGAAAAAAGTCTTGTGGACAAATGAGACGAAGATTAACTTATATCAGGGTGATGGCAAGAGCAAAGTATGGAGGAGAGAAGAACTGCCCAAGATCCAAAGCATACCACCTCATCTGTGAAACACGGTGGTGGGGGTGTTATGGCCTGGGCATGTATGGCTGCTGAAGGTACTTGCTCATTTATCTTCATTGATGATACAACTGCTGATGGTAGTAGCATAATTAATTCTGAAGTGTATAGACACATCCTATCTGCTCAAGTTTAAACAAATGCCTCAACAATCATTGGCCGGCGGTTCATTCTACAGCAAGACAATTCAAGTTCAAATTTATTTGTCATGCACCATAAGGTGCAGTGAAATATAATTTACTATGCAGCGATACAATTAAAAAAGGACACAATAAACAACATAATTCAACACAGACATCCACCACAGCATTCTTCACTGTGGTGGAAGGCAATACAGTTCAGACAGTCCTCCTCGTTCACCTGTGGTCGGGGCCCTGACCCTCCGTAGTCGCCGCTACGGATGGCCCGATGTTCAAGCCCTCTGGATGGGATGGTCGAAACGCCGAAGTTGGTACAGGTCGAGCACACCCCGCGGCCCGGAGCTCCCAGTAGTCAGCCACCTCCTTACCGGAGATCGCGGTTTCCAGATGTTGTAGTTCACAGGCCGGCGGTCGGAGCACTTCCCCGGCGACCCCCGGCGAGAGATCGCCCGTTCCACGATGGAAGGTCCGTTCCACGCTTGCCGTCAGGAACTCCACAGACCGAGGCTCCAAGATGTTGTAGGCCCGCGGCCAGCGGTCGGAGCGCTTCTCCGGTGACCCATGGCAAGGGGACGCTCCACTCCGTGATGTTAAAGTCCCCGCTGCGCCTCCGCTGAAGCTTTGGGCCAGACTCCGGGAAAGGCCGCACCAAACCAGCTGTAGGGCCGCGAGGAGGGGGACGAAGAAGCGACAAGGAAGAAAGTCGCATCTCCATCGAGGTAGGTGCCTGAAAACGGTTTCCCCCTATACCCCCTCATCACCCCGCACACAGGACATACAATGAAACACTAAAACATACTTTTGGACATATTTAAAAAAAACAAAAAAATGTCGAAACAATGAATCCAAACATACTGCTAAAGCAACAAAGGAGTTTTTCAAAGCTAAAAAATGGACAATTCTTGAGTGGCCAAATCAATCACCCAAACTGAACACAATGAGCATGCCTTTTATATGCTGAAAAGAAAACTGATGTGGACTAGCCCCCAAAACAAGCATAAGCTAAAGATGGCTGTAATACAGGCCTGGCAGAGCATCACCAGAGAAGACACCCAGCAAATGGTGATGTCAATGAATCACAGTCTTCAAGCAGTCATTGCATGCAAAGGATATGCAACAAAATACTAAATATGACTACTTTCACCTACATGACATTGCTGTGTCCCAAACATTATGGTGCCCTGAAATGGGGGGGACTACGTATAAACACTGCTGTAATTTCTACATGGTAAAACCAAAATGTATAAAAATGGCCTTTATTAAAATATGACAGTGTAGGTATGTTACAATACTTACCTTCAGCGGCGCTGCAATTCTGCCACTGGCCGTGTGCGCGCTTTTGGCGCGTTTGAGGTGGGGGGGGCGGGGTTAAAACGCGTTTTTTTTCCTACCTTGTCCTGTATTATATTTTGTTGGAGTGCAAGATTTTGCAGAAGAATCGTTCCTACGGGCGTTCTGTGTGTTTTTTTTAAAAATTCACTACATAGCCCTGACTGAGATTCCTTTCTACACAGCCCTGGCTGAGGTTATTTGTGGCTACGGTTGCCAACTTTCCCACTCCCAAATAACAGACAAAAGGTCAAAATAAGGGACAAATTCCCGACGGCATTGTTTTGGCAGGAATTGGCAAAGTATAGCGTACAACTGATGCGCATAAGGGGGCCTGTGATTGGATGACAGGTGAATCACTTGTGCGTGGCGTCAACAGCGCATGCGACAGGTACACACTTTGTTGTGTTGTATCAGATCTAGGATCTGTCTGTAAGCGTGCCCTCTGGTGATTACAGAGTACACATGCTCCTCGACTTGTGATAATTCGACTTTACGATGGTGCAAAAACGATACACATTCAGTAGAAACCGTACTTCGAATTTTGAATTTTGATCTTTGCGACGAACCAGGCGTGCAACTGATGCACGGAAAGTGACATGATGTCAACCAAGTCACCAAGTCCAGGGCAATTCATTGACCGACCCGGCCGTGGTTGGGTGAATGATGGGTTGGCCCGCCTGCACGCAAAGTCCGACGCCCGGGCCAAAACTCCTCAGCTGGCCCGCCGGCAGGGCTTTGTGTTCTGCTGCATGCAAAGTCCAGCATCCCATCCAACTCATGATCTGATTATCGGCCATGAGAAGGAGGGGTGGTGGTGTCGGTGGTAAGCGAAGGTCCGAAGGTCGGACAGCTGTCACGGGCAAGGTGCTGTTGCTGCACTCCATGGGCTGCACTATGTTGGGACGGGTGAGGCAGGGCCGGACGCGGTGCTCCGACCCGACAGTCCCCTCGACCCGAGTAGTAGCAGTCAAATATGGGACAAGGGCAGTCCCATATTGGACAAACCAATTTTTTGAATTGAATTGAATTGAATTGAATTGAATTTCCTTTATTGTCATTCAGACCTTTCAGTCTGAACGAAATTTCGTGCCTGCAGTCATACATACAATAATACAATAATAGACAACAGAACAGACAGTAAACACAAATTCACATCCACCACAGTGAGTCCACCAAGCACCTCCTCACTGTGATGGAGGCAAAAATCTTAGGGCTGCAGTCTCTTCCCTCTTCTTCTCCCTCTGCGCTGAAGCGATACCCCACCGGGCGATGGTAAATCAGTCCCGCGGCTCACCGAGCTCTGCGAACGGGCCGGTTCAAACACCGCGGCCCGGGGTGGTCGAAGCTGCCGCCCTCCAGTCCAGCGGACGCAGCTGTTGATGACGTCGTCCACTGGCCCGTGGCCGAACCCCGGACTCAGGCCGCCGCCGCCAGAACGCCGTCTCAGCCACCAGAGCACCGTTCCAGCCCCGAGCCGGGTCGCCCTCACGTGAGCGTCTCAGCCCCGTGCCAGGCCGCCCTCACGGGAGCGCCATTACCCTCGAGCCAATAGGGAGGTTTCACGGCAGTCAGGTCACGACCCATGACCCGTACTGTTGCTACACTACTCCAAATGGAGTACACGCGATGAGCTGAAGGTACGCACTTACCATTGTTTCCAGCGTAGCGGGCCCTTTAAAACCCGCTGAAATTGTCAATTTTTGCGCTGTAAATAATTATGGAAATCGGGATAAGCGTGTGAGACATTTAGCCTACTTCAGAATTCCAAAAGTAAGGAGAAATTACGGTAGATAGAAGTGAGAGCTGAAGGGACAACAACAGACAGAGTGCTTAGCGAACATTGGCCGTTTACTCACTGCATTTCATCAACTAAGGCATTATTTGTGTTTTTTCTTGATTCCTTTGACATCTAAAAAGTTTCAGAAGTGATAAATCTGGTTATAAATTTTTTAAATCGCCCATGGTTCTCAAGTGGGTTTATACATACAAAATGAAAACGCATCTGAAGAAAAATTTACAGCCAGATTTATCACTTCTGAGACTTTTTAAGATACCAAAGGAATCAAGAAAAAACACAAATAATGCCTTACTGTTGATGAAATGCAGTGAGCAAACGCGATAATTCCCAATATTTTCAATTCAGATATCTGCACGGCCAATGTTTACCAAGCACTTTAGCTGTTGTAGTCCCTTCAGCTCTCGCTTCTCTTTACCTTCATTTCGCTTCACGTTTGGAATTCTAAAGTTGTCTCTCACACTTACCCCGACTTCCACAATTTTTTTCAGCGCAAAAACTCGACATTTTTAACAGGTAGGAAAGTACGCATTTCTTGCATTAATAACATATACCGGAAGTTACGGATGTCCTCCAGATGGATTGAGCGGCTCCGTGCGTCAAGCCCTATGACCCAGTGACCTTACGTGCAACCCCCCTATATACGGGATGTCCCAGCTAATATGGGACAGTTGGTAACCCTATTTGTGGCTGACCCTGATTGATCCTGGTCTTTTCTCACTTCCAGCTTTTCACCTCTTCCCCTCTCCTTTCAGTCTGAAGAAGGTTCCCGACCCAAAACCTCACTCATCCTTCTTCTCCAGAGATGGTGCCTGACTTATACAATTACAATACAATTCAATTTATTGTCATTTGGACCCCTTGAGGTCCAAACGAAATGCCGTTTCTGCAGCCATACATTACAAACAAATAGACCCAAGACACAACATAATTTACATAAACATCCATCACATTGCTGTGATGGAAGGCCAAAAAAACTTCTCTCTCCACTGCACTCTCCCCCCCGATGTCAGAGTCAAAGTCAAAGTCAAAGCCCCCGGCGGGCGATGGCGATTGTCCCGTGGCCATTAAAGCCACGCCGGGTGATGCAAGGTCGCACACCGGGTCTTGGTGTTAGAGCCCCCGGCGTGCGCTCGCAATCCCGCAGCCATTCCAAGCCGCGCGGGGCGGTGCTGTAAGGCCCCGCTCCAGGTGTTCTTCAACCCCGCAACTCGGGCGGGAGAAGTCGCCGCTGCGGAAGCCCCGAAAAGCCGTCTCCCTCCAGGGACCCGCGGGCTCCCGGTGTTACCGTCCGCCAAACCCGCAGTTGCAGCCACCGAATCTCCGGGGGTCGGGTCGCAGCAGCGTCCACCACAGCTCCACCCGCTCTGGACTCGGCCAGCTCCGCGACGGTGAGGTGAGTAGTCGGCACCACAGCCCCCGGTCTTCCTGTTGGAGGCCGCTCCTCGTTGCAGCCCCAACGACGACAACGGAGACCCGACAAAGAAAAGGTCGGGTCTCCCGTGCAGGGAGAGATTTAAAAGTTACCCCCAACCCCCCCCCACCCCACCCCCACCCCCCCCACACACATACCCCAACAAAAATAACAAAAACTACATAAAAACATAAATGACTTGCTGAGATACTCCAGCATTTTGTGTCTATCTCATACTCATTCAGTGTTAGAACCCACTTTTCTCAACCACTTCCTACACAGGTAATTTACAGTGGCCAATTAACCTACACACCTGCTCGTCTTTGGGATGTGGGAGGATACCGGAGCATCGGGAGGAAACCAGAGCACCTGGAGGAAACCCGCGCGGTGATAGGGAGATCATGCAAACGCCACAAAGACAGTACCTGAGATCAGGATCGAACCCGCGTCCCTGGCCGCTCCACCAGCTGCGCCATCTAGTAGAAACATAGAAATTAGGTGCAGGAGTAGGCCATTCGGCCCTCAGGAGTAGGCCATTCGGCCCTGACGTCGCGACGGTGCCTATTGTGACGTCGCGACGGTGCCTATTGTGACGTCGCGACGGTGCCTATTGTGACGTCACGCCACCGGGCGTTGGAGCGCGGATTGTGACGTCACGCCGTCCGTTTAGAACACGGATTGTGACATCATAGCGTCGGGTGAGGGAGGTTCCGTGCGGTGACGCAGACGGGGCGTGGGGAATCACGTGTCTACCCGCCCGCGAGCTGGGAGTGGAGCTTCGAGGGTGGCGGTTGTAAACAGAACAGAGGCGCGAGCGCGCGGGGAGACAGCGCTCTCCCACCCGGTGCAGCAGCGTTAACGTTGGCCCGCTCGCCCGGTGCAGCAGCAGCAGCAGCAACGCGCGGGGTGATAACGTTGTCTCGCTCACCCGGTGCAACAGCAGCAGCAGCGGGCGGGGAGACACACATTCTGTCCACGGTCAGCTGCAGTAGTGCTGGATATGGACATCCACCGCTGCTGAAGTGGAGGTGCGCGCCGCTCGGGAGCTGATCCAGCCGATCGTCTCCCCGGGCACACAGACCCAGGTGTGAGTGCAAGTGAACAGGCGGCGCCGGAGTGAAACGATTGTGCACTTTGCTGAGACCTGAGGTAATGTTAATCAGCACCTGCTCTTCCCTCCCCATTCACTACTTCTCAATTGAAATATTTCTCTTGAGAAGGTAACACTGAGGCTTGATACGTGGATTTTAGCAAGACTGGGCATTTCATAGTTTGGTGGAAAAAAAGTATAAACCCACGAGATTCAAGAGAGAGTCGTGTTGAAACATGGGTCAGAGCAATAAGGTGGTTAAATGGTGTTTTCTGTCATTTCTTGAGACATTCAAGAGCAGGAAAGTTATGCACAAATTGCACTGGACTGGACCCTAGTTAAGTTACAGTTTGCATATTGTGCACAGGTCACAGGAAATTATGAATTTTTATGGAGACCATAAAATGTTTGAGTTATTTTCTTTGAAACCGAGGAAGCTATTGGGACACTTATTGAGATGTGTAATGTTACGAGGGCTGATGTAGTGTAAATAGAATAGACCTGTATCACCCAGTGGAGAGATCAAAACTAGGGGGCAGGATGAGGTTTTTTCCCCCCCATCAACAGGGTGTGTAGATTTGGAACCCACATGTTTATAAAGTACTTGGTGTTCACTTGGCCTGTAGGGTTATGCACCTGGTGCTGCTTGGTTCTTGTTCTTGGTTTCTTGGTCCTCCAAAATATTCCAAATGGAATTTAAACTGGAGGTGGTGGAGGGAGGACTTAAGCCAGAAAGGGTTATTGGGAAGAAAGAGCTACTTTAAATTTAGTTGCATCTGGTTGGGTAACTATAGTTGGGTGGAGATTATTCCATGCTTTAATTGTGCGGGGGAAGAACAAATTGCTGTATACATCTGTCTTTGTAGCTGGGATCACAAATTGGATCGAATGCCCTCGTCTGCTCCTAATTGGTTTGGGTTTGGTGTAGGTCTTGTAATCTATGTCGAGCTGACCATTAAACATTTTGTAAACACAGGTCAAACGCTTGATGAGATCATGCTGGAGACCAAAAGGTGCAGACATGCTAGGTCAAATAATCCTGCCCTAAACTGTATGATTCGTCACCTGTTCTATCCATGCTTTGCATGACAATCTTTCTCCAATGCAATGTGTAAGAATAGGGCAGGCATTGTGAACAAAGATATGGAGACACAGGATGCTGCAGATGCTGTACTCTTGAGCAAAACAGTGCTGGAGGAACCCAGTGACCTGAGGTCTGAAGAAGGGTCCTGACTCAACTTTATCTGTCCATTCCCTCCAAAGATGCTGCTTGGCCTGCTGAGTTCCTCCAGTACTTTGAGTTTTGTGCGTGCATTCAGATATTGTCATGATTCACTCTTGGATGTTCTTGATGCTGTCAGGTTTCAAAATGAATTTTATAGATGATATTTTTTAACAGTTAATTTTGACAGTTAACGGGCATTATTTTGTATAACAATGTTTTTCCCTGATTTAATATGAATTTCATTTATGCTGGAAATTGCACTAACTCCTAAAACAAATTTGCAAGTGACCTGAACCTTGCAAAGACCGCTCCCTCCGTAACTCCCTTGTCAATTCTTCCCTTCCCACCCTTCCCACCCCCTCCCCAGGCACTTTCCCTTGCAACCGCAGGAGATGCTACACTTGTCACTTTACCTCTCCTTCGACTCCATTCAAGGACCCAAGCAGTCGTTCCAGGTGCAACAGAGGTTCACCTGCACCTCCTCCAACCTCACCTCTTGCATCCGCTGCTCTAGATGTCAGCTGATCTACATCGGTGAGACCAAGCGTAGGCTTGGCGATTGTTTCGCTGAACTCCTCCGCTCGGACCGCATTAACCAACCTGATCTCCCTGTGGCTCAGCACTTCAACTCCACCTCCCATTCCAAATCCAACCTTTCTGTCCTGGGCCTCCTCCATGGCCAGAGTGAGCACCACCGGAAATTGGAGGAGCAGCACCTCATATTCCGCTTGGGCAGTCTGCATCCCAGCGGCTTGAACATTGACTTCTCCAATTTCCGGTAGCCCTTGATGTCTCCTCCCCTTCTCAGCTCTCCCTTAGCCCTCTGGCTCCTCCTCTTCCTTTCTACTTCCCGCCCCACCCCACCCCACCCTGCATCAGTCTGAAGAAGGGTTTCGGCCCGAAACGTTGCCTATTTCCTTCGCTCCATAGATGCTGCCGCACCCGCTGAGTTTCTCCAGCACTTTTGTGAACCTTTAAAGATGTTATGTCGGTCCTGAGCAAATATTATATACACAAGTACACTTCATATGTGTGCTACTAATGTCATTTGTTAGGTTAGACAGGGAAATTAAAGAAAATCATAAAAAATGAAAGCATATACAAAGAAAATTCCATGTCTTGCATTTATAAAGCAACTTTAACAGCCACTTCACGCAGTTGTGCTATGGTAAACAAGCCAAGTCAAGAGTCAAGACAAGTCAAGATAGTTTATTGTCATGTGTCCCAGGGACAATGAAATTCCTGCTTGCTGGATGTTGCAGATTTCAGGCTCCTGTACCTTCTACCTGATGGCAGCGGAGAGATGAGTGTGTGGCCAGGATGGTGTGCAGGGCTCTCACTTAACTTTTTTCTCTGTTGGAGAAACCGGGCAACCTAGGCAGCTTTTTAGGTTGCCAAATGACAGTTTAGGTGGTAATTTAAGATGGCATGACACGTGCGATAATGTGCTCGGACGAAGTCGAAGTCGGAATTATGGTCAATGAAGCATTCACATATTATTTCTGCATCAAATAAAGTCACAAACTAGACATATTCACCAATCAAGACATGATATATACCACAATGACATGCAGCAAAATTATAATACAGTATCTCATCTCTTTTTACACGTTGCAATGAATGCAATTTCTATTATTTCTTTCCACTTCCAAACATAAATCTGGTTGGATTATTCAGCATATGATCAATCTCGGTGCGTCCAAGTGCAGGCTTGGCGATCGCTTCGCTCAACACCCCACCACTCAGTTCGCAATAACTAACCTGATCTCCCGGTGGCTAAGCACTTCAACTCTGAGACCAGGAATTTATCCTGAATATGGGTGCTGTCTGTATGGAGATTGCTCCTTTTCCCTTTGATAGCATAGGTTTTCTCTGGGTGCTCTTGTTTCCTTCCACATTCCAAAGGTGTTATAAATATATACTGTTTTGTTATCTCGTTTATAACATTGTTTACAGAGTACAATGTTTACATATTCTGTTGTGCTGCTGCAAGTAAGGATTTCATTGTTCTAACTGGGACGTGAGAGAATAAAACGCTCTTGACTCTTGACTTACGTTGCTAATGTGTGGGATAGAACTAGTGTACGGGTGATCGGTGGTCGGCGTGGACTCAGTGGGCCAAACGGCCTGTTTCAGCGCTGTATCTTTAATTGAAACTAAAAACACTAAAGCCAGAGGAAATCAAAAGAAGGGTCTCTACCCGAAATGCCACCCAATTTCTTCTATCCAGAGTTGCTGGCTGCTCCATGGAGATCCCCTGCACAATTAAAACATGGAATAGTCACCCTACCATAGTTACCCAACCATATGCAACTAAATTTAAGGTACCTCTTTTTTCCCCAATAACCCTTTTTTGCTTAAGTCCAAGGCAAGAGTCAAGAGAGTTTTATTGTCATGTGTCCCAGATAGGACAATGAAATTCTTGCTTGCTGCAGCACAACAGAATATGTAAACATTATACAGAACAGGAGATAAAGGTTCAGTGTGTTTATATACCATAGACCATAAATATACACAATAAATAAACAGATAAAATGCAATAGGCTGTTATTTTTCAGAGTTTGGAGTTTGGTGGTGGTGGGTCCACTCCTGTTTAAATTCAATTTGGAATATATTTGGAGGACCAGGAAATCAAGAAGCAAGAGTTACTCCAGGGAGTGATTCTGCGTTGGTTTTCAGCGGTCGCGGCAGGGCGACGGGTTATTGATTGGGGACGATCAGCCATGATCACAATGAATGGCGGTGCTGGCTCGAAGGGTCGAATGGCCTCCTCTCCTGCACCTATTTTCTATGTTTCTATGTTTTTAGAGGATGTGAGCTATAGGTAGAGGTTGAGTAGGCTGGGTCTCTATTCCATGGAGCGCAGATGAGGGGGGATCTTATAGAGGTGTACAAAATCATGAGAGGAATAAACCAGGTAGATGTAGTAATAATAATAATACATTTTATTTATGGGTGCCTTTCAAGACTCTCAAGGACACCTTACAAAATTTAGTAAACAGAATACAAAACATGTAAGCGGAATGAAACAAAACAAAAAATAACGACAAAAAAATAAAAAATAAATAGTAAAGACATCAACAAGACACAATTCAAAGACACAATTCAAAGACACAATTCAAAGAGAGAGCAGCGGCAGCTAATCGCGCCAGCGTTCACTCTCCCTTCCGGCAGCCATCTTGGAAACGTAACAATAAGGATCTTTAACATAGAAACATCCCCCCACAATGGTTACCATTATGGGGGAAGGCACAATGTCCAGTCCCCATCCCCAGTTCACCCATAGTCGGGCCAATTGAGGCCTCCACAGTTGCCTCTACGGAGGCCCGATGTTCCAGGCCGTTCTCGCTGGGATATGGTGCTCCGGCGTCGGGAGAGTTCTCTCAGCGGCTAGGGACACCTGGAACGGCCGCTTCCTTACCGGAGACTGCGGCTTCCGAAGCCGACAAGGCCGCGATGGTTGGAGCTCAACCACTGGCGATCTCATCGAGAGATCCCAGGCTCCAGATGTTGTAGTCAACGCCGCAGCTGCCCGCTCCGCAGACCCGCAGCTCCGCGATGTTTTTATCGGCAGTCTTCAGCTCACCGGAGCTCCAGCGCGGCGACCCAGGCAAGGCATCGCCCGCTCCGCGATAGCGCTCCAGCGCTGTGCTGCCGCCGAAGCCGAGGTGCTGGGCGGTCCCCTCGGGAAAACGCCGCTCCAGGCCCGCTGGTAGGCCGCGAGGACGGGTCGACGGTGCAGCCCGGAGAAAAGCTGCCTCTCCGACCAGGTAGGGACCTAGAAAGTAGTTTCCCCCTTCCTCCCCCCCCCCCTCCCCCCACATAAAAAAGTCTAGACCTCCTAAAAACAAACACTGAAACTCACTAAAAATTAAAGAAAAGAGTGAAAAAGACGGACAGCTGCTAGCTAGCAGCCGTGCCCCAAGATGGCGCCGCCTTCCAGGTGTACAGATGTACAGAGTCTCTTGCCCTGAGTAGGGGAATGGAGGACATAGGGTAACGGTGAAGGGGAAAAGATTTAATAGGAATCCAAGGGGTAACGTTCACACAAAGGCTGTTGGGTGTATGGAATAAGCTGCCAGAGGAGGTAGTTGAGGCTTGGACTATCCCATTGTTTAAGAGACTGTTAGACAGGTACATGGACAGGACAGGTTTGGAGGGATATGGACCAAGCGCAGGCAAGTGGGACTAATGTAGCTGGGGCATTGTTGGCCGATGTGGGAAGTTGGGACGACGGGCCTGTATCCACACTGTATCACTATGACTTTCTAATGTTGATTGATGAGAACTCCTTTGAAATTCCCTGTATTTTGTCATGGGATCTTATCCATCATTTAAGGCCTTGATTTAATATTTTGTTTAAAGGTGGCACTTATAATTGTCTCATGCGTCTTCTGTTCTGTGCTGGAATGCTCAGCCAGCTTTTGGTATTCTGGATTGAGAGCTAGATTCACTACCTTCGAACTTGTATGAGAATCCTACCAACAAAGTTGCAGCTGACACATAATAAATGGGAACAGTTTGTGTAGATTAAAACTAATCATTCGACGCAGGCTGTGGATGATAAGTTAATTGAGTTTCATTCTTCAGGTTAATTGCTTCATTAAAGCCCCATAATTTAATTTCACTTTACATCAACCGTTCTTAATGCACTTCATATAAAATTGAATTTTCCATTACTTGCTTCTTTGAATGTCTATTATTGCACAGTCTTGTTGTAATTGTGCTGTTCATAACCCTGACATAGTTTAAAATTGCTGCAAACATCTTTCTTCCGTAATGTAAAAACCAAATAAACATGTAAGGCTGTGTTGCACTGGAAATATATCAGTTGTGGCTCGGCTGCAGAGCTCTCACTTTAATACTGAAGGAAGGCTGTACTTCAGGGCTGCCAACATTGGGTGAGAGTTGGGAGTGAGAAATTGCGAGAGACCAAGCCCGAGGGAGCATAGCGACCGGAGGGGGGGGAGAGAGGAGGGTGTTCCCCCTCCCATTGGTATGGAACATTTGCATTTTTCAGCTTGAAATTGTGCAATATGGTGCATACTGTAGCGAGTCTTTTAACTTACACTTGAATGCAATATATATGCTTTAAATTGGATTGGAGCGTTTTTGAAAGGGGGGAGGCTGTGCAATCACTGATCACTGGCCTTGGGGGTACCCGGTGAGGGAGTGGAGCAACCGAGTGGGGAGAGGGTATGGAAGAAGGTTGTCCCCCCTCCCAGGGTAGGAACTTTTTGAAATTTTATGTATTAAAATCATGTTTTAGTGCACTGTAGAAGTATGATTGCAATGTTTTGTGTATGAAGTATTTTTAAGAGGTAACATTTTACGGGGTAACTTTATCCACACAAAGGGTCCACACGTGTTAATTGGCCTGCACTGCCTTCTGTGGCAGAGAATTCCACAGATTCACAACTCTCTGCGTGAAGAAAGTTTGTTCTCATCTCAGTCCTAACTGGCCCCCCCTTTATTCTTAAACTGTGACCCATGGTTCTGAACGCCCCCAACATCGGGAACATTTTTCCTGCAGTTACAGTAAGTGAAAATCTAGCAGGCAAGCAGGATGCTTTCATCAATCACCCCCATTTGAAGTCCACTATCTTCCACCGTATCTACCCAGTGCTTGGTACTTACTTCCAGCAGCCGCTGGTTGTCCTCCAGATAAGAGATTAGTATACAAACTTAAAGCACACGGCATTGGGGGTTCAGTATAGATGTGGATATAGAACTGGCTGGCAAACAGGAAGCAAAGAGTAGGAGTAAACGGGTCCTTTTCACAATGGCGGGCAGTGACTAGTGGGGTACCGCAAGGCTCAGTGCTGGGACCCCAGCTATTTACAATATATATTAATGATCTGGATGAGGGAATTGAAGGCAATATCTCCAAGTTTGCGGATGACACTAAGCTGGGGGGCAGTGTTAGCTGTGAGGAGGATGCTAGGAGACTGCAAGGTGACTTGGATAGGCTGGGTGAGTGGGCAAATGTTTGGCAGATGCAGTATAATGTGGATAAATGTGAGGTTATCCATTTTGGTGGCAAAAACAGGAAAGCAGACTATTATCTAAATGGTGGCCGACTAGGAAAAGGGGAGATGCAGCGAGACCTGGGTGTCATGGTACACCAGTCATTGAAAGTAGGCATGCAGGTGCAGCAGGCAGTGAAGAAAGCGAATGGTATGTTAGCTTTCATAGCAAAAGGATTTGAGTATAGGAGCAGGGAGGTTCTACTGCAGTTGTACAGGGTCTTGGTGAGACCACACCTGGAGTATTGCGTACAGTTTTGGTCTCCAAATCTGAGGAAGGACATTATTGCCCTAGAGGGAGTGCAGAGAAGGTTCACCAGACTGATTCCTGGGATGTCAGGACTGTCTTATGAAGAAAGATTGGATAGACGGTTTATACTCTCTAGAATTTAGGAGATTGAGAGGGGATCTTATAGAAACTTATAAAATTCTTAAGGGGTTGGACAGGCTAGATGCAGGAAGGTTGCTCCCGATGTTGGGGAAGTCCAGGACAAGGGGTCACAGCTTAAGGATAAGGGGGAAATCCTTTAAAACTGAGATGAGAAGAACTTTTTTCACACAGAGAGTGGTGAATCTCTGGAACTCTCTGCCACAGAGGGTAGTCGAGGCCAGTTCATTGGCTATATTTAAGAGGGAGTTAGATGTGGCCCTTGTGGCTAAGGGGATCAGAGGGTATGGAGAGAAGGCAGGTACGGGATACTGAGTTGGATGATCAGCCATGATCATATTGAATGGCGGTGCAGGCTCGAAGGGCCGAATGGCCTACTCCTGCACCTAATTTCTATGTTTCTATGCACCGAGCCGCAGCCTGATCCATGCCGGTCACCTGGGCGAATTCAGCACAGAGACTCTCATGGCAGCGGAGCAACACTTAGATGCCTCCGACGGCCCGGGACTCTTGCACTGAGACTGCTCCATGGCCGGAGCTGCAGCGTGCGACTCGCCAGCCCGGCAAACACTCGCCAGCCCCACTCCCTGTCCGCATCTGTCCCCGCCGCTGCTTCTGCTTTCAACACCTGTGGCCCATGCAGTTGATATGAGTTTCGAAATTTTTGTTGATCACAGAATATCTCACAACAGAGCGAGAGAAACTTGTGATCAGCGTGGGAATTTGGTGAAATGCGTGATTCTCACGCCCAATGCATGAGTTGGCAGCCCTGCCTCTCTATCCCCCTCTCCCTCTCCCCCATCTCTCTCTCCCCCTCTCCTCCCTCTTTCCCCTCTCTCTCCACCTCTCTTTCTCCGCTCTCTC